>NC_067487.1:62947539-63247539 GCF_947179515.1 Apodemus sylvaticus
TCGTTGTGGACAGGACATGGGGTGATAAGTTTGCTTCCCCACTTTGGATGTTTGTATATAGGACGGCTATGTCCAACTGAGTGCATTTTCATTTTGGGTATAAACTAGAGATTGAGTTACTGAATGGTGATTTACATTTTTGAAGGGCTCCCATCCTGTTTTCTTGGGGAGAATAATTTTATATAAGATGGAGTCCCTTTTCTATATCCCCTTTTAAAAGGGGGTGTTGAGAATGGACTCCAGTTCTTCGTGTCTCTGTAGCTTTCTTAAGCTCTGTACCCCTTCCTCCCTAATGCTGGTGCTGAACTGTGGGTCCCAGAGGGCTCTGAGGGCTGGTGACGGGCTCCCACCCTAACGCTCCTGTTCTTTCCTTTGCAGATGCGGGAGCCATGGAGCTGAGCTGCAGTGAAGTGCCTCTTTATGTAAGTCCCCAAGCACTGGGCTTTAGGTCATCTGAGTGGCCTTCTCTAACCTGAAACCTCCTGAGGGAAGTGGGGGAGAATGGTTTACTTACTATGGAGTCGAGGCCTTTTCAGAATACTCAGAGCATTGCTAAGTCATGTGGTTTTGTACAGCTTTTTAAAATGGCCTAGCTTCTATTTCTGAAATCTAGGTTTTATGATTATGATTATTATTGCTATTATTATTATTTTGAAAAGCTATGTAATTTCCAACTCATTTGGTTTACTTTTATAAGTCATTTTTGTATCGTTTATTTTGTGGTAATTTTCTAATAATAGTAAAAAGTGATTTTCTGTGTGTGATTTTTGGGGGTTATGTGGGTCTTTTTTTTTTTTGAGAGATGCCCTGCTGCTGGTGGTAGGACACCTCCCCTCAGCTAGGACACCCTCCCCTCAGCGAGGACACCCTCCCCTCAGCGAGGACACCCTCCCCTAAGCTAGGACACCCTCCCCTAAGCTAGGACACCCTCCCCTCAGCGCAGACGCCCTCCCCTCAGCTAGGACACCCTCCCCTCAGCGAGGACACCCTCCCCTCAGCGAGGACACCCTCCCTTCAGCGAGGACACCCTCCCCTCAGTGAGGACACCCTCCCCTCAGCGAGGACACCCTCCCCTCAGCGAGGACACCCTCCCCTCAGCGAGGACACCCTCCCCTCAGCGAGGACACCCTCCCCTCAGCGAGGACACCCTCCCCTCAGCGAGGACACCCTCCCTTCAGCGAGGACACCCTCCCCTCAGCGAGGACACCCTCCCCTCAGCGAGGACACCCTCCCCTCAGCGAGGACACCCTCCCCTCAGCGAGGACACCCTCCCTTCAGCGAGGACACCCTCCCCTCAGCGAGGACACTCTCCCCTCAGCTAGGACACCCTCCCCTCAGCGACGACACCCTCCCCTCAGCGAGGACACCCTCCCCTCAGCGACGACACCCTCCCCTCAGAGAGGACACCCTCCCCTCAGCGAGGACACCCTCCCCTAAGCTAGGACACCCTCCCCTAAGCTAGGACACCCTCCCCTCAGCTAGGACACCCTCCCTTCAGCGAGGACACCCTCCCCTCAGCGAGGACACCCTCCCCTAAGCTAGGACACCCTCCCCTCAGCGCAGACGCCCTCCCCTCAGCTAGGACACCCTCCCCTCAGCGAGGACACCCTCCCCTCAGCGAGGACACCCTCCCTTCAGCGAGGACACCCTCCCCTCAGCGAGGACACCCTCCCCTCAGCGAGGACACCCTCCCCTCAGCGACGACACCCTCCCCTCAGCGACGACACCCTCCCCTCAGCGAGGACACCCTCCCCTCAGCGAGGACACTCTCCCCTCAGCTAGGACACTCTCCCCTCAGCGAGGACACCCTCCCCTCAGCGACGACACCCTCCCCTCAGCGAGGACACCCTCCCCTCAGCGAGGACACTCTCCCCTCAGCTAGGACACTCTCCCCTCAGCGAGGACACCCTCCCCTCAGCGACGACACCCTCCCCTCAGCGAGGACACCCTCCCCTCAGCGACGACACCCTCCCCTCAGCGACGACACCCTCCCCTCAGCGAGGACACCCTCCCCTCAGCGACGACACCCTCCCCTCAGCGAGGACACCTTCCCCTCAGCGACGACACCCTCCCCTCAGAGAGGACACCCTCCCCTCAGAGAGGACACCCTCCCCTCAGCGAGGACACCCTCCCCTCAGCGACGACACCCTCCCCTCAGAGAGGACACCCTCCCCTCAGCGAGGACACCCTCCCCTAAGCTAGGACACCCTCCCCTCAGCGCAGATGCCCTCCCCTCAGCGCAGATGCCCTCCCCTCAGCTAGGACACCCTCCCCTCAGCGAGGACACCCTCCCTTCAGCGAGGACACCCTCCCCTCAGCGAGGACACCCTCCCCTCAGAGAGGACACCCTCCCCTCAGCGACGACACCCTCCCCTCAGCGACGACACCCTCCCCTCAGCGAGGACACCCTCCCCTCAGCGAGGACACTCTCCCCTCAGCTAGGACACCCTCCCCTCAGCGACGACACCCTCCCCTCAGCGAGGACACCCTCCCCTCAGCGAGGACACCCTCCCCTCAGCGACGACACCCTCCCCTCAGAGAGGACACCCTCCCCTCAGCGAGGACACCCTCCCCTCAGCGAGGACACCCTCCCCTCAGCGACGACACCCTCCCTTCAGCGAGGACACCCTCCCCTTCTTCTTGCTCTCTCACTCCTGCACCTGCTACATACACCACTGTATTCTCCTAAAGAAGACAGAATACTAAGATTTCTGATAATAATAATTAAAGGAGACGCCTTCTGAGTTACTCTAGTGTCTGTAGTTTTCTCTCCAGATTGTGACTGGTGGGTTATAAAATGTCCCTTTGGTCTTGTCATAGTTAAGGATTAAAAAAACCAAAAACAACAAAACAAAACAAAACAAAACAAAACAAAACAAAACAAAACAAAACAAAACAAAACAAAACAAAACAAAACGGTCCCAAGACTAAAGTGCGAAAGGTTCCCCAGGCTCGTGCTGCTGCCCATCTGGTTTCTCCCTCTTTCTGGCACTGACTACACCCTGCTTCCTCTTCCCCCCAAACAGACAATCCCCCAAAACTATCATGTTATAGAAAAAACACAGAATCTTATACCTGTCATCCTCCTGCTGTAGCTGTCTGAACACAGACATCCTGGGCAGGACAGAATAGGAGAAGAGCTCATACACTTGTCTGAGGGACAAGATTTTTTATTATTAGTTAATTTGTTAATGTTTGTTTACACCTGAAACGATGATGCTGCTCCTGCTCCCTCTCTCACAGAGTTGCTCCCCACTTCTCCTCTGACAGGGTGGGGCCCCAGCCCCCCCCCAGCCCCGCCCCGCCCCGCCCCACCCTGGTATATCAAGTCTCTGCCAGATTAGGTGCATCCTCTCCCACTGAGACCAGACATGGCAGCCATGAAGAGAGCTGCACGTTGACTGCCTGTGTGCCCAGGGCCTCTCCTCCAGGGTTCTTTGCTTGGTGGTTCAGACTCTGAGCGCTCCCAGAGGTCCAGGTTTGTTGACTCTGTTGGTCATCCTGTGGGGTTCCCATCTATTTAAGGGCCTTTAATTCTTCCTCCAACTCCTCCATCAGTGTCCCCGACACTATCCACAGTTTGGCTATGGGCTTCTGCATCTTTTTTAGTCAGCTGTTGGGTAGAGCCTTTCAGGACAGCTACACTAGGCACCTGTCTGCGAGCATAACAGACTATTATTAATAGTTAGGGACTGGTGCTTGCCCATGGGATGGGTTTGGAGTTGGGCTGGTTATTGGTTGGCCATTCCTTCAGTCTCTGCTCCAACCCTGTTCATCCCTCCCCTATTCCACCCAGTTCCCTCCCTCGCTCCCTCTACCTCCTATGATTATTTTATTGAGGGACAAGATATTTAAATGACGCAAGCATTCACACGTAACCTTTCTAATTACCAAATGTATGCTGATTAAAACACAAGAAAATGCCAAGTAGTATTAAGAAAATAAGTCACAACCTCAGGCCATCTGGTTGTTGCACTGCGAGATCACTATAGCATCATTTCTAAGGCCTAGACTCCTCCTCTTATTTCTGAAGCTGTATCCTGGCTCACCCTGCCCTGACAGATTCTATCCCTGGCTATCTGTGATCTCAGTCACAGTGGTTCACATTGATGTCATTTCAGTTGATACTGTACAAAATAATTGATTTCACAATGATTTCATTATGAAGTAACACACAAAGCTGTTATGTGAAGGGAAAGACACGGAAAGGTCTGTACATGATAAGATCTGTGTAAAAATTAATTTTAGAAGAACTCAATTAATGACCTGGGCATCTGCTGGGGGTCCTCGAACCAGGGCATTGCTGGATATCAAGGGGTGAATGATTTCGTGACCTTTTCTCCTAGTTCACTGTATTTTGGTAGATAAATTATATATATGATTTATATATCATGGGTTGTATTCTGTACCCTCATTGTATAAACTAAAACTAGAGGAAGACAATAAAGCTGGAAGCCCTATGTTTAATCTCACCATGAATTCTCAGCCCCGTTGACAGTTTGATGCACACTCTTCCAGGGGTCTGTCTGTGTCTGTGTTGGATTTTATCACGAGTCCTCTCAGCATTGATTTCTGTGCTTCAGTGTTTGCCCAGTTGACTGTGAGGCACCATATCTCTTAATTTTGGTACTTTTTATGTAGTTTTGACGATCTCAGTTGTTTTAACTAAGACATGCCCCATCACAAACTGTGAAGACTTAGAACAGATCAGGATGTTGTCTAAAATTACCTGACAATTATATGTATTTATATCCCGTGAAGTAGGCATTAGTATTTTTAAAACAAATTTTAAAATTTTAGCCACTGAAACAGACTTTTTAAAAATAAATTAATTTATGTGATTTGCCTCAGGGAAAATTAGATCATTTGTATAATTTAATAATTCCAGAAGGCAAAACATCTATAGAAATGATTCCCTAGCCTCTATTCACAGCTCAGAAAAGAGCACTGCATTCAGATGGTTCTTACAAGTAACTTCTTGATTCCTTTGTTGGGCCTGACTTGTTCTTGTGACATTCTTACAGTTAAAATGCCCCCGCCCCATGTTTCTACTTTGGTATCACTATGGATAACTCTTTCTAAAAATGATAGAGAGATGTCTTTCTAAGTACAGATTATCTGTGGATATGAATATATGCTTTTAAATTCCCCATTATTTTGTTTGGTAGGAAGGAAGCTTTCAGTTTTAGTTTTCTAACAGCTTTCTTCTATTGTGTCTTCTTTTTTCTCTCTTTTATTTATTTATTTATTTTTTTTTTAAGAGAATGGTGTGTTCAGGGGCTGAACTGTTTGGTCTTTTGGGAAGATAGGGGCTGAATTCTGGAAACGTGTTTTCACATTTTTTAATTATGTTTTTGTTGTGTCTAGTTTCTCTTTTTTTCCTGCTTGCCAGAAGTTTTAGCTTCTATTATTTTTAGTTCCTATGAGCATTTTTAAGCTATGCTGACCACCTTGTGCCCACAGTCCTGTTGAGATAATCTTCTGTATTTTCCTTTAAGTACAGAGAAAGGACACACACTGTTTTTCTATTCTACTAGGAATCTATTTCAGAAGGAGATATGGATGCTGTCTGTGTTTGTTCAACTTTAGGGAGGTGGTTTTGCCATAGTTTTAGGGATGTTGGGATACTCATGAACTTAGCTGCAGGCTCACACGAGTTTTTAAACGTGACCAAGTATGGGTGGTCCATTGAGACTCTATTATGAGAAAAGAGAAACAGACCATGGTCAGGTCAGAGGAGTGGAGGAGTGCCCCTCCAGGGCAGCCAGGAGGGCGTCTCCAATGGTGATGTGTGCACTGTTGGGGTATAGGCATTGGCAACCAAGAGGGCATCTCCAATGGTGATGTGTGCATTGTTGGGATGTAGGCATTGGCAGCCAGGAGGGTATCTCCAATGGTGATGTGTGTACTGTTGGGGTTTAGGCATTGCAAATGCAATAGGCAGCCTTGGAGCCGGTGGTCTGGGCTTCATGCTCATCTTGCCTCTCCAGTGATTACTGCGGTGTACTTCAAGCTAGCAGAGCTATAGAGGTGAGGCTCAGAGATGTGTAAGCCTGGAATGGTACCCAGGGCACCCAGTCTGCAATGTTTATTTTATGTTTAAGACTCTTTAACTCTAAAATATCATCTCAGTACAGGAGAGAAAAAAAATGAGTATCTGTTTTCCAGAGTGTGGGTGTACTTTACTCAATGAACTGACTTCCGGTTCTATCCTGGAAAAAAAAAAACAAACTGATTCAGTTCTTCTTCATGGTTAGATAATGCTCCATTTTTAAGGTATATGGTTTGTTTTGTTTTGTTTTATCCATGCTAATGGGAACCTGGGCTGGTACTCTTTCTTTACTGCCACAATGAAGGTGGTGTGCAGGTGTCTTGGCTGTGTGCTGACTGACCTTCTGGGGTGTGTCCAAAGTGAAGTTGAGGGCTATTTGGTAGTTTCATTGTTACAGTCGGAGGAGAATGGGGCAAAAGAGGGAAACGGAGACTGGATATGAAGTAGATACATTCCACACATGTATGAAAAAAATATATGTGGTAATCAGAGATTGTTTTACTTCTAGATTCTGAAAAGATAAGTCTTGTTATATTGCTATAGTGCATAATTATGTAGGCATGGAAGTGAGTTTTAAATGAGAGGTCATAGTTCATGTTTCATTCAGCAACTTTCAGATACATGTAATGTCTTGAATTTTAGCCTTATAATTGTGATAATAATGAAATTAGGATTTATTGTCTTATTTTCATTTTTTCAAAGCAGTGTGTTAAAAATTTTTAACCATAAGTTTATAAGAACAAAGATTTTATTTCTGTCTTTTCTTAAATTCTGGCCAATCCATAGGGATCTTTACAACATCTGCCGAGGTGCACCTGTGTCTTTTCTTGCTGGATCCCTGTCTGACATGTGGTACTACTGATGAATTTGGAGTCAGCTTGGGGAGGGTAGGATCATTTCTCTCTGGGGCAGCATGTTGGCTGAACAGTGACGTTCTCTTAGTAACTCACTGCCAGTTAAGTCTAAGTTAATCTTCTATTCCTGTTGCATGTTATGTTCATATTATAATTTTATTTGGAGTCTCTATCCTGCTGAGCGATGCTGGGTTTCCTGGGCTCACTGAATGCCCTAAATGAAGTTGTAACCTAGTATTTAGAGACCTGATCCATACCTGAGGGAGCTGAGCTAACTTCTCCATCCATTTTCCAGTAGTCTGGATCTTTGAGCTTATGTCGGTATCTGGCTCAGCTGAGACCTAGATACCGACCCATTAGAGGTTTGTTAGAGGTCTGAGGGACAGGTCTCAGGCTGCCTGGTTAGACTGTTGGAGTCCCACGGCTATTTCCTAGCTCTGGAAAGAAGCTTCCTATTGAGGCAGTAAGTGACTTGCTGGCTTTGTTCTGCCATCACCAGGCAGACATCTCCTTCCGGACTCCCACAGAGGCCCACCAACTTCTGGTTCCTGCTGAAGGAAATCCTGTCCTGAGGCCTGCCCTTTCTCTGTCTGTAGCTCTGCATGCCTCATGACTGGCCTCTCATGTCCCTTATTAACCACACTCCTGACTGGCTTGGCCTGACCACATCATCTGGGAATCTGTGAAAGGGCGCAAGTCACCCTCAGTTTGATGATGAGGAGGTTAAAAGCTCCTATATAGGGTGACGTGCTTCACCATGTTGACTCTACTGTCTTGGAACTATGACTGCATTTGCAAACTTTGCATTAATAGTTAACCTACTATACTATACTATATATAATAATACATAAATATAAAATTTATAACAATATCATTTTAATGTATATTTAATTTAAATTTATAATTTAATGTAATTTTGATATAATTAACTATAATATACATATATAAAATATTAGATACAATATAAACATATATAATACACACATGTGTGGTATTTATATATTTATAGTATATAAACAAAATTATAATATATAATATAATATATTGTATATTATATTACATATAAATATATATTTGTACATGTATTTTCCATAATATGTTTGTGGAGCAGTTAGTGGCAGTTCTTTCAGTGACTTTGGGTTTTTTCTACCTTAAGTGGTGGATAAATAACAGTGACTGTCCCAGTCATTGCTCTGTCACCAGAGCTTCATTTTCTCAGGCACTCAAGGGTGCTTATTGGGCCGTTCTTGCCCTGCTGTCTTCCTTGAACTTTCTAGTATGATAGTGACAGTATTTCCTGGTCCTTAAAGTGTCTCACTCTTTTCTCTTCTTTTTGTCCTCAAAGATAGTGGTGACCTATGTATATCTCTTGCCCACGACAGATTAATGAAGCTTTACCAGCAGACTCTAGCAAAAGGCTTGACTTAGAAACCCAATACAACTCCTCCATTAGCTTCATCTCCATCCAAATTCCAACGTACACATGGCTTCTGAGCACAGCGATGCTTCTGGGCGCTCCTCTCTGTCCTACATTCTGGGGAAAGCTTGAAGGTGAGGTACTTGGGGGTCAGCGTGTTGGGGCTACGGTGTCTTTTCAAATGTGTGCCGCTGAGAGTGGAACCAGGAGAGCCTTCTCCTGGAGTCAACCTCTGGGCCCCATGTTCACTTTGTGCAAGTTCTCAGCGAATGTGTGACTCCTTCCTGTCCTCACTTAGACACAGTGGCTTGTGCGTCCTCTATCAGTTGCGAGTTGTTGGGTATCGCAGACACTGCTGTTTAACCTGGGCGTGCTTAAGTTGGCCTGCTTCAAGGAACTCTTGCTAAAACTGACTTAAGTTGAGCTTTTCCCACTCTCTTCTTCTCTTTCTTCACTGCTTTTGCATATTTTTTAAAGCTCTTTTCTTTTTCACCTACTGGCTTTCAGAAGAGTCAAATTCCACAGTGCTGACATTGTAGCCACAGAGCGAAGAAGACCATGAGTGACTATTTCAGTTTGCCTGGCCAGCAGCCATTTTGCCCATCCCTACAGTGCCGGGAAAGGAATTTCCATCTTTGAGCTTTGAGGTCTTTAAGGACCAAGTGTTCTTAAGTCTGCTTCTCCTTGCTTCCCTATGTCGGTGACTTCTTGCCATTCTGGGTAATGTGCACCTTTGCATTTTTAATAATTTAAAGTCATCGTCTCAGTTTTTATTACATTTAAACATTTTTCCATGTGTATGCACACTCACGTATGTACATATGGGGGTAGTTGGGGGCGCATGCCACAGGTACATATGGAAGTCACAGGGTAACTTGTAGGAGTTGGCTATCTCCTTCCTCCACGTGGATTCCCCAGTTGGGACTCAGACCCTCAGGCCTCACCCGATGGACCATCTTTCTGACCTAACAATTTGATTTTTAAACATAAGTTACCATCTAAGGGGATATTTTATGCCTGATGGTTTAAGTCTCGACAGGGAGAACCTTAGTGGGAGAACCTTAGTAGAAGAACAGAGATGTGATCTGGTCAAAGTGCTTTATGGAGGTGTTTTGGGAAGCCAGTTCTTCCGGAAGGCTTCCCCTCCCTTACCCCAGGGCGTGCATGGTTTAGACAAGTCGTCTTAGCACTTGCTTACCTCCCTCTTCATAACTTGGTATGGTCTGGCTTTAAGCCTTTTGTTTTGACTGAGGCCAATCTTAGAAAGGTCGTGCATTATTTCTCTTTAAGATTTTTTTCACTCCTTTAAGTCTTCATTCAGCTCCATGTATTGTAATATTACAGAGCAAGAAAAGAAAAAGAGGCTCCAGGCTCTGGCCATCCTCTAGTTTACTTAGGAATGAGGAGATGAAAGTGAGAATCCCAGCTAGTGGTGTGCACAAAAGCAGCAGGGAGCCCCGCGTGGCTGTGCTAGAGAACGGTGTGTGTGTGTCTCTGCGCGTGTGAGGAAACGTGCACACAGATGTGCTCCTAGACAGTGTGGACCTGTGGGTTCACAACAGCGGAACCGGAAAACAAAGGTCCTGGGAGAGGGCATGAACTTCCGGTGTTAGAGGAGCAGCATGATTGGTGCTGTCAGTGCTTTGTGAAGGAGAAGGCAGGTGAGTGGTTCGAGGTGGGCGTGGCCGGGTCAGGAATAGCTGCAGTTACGGGGTAATGCAGAAAGTGTGGGCGCAGGCTCCACAGAGGATTGTGTGATCTGATTAATGATGAAAGGGCTCCATTTGGGGTCCCTGACCTCCTGCCTCTCCCACACCAGTATCCCAGAGCCGTGTGTGAGCTGCGCATCCTGCTCTAGCTGCATGGTTTTCTCCAGAGTCCTCTCTCCTCTCCTTCTAGGCCAGCTTATCCCTCTTCTTCTATTAAGTCTCCTCCTTGAATACACCCACATGTGGCCCGCCCGCCCTGCCCTCTGCACAGGCCGCCCCTTCTTTTTCCATGGACTCTGTTTGCTATTATCCCTCCGTTATCCAGCCTTCACTTAAAACCCAGATGGCGATTGTTTGTTTTTAAACAGCAGTTTTCAAGTTTCTCTGTAAAGTAGCCCCCTTTCCAGCTTCCTGACCTTTGTTGCACCAGTCTCCCAACGTCACATGAAAACCACAGTTTTCTGAGTCTTCCTCGGTCCTTGCAGTGGGTGGGTACATCTACAGCACCCTTGGGTACTGGGGCTGCCCCTTTCTGTCCTTGGCAATGACCCTAATTCATGTTGGACCGTGGCTTCTGCCCCTGCAGAGTTTTCCTTTGCTTTGATTTTGCGAGGCCTTCAAGCTTCCCCTGGGGCTCACCTGTCCTGTTGCTGCCATATCATCTCCTGTTCTGATTGGACAAGTCCCCTCTCTGCCTACACAAGGCTGTCTTCTCTCTGTCTCCAGTCTCTTAGTTCTGTGGCTTTACCCAAGTCCCTCCCTATCACTTCACCACGTCCTAATATCTTCTGGTATTCCGTGCACTTCAGTCTCCTGTGAATTTTTGTTGATTGAAGGAGAGCAGACTGCCCTCTGACTTTCTATAAGGCCATTTGAGGGGTGGCTGTGTCTCTTTTGGGGAAGGTCCAGCTGTCACAACAGCTGCTGATAATTCAAGGTGGCTCTTGATCGTCGTAGGGACAGCAGAAAGCCCACACACTAGAAGTCCTAGCCATGCTCTGGGTTCTTAGTTTCTCTCAAATGCTGTGTTTCATTCTATCCCAGCACGTTTGTGTGGCTGCTTCCTTTCTGGGCTCCTGTTTCCTCTGCGTTTGTGTAACTAAATTTATCCCACACAGGCTTCAGCTAAAATGCCAATACCTTCAGTGAAGTCCTGTAGACATACTTTATGCTTTACATTTTGAAGGAGTTTACTCTTACTCTCATTTCATTTCTCATCCATTAAATGTAAAAGCATCGAAACGTCAGAAGTTAAGATGATTTTGTACACAGATTTCCTTCTACTGCCTTATTACTCAGTAACTTAAGTAACACATAGTTCCATTTAGACCCCTCCCCTGTGTAGTGACTGAAGCGCATGGTGTGTGTGGGGATATGCTTTATATTTTTCAGTATGTATGTATGTATGTATGTATGTATGTATGTGTGTGCTTGTGCCACAGCACATGAGTAGAGAGAGGTCAGAGGAAATCTTTCTGGAGTTGCTTCTCTCTTAACTCCATGTGGGTTCTTGGGATTGAATTAATCTTGTGATAATATCCTCATCAATGTGTCAGCTCTAGAGCACTGTTTTATTGTGAGTCTTTGTTCTCTCTCTTTCTTCCTCCCTACCTCTCCTTCCCCCCCTCTTTTCCCCCATTCCTCCCTCCCCTTCCCTCTCTCTGTTTCCCCAGTAGGTATGTGACCACCATTGTTTGGGACAAACAATGAGAGTCATTGTATTGATTTGTTTACTTTAGTATTCCAGGTACATAGCAAGACTGGGGGTGGGAAGGAGTGGGGGGAGTCAGTCAGGAGAGGTTGTAATCATTTTGGGAGAAACATGTCCCAGAGTTTGAGACTTTACTAAATTTCTGGGCACTGTGTGTATAAATTTTGTGAGGGAGACAGATCCTTGTTGGGGACTAGAATTCAAAAGAGAGGCTGTCTGTGAAGGGGCAGCTTCTGAGCACTCTCCTTCCCTCTCTAACAGATTCTTACAGACTCCTCCCACTCAAGGAACAGTCTGCATGAGTCATGTTATGTGCACTTAAAAAAAGGTTTTAAAAATGTGTGTGTGCATGCATGTGTGTGTGTATACACATGTGTGTGCATGCACAAGTGTGTATGTCACATATATGTGAGTACCTGCAGAATTCAGAAGAGGGTGTCAGATTCCCTGGGGCTGGAGTTTCAGTCAGTTGTAAGTAGTTCAATGTGGATGGAAAGAAGCAAATACTGGGTCCTCTAGAAGAGCAGAAGCATTAACTGCTGAGCCCTCTCTCTAGCCCCACACGAACAGGCTATACAACAATAGTTCTTAGCATGCTTCAGTAATATTTTCCAATAGTCATAGCTGTTTTGAGCTACAACCCTGAAAGAAGTTGAGCCACTACCTTGCTAGTTTAGGGTATTGTGTGGTGTCTTACAATGTTTTCTCATTATCTAGTTAGTTCCCTAGAACCTCACATGACTGACAATCATGATGGTCTCAGTGATGCTGAGAGGTTAGCCTTGACATTGGTGCTGCCATTAATTGACTGCAGGTGACAGGTACTTAGTGAATTACAGGTGGGGACGGATGATGAGGCCTAAGTTTGTGTCTCTTGAAAGGTTGCCTTTTAGAAAAGAAGAATAAACTTATAAATACAAAACTAGATAAAAGTGAGTACTTATAATGAGAAATTAGAAATTATAAAAACTGGCAAATTCCATAGGTTAAAACTTCCGGATTCAATTGCTTCTTGTCTCGGTATTGACATGCCCCCAGACTTTCCAGGGCCACTCAGCAGGAAGAGGAATGTCTCAGGGGAAGTGCATGGAGAGGAAGCAAACATTATTAATTGTAGTTGAAATGTCTACTCCTACCCTGCCATCACCACCCTTACCACCTCAGAGAATAATTTTAATTCTTTTCTGCAATGTAATTCACACTAAACACTCTGGACAAATACCAGATTATTACAAGCGAATTCTCACCATCACATGCTGTCTTCTGCTGGCATCTGAGGTCTACTTCAGCCTTGTGCAGGTCAATTTTGATTGCATTCTGGAAGTTGCTTCCAGTTGTAGATGCATTGCTCAGGGTCCCTTCAAGGGTTTGGAAGACACCTTATGGACCAAAGCCCCAAGGTTTCCTCCCTGTGGTTGGTGTCTGTCCCTTGGGGACTCTAGCTTTATAGACAAAGGGAAAATGGGCTGTCCTGCCCTTGAGACTTCACAATTAGGGAATCCATTACTGAGAGTGTTAATCATGATCACTGTGACTCAGGGCTGGATAGATACACATCAAGCTTCCTTCAGAGAGTTCTTCTCAGGGGAACTTGTACAGGGCTGGCTTTAGCACTGTGAGCACAGTTAACCAAAGATCATTAGGAAATAATGTGGCCAAGGGATGGGGCGTGTGTTGACTGGGCCAGAGGGCCCTAGGAGAGCAAGGACCTTAGGCTGAAACAAGCCATTGCACCTCCAGCTGTCACAGGGCGAAGTGACCTCGGAGCAGGTGGCCTACACCTTCTTCCTATACCTGACTCCTACTGTCCCACATTCTGTGATGTCCCGTGCGTTCTTCAAATTCTTGACTTAACTTTGCACACTTCACTTCTTTTAACTATAGAGGAAAATGACAGAGACTGTTTGTGGAGCTATTTTTGGGGAGGGGGAAGAATCGGCAGCCACAATTTCTTTTCCAGAGGTAAGGGTAGGGGAGAAGAAGAGTGAGAAGGGGCGGGAGAGAGAGAATATGAGAGGGAGAAGAAGGAGATGGAGAGAGAGAAGGAAAAGGAGTGAGAAGGAGAGGGAATAGGAGGAGAAGGAGTTGGAGGTCATTTAAGAATGACTTTGGGGGGGATGGGAGCGGGATTCAGGATCAATTGCATATGGAGACCAAAGACTGAAGTCTTCTTCTCCAAGACATCAAAGACGTCCATGTCAGCGTGGGATTGGAAGGGGCAGGATGGTAGGAGCAGCCTGTGGAGAACCCAGTCTCTGTGGGGGACCTGGGTGTGGGAAGGACAGAGCCAAGGGAGAGGTGATGGTCGGCAGAGGCTGTGAAAATCAGCACTACTGAAAGGGAATCCATGCGAGCCTCCTCCGACACAGTCATTGTCATTTAGAATCCATCTGTTGTTGTGGAAAACAATTTTCTAGGACTGGGAAGCATAGCATCTTATATTCTCATGAGAACAAGTAACAAAAAGCCCACAGGGAATAAACTGAGGTGATTACTGAAGAATTCATATTCAGCAGGGATTTTGATCAGATGATGTAATAAGCTTGTATCATTAGAGTACTGACTAATTTAAATATACTTGAATATTCATAATTAGTTAAGGGCATGTGCAAGTCAAGGAGGATTCGTTGACTTTTATCACTTCTAGGCCGTGTATGGAAGGGATGATACGGGTTTGGGTAACTGAAAATGTTCTGCATGAACTGGAGTAAACTCGCCCAAGCATGGACCCATTAATGCTAGCTGTGCTACTTTTTGGTGGGAAGTTCAAAACCTTATTTGATAGCAAGAAGTTGTCTCTTTTTATCTTGACTTGTGACTTCATGGCTCTTGACCTCATGGACAGTCTTCATTAGATAATCAAGGTGTTTGGGAGATGTGACTTAGGCTTAGAATCACTGTGCATCAGAAATGTGTCATGGAATAGAGCCCAGTAGTGAGCATGTGTGATAATATACAAAAATTGTGTGTGTGACTTCAGGCTTACAGACAGGTTGATTTCTACCCAGAGTACCCTGTGTCTTTAAATTGAAATGTAAGAGGTGTTTGAACATAGATGGAAAATGGTTAAACACACTCTACTGTAGAAGATACTGTGTCAAAACCCTTCCCTAGAGAGGAGGGGAAGCCTGGAGGAGCAGATAAAACTAGTGCTCATGGCTAAGAGTGACCTGGCAGGTAGGTGGTCAGCGAGGCTCTGTGTTTCCAGTGGAGGCTGAAGTGGGAGGAAGTGGGAAATAGCCACTGGATCACACGTGGTCCTGTGTGAATGAATGGGAGGCCACTGGATCACATGTGGTCCTGTGTGAATGAACAGGAAGCCACTGGATCACATGTGGTCCTGTGTCAATGAATGGGGAGCCACTGGATTACATGTGCTCCTGTGTCAATGGGAGGCCATGGATTACATGTGGTCCTCCGTCGATGAATGGGGAGCCACTGGATCACATGTGGTCCTGTGTGAATGAACGGGAGGCCACTGGATTACCTGTGGTCCTGTGTGAATGAATGGGAGGCCACTGGATCACATGTGGTCCTGTGTGAATGAATGGGAGGCCACTGGATTACCTGTGGTCCTGTGTGAATGAACAGGAAGCCACTGGATCACATGTGGTCCTGTGTCAGTGGGAGGCCATGGATTACATGTGGTCCTCCGTCGATGAATGGGGAGCCACTGGATCACATGTGGTCCTGTGTGAATGAATGGGGAGCCACTGGATTACATGTGGTGCTGTGTTAATGGGAGGCCACTTGATTACATGTGGTCCTCTGTCAATGAATGGGGAGCCACTAGATCACATGTGGTCCTGTGTTAATGGGAGTCCACTGGATTACATGTGGTCCTGTGTTAATGAATGGGAGGGCTCTGGATCACATGTGGTCCTGCGTTAATGAATGGGAATGTGGAAATGGTTTTTGGAAACTTTTTGATGATAGATAGTTGCCTGTATCTTTCATGAAGGAGTAGATAAACTATGACATATTGGTGTATCTCCCTCCTTTCCTTCCGTCATCTGCAAATGCTGGCCATCACTGATCTCATCCTCATGTCTAAAATTTTACCATTCAGAGAATTTGTTTTGCGATAGGGTCTCCATGGCTGGTCTGGAAACCGCGATGTATTTTAGACTGGCCTTGGACTGACAGACATCTGCCAGCCTCTGCTTCCCAAGGACTGAGATTAAAGGTGTGAGCCACCCTGCCCTGCTTAAGAATTTTATGTAGCTTGGAATTGAAATGTTGAGTTCTGACGCCACCAGCCTTATCATATTATGCAACAGGTGACCTTTTGATACTAGTTTTTTCTTTTTCATCTAATGTGAGTGATGCTCACAAGAGACAGCCAGTGTGCTGCAAATGTCCATACTCCATTCTTCTTGTTAAGTAATATTCTGTGGAATAGGTGTGCGAGTTTTTATCATCTTGGGACCTCTGCAGGACTTTTGACTGCTTCTAGGCATAGGCTATTATGCATAAAGCGACCATAGTCAGTTTTATATCAACCTTAGCTCAGTTATAACTTGAAACTCCTTGACATAAATCTGCAGGAGCATGTTTGCTGGCTTGTGTAAATATATGCTTACTCTCTAAAGGCACGGCCAAGCTCTTTTCCAGGGGGTAATAGCATTGGACTTCTCACCAGAGTGTGCAATGGAGAGACCCTGTCTCTTGCATCCTTGTGAAGATAATAGCTTACTATAGTCCACTGCACTTTTGCTTTATTTTGATGAATCATATGTAGTCAAACATAGCATTTCCACCATTTGTGTTATGTGTGAGATGTATGCATGTGTACATGTGTGTGTGTGTGTGTGTGTGTACAGGAATGTGCACACGTGTGCATAGAGACATCCAGGGGCTGACCTTGCTGTCTGTCATGCTCCATTACATTTTTTGAGACAGAGTCTCTTTGTCTTTCTGAACTGAGGACTCACTATTTCAGCTAGATTTGATGCAAGGCCCCGGAATCTTAAGTCACCTCCCATGTATACCTCTTCTGGGATTATAGATAGGCTTACCTTTTCTACATGGGTGCTAGGAATCTGAACGTAGGTGTGTGCCTAGCCCTTCACTGGCTGAGTCATCCGCACAGGCCCATTTTTGAGTGTAGCTCAGCGGCACTAAGTACATTCCCATGGTCAGTCATCCATCCCTGCATAGGTCTCTGAGACTTTTCCTCGTCTCCCTCTAGAAATCCTTATCTCCTAAGCACTAACAGCAGACCCAGTTCCTCACAGTCCATGGAAGCCACCATTGCCCTTTAAAAACATCCCTATGGACTTGATTATTCTAAAAACACGAATGTACGAATATCTGTTCCAGTTCTCCCTTTAATGCTTTGGGTAGATACCTAGAAGCAGAATTGCTTGGTCATGTGGTAAACAAATGCTTAGCTGTTTGAAAACAGGCCAAATTGTTTCCCACAGCACTGGTGTGGATTCACCCTCCACCAGCAGTGCACAGGAGACCTATTTTTCCCATGTCCCCCCCACCAAGACTGATTTTATGTTTGTGTTTGTGTTTTGAATGAAGACGTCCTGATGGGTGAGAAGAGACGTGGTGTGGATTTCGGTGATGATGACATAGATGGACATCGGGAGTGTTGGGCATCCTCACCAGAGTTCCTCAGAGCTTTGTACACTAGACCTTGGCCAAAAGGCAGGGACACAATCCTCAACCTCTTCGCCTCATAACCCATGTCTGCACTCACTTGGGGGTAACATTAGTGTCACTTCCTTATCCCTGTGACACAAGGAGCACCCTCCATTGCAGTGTAGATTTAGATGAAATACCAGCTTTACATGGTGAGTTCAGTCAGCTACACAGACTCTGAGCCCAGTTCAGAGTCTGCTCTTCAGGTTGAATCCACTGAGTATCTTACATTTTATGGTTGTGAGCCTAGCCTTTAACAGCTGAGCCATCTCTCCAGCCCTTCACTGAGTATCTTTATGTACACCAACATATGCATTTAGAGTCGTTTGAATCCATCTGAAAGCTGGCTTACAGAGTAGAGGCCTTGAGAGATGTGGTCATTATTGTAAATGTAGCTGTTGTGCAGAAAACATCATAGGTGAAACTTAAGCAGGCAGGGCACATGACATTTTATGGCTAAATTTGTGTCATTTGGTCAAATTGCCTTAACTGTGATTAAAGAAAAAAAAAACAATTTTCACAGTGCCTTATAGATCTAACTTAGAGGGTCTTATTTATTTATTGGTTTTTTTGGGGGGGGGTTCAGAATTCTCTGACCCTCCCCTTATTGATTCTGTCTCAGATGCATAGGAGAAAAACCCTGGAGTCCTTAAAGGTCCAAGTGACAGAAGTGTATGTGGTAGTCTCCTGTGGGAAGGAGCTACAGCTCCCAGGCCCTGGAGTCTCCAGCCCCAGGAGTCCCAGCCAGAAGGGGAGGCAAGGGAAGGTGACAAGAGGGGACACTAAGCTCATCAGTGTCCTTGCTGACCATTGGCCACCTGCAAGTCACCGGAGGGGGAAGGTTATGTATACATCATCTTTTCCTTCTGATTTTTAGTTCAGGAATTGCAAAGTCTTTAGAATTTTATCCTCTACCAGAAGTCAGCCAGCCGGTATCTCTCTCCCTCTCTCTGTGAGATGACTACTGAGTATTTTTAAATAGAGTATATTACACTCCCATGCTCTTCAAATCTCATTGGCTTACTTTCTTCAAGCAACACAACCATGCTCTGATGTGAGTGTGTGGAGGCATGACTACATGTGGGGACCAGGAGAGTGCCATTCAAGAAAGACAGTCTTGGTGAGGCGCTGATTGAGGAAGTCTGAGTTACTACCAGGGTGTTCCTATGCTGTTCTTATGATGGTGAAGGCTTGGAGGGTCTGCTCATTGTCCAGTGGATCTTCTAGAACTACCTAAAGGATGGCTGCAATTAAATCTCCCTAATATATATATATATATATATGTGTGTGTGTGTGTGTGTGTGTGTGTGTGTGTATGTGTGCATGTTTGTGCTTTCACATATGTACCATGGTGCATTTGTGGACCAGATAACAACTTGCAGGAGTCAAATCTCTACTTCCACCATGTGGGCCCCGGGGATTGAACCCAAGAAGCCTCTTTACCTTCTGAGCCATTTCTCTGGCCCAAATGAAAGGTTTCTAAAAATGTATGAAACACTGGCTATGAGCATGTGGTTGTGGCAGCTTTGATGAGAAGGTTGAAGCATGTTATGGTAGGGTAGCAAATTTCAAATCTGGAGTAACAGCCAGCCGCCATGCAGGCTTACTAAGGACAGCAGCACCTTGAAGAATTTCTGACAGCAGTGTGTGGTAGCTCATATATGTAATCCCAGCTAGTGAAATATGGGGGTGGGGGAACTGACCTTGTGGTCTCTAATGGGCCATGTTTCATCACCCATCAGTCTATCCGCATCATTGTGAGTTTGTGATTATCCAGGGCTTCTGGGAGCAGCACAGAGTCAGCTGGTGTGGAGTTCGCCCGTAGCCCAGTCTCCAGCAAGGTGTCTACACTTGCTTGTCAGTGTTTCATGGAGGTAAGAGAAGAGGGACAAGAAGTTCACAGACAATTTGAGGAGAGTAGGCAGGACATTTTTGTGGAGGAATTGGAGGAATTTAAAGTGCAGGGAGCTGAAGTACTTAGGCATTTTAACAGCACGGTGCTTTGTGGCCTGAGGTTTCTTTCCAAAAGCTCGCAGTCCCATGGATTGCTTTGTGTCTAGCAAGGCATATAAGACACAAAGAGATGGAAGCCACAACCCCACTGACTGGGGCATGAAAATCAGTATGCCGAAGAGAGGGGACTCTGGCCGGCTCCCAGGCTGCACTATATAAACAGCAAGATACAAAGACAACCAAGTGTCCATCAACAGATAAAAGGATCTTTAAAATGCTGACTAGAAAACTATTCTGCCTTAAAATATAAAACAACCAACCCAGAAAATGAAATTTTGTCATTTGCAATGACACTGAATCCAGAGGTCAGTGCGCTAAGTGACATGAGCCGGGTAGAAAGAGACCAATGCTGTAAGGCTTCGTTGCCAGGTGATATCTCAAAGTCAGACTATCAGAAGTAGAAAGTCAGAAGATGGCTCCTAGAGGCTGAGGGGGAGTGAATGGGAGGAAAGAGGGAAGCTTGGCCAGTGGCAGTCTCAGGCAGAGAATGTGCATTTCAAACCTGCTGCAAAGGATGTCCAGAGTTGTTCTCAACCACATAGAAGTGTTTGAGGAGAAGGCTATGTTACACAGCCTGAGCTAATCATTCCTCCAAGTTTAGAAGGATGCGCTCGACACATGCACTGTGTAAACATGTGCAGCTCAATTCCTCAGTGTGCAATAAAATATGCACTGAAAGGCAGGAGCCATCCTCGGTAACTGACCCAGACTTTCAATCGGTCCGAAGAGCCGGGTCCACTGAGTGAGTCTCTCCTCCCTTAGTGATGACCCGGGCAGCGGCCCTCGTTCAAGCGCTGCTCCTGTTTCCCTCTCTCTCTCTCCCTCTCTGGTTTGTTTTTTGTTTTGTTTGTTTGTTTTTGTTTTTTAATATGACATTTGATGTGAGTTAAGCAGGTCATGGTTTATCCTGAGTTATCTGCAAATGCTTATTGACTGAATTGTTATAAGTCCTGTAATTAGAATCTGCCTCCAGATAGGTTTTTTCTCTGTAGGTGTGTGTGTATGAGTGTCTGTATGTGTGTGCGTGTATGTGTGTGTGTGTGTATGTGTATGTGTGTGTATGAGTATGTGTGTGTATGTGTGTGTATGTGTGTGTATGTGTGTATATGTCAGTGTATGTGTGTATCAGTGTGTGTGTGTGTGTGTGTGTGTGTATGTGTGTGTGTATGTATGTAGGTATATCTTGGATGTGGAGGTGTGGAGGCTCATATCATTCTTTAGGGAACCATTTACCTTAGTTTTGAGACAAGGTCTCTTACTGGAATCTGGGGCTCACAACAAGGCTAGCCTGCCTGGCCAGCTGCTGAGCTCCAGGATCCTGCTGTTCCTACCTCTGTGCTGGCACTTACAGGCATAACCATCACACTGACTTTTTGACTGGGTCCCAGAGGGCAGAGCTGTTTCTTCCTGCTCATTGGTACACACTGTGCCTACTGAGCTGTCTCCCGTTCCTCTACTCCCCAGTGTCCCATCAGTTAAAACCTCCCTTTGGCTCTGCTCTGATTAGGTTTATTCTTCATTCTAAATCTTGAGTGTGGATTGTAAAGGAGGGAGAGCAGGGCAGTCCCTAAGGAGACAGGGCCAGAGGAGATCCTGTTTCTGGCTGATTTTCACTGTGTGAGTCCCTGGCCGCTCATAGGTCATATGTGTAGACATGTCATCACTACAGGCTGACTACCATTACAGACAACTGAAGGGGCTGCCTAGTGCTTCTTAGAAAACTGAGTACACACCAGGGGATGCCTGTAGTGTCCCCTCATAGCAGGTTTCAGACCGCGCATATGCCCTTGTCTCCAGACCACTGCTTCACTGTGAGGGCAGCTTAGCTTAACTCAGGGGAGCGGAGACTCAGCAGAGGGTCCACTGGTCATCACAGTTCTTCAAGGCAGGACAGCGTTTCCACACCTCCATCATGTGGCTCTGCATTGGCTCAGAAAAGCTCCTTGGCTAGAGGGACAGGAATAGATCTTAGAGGAAGCAGGTGAAATCAAGGTTATTGTCCGTAGCCTCTGGGGAAGGCTGTTCAGAGGAAGGTCATTTACAAGAAGCAGGGTGAGATGCAGAATAGCCTGGACAATGATTTTGGTTTCGCTGCATTAAGGTTAACATTCTGCAGGGAAACAGCGCCATATGAAGTTTCAATTCAAAGTCATCCACAGTTCTTTCGACTTTCACTGGAAGAGATTGGAGGGCATCTGACTCTGAGCTTGCTGCCTGGTCCTGGTCCTGACTTTGAGTTTGCCTGTTGGTTCTGATTCAGGCCACTAACTTAGGCCTTGGATGGTGACTGCATAGTCTTAGGTTTGCAGCATTAACAGAAGGTCTAGGTCAGCCAAGAACTCTGGGGAGTACCCCACCCCCCATGTGTATCCTGGAGGAGAGCATTGGGCGGTAGTGTGGAGGGAATCAAAATGCAGGGGGACACACAGCATCCCTGTAGGTTCCACACCCCACTCCCCACCTCTACCCTCACCCCACCCCCATCCTCTCTCCTTTCTTGCTGTTCCTGCCTGCCAGCAGCAAATAAGATTTTCTGGGCATGCTCATAAGTGATGTGTGGTTGCAACTCTTGACTTGAGTAAATAGGGGTATGTGTCCTGTGTGGACTTTAAAGGTAAAGTCCTGGGGTCCAGAACTGCCTTCTCTCTGCAAACTGCTACCTGGGGTAGGATCACATCTGTTCCATGAGATCGGGCACTCCTGCTGACCTGGGTCCTCTGCCGAGAATGTGGGATTTCCCTGTTGCCCCTCAAGGGAGATTACCCACGCTGCACTCTGCATGAGCCCCTGCCTATGTGATATCCCTCTGGGGTCTTGCTAGTCCTAGATGGTCCTATCTTAGATTATAGCTGCCTGTGACCAGACCAGAGCAGAGAGGCAGATGGAAAAGTCCAAGATAGGGAGGGTGCTTTTGCTCTGTTGTTATAGTGCCTCTGTATGCATGTCAGCTGTGTACAGAAATGGTAGCAGGAGATAAGTGGGTGGCTGTGGTTTGGCCACTCGAGAGCCTGGTGAGGATATTAGCTCTGCCTCTCTCCAGGAAGTGGCAATCCTAATCAGTTCAAACTAGGAGGCTAGATCTGAGTTGACTGGGGAGTTCTAGCTGATAAGATCTCAGAGCCCTTGGGACTGAATCTGAGCAGATATTGGGGGATTCCCATATGCAAATATAAGCTTTGCCATAAGTATTGCTGAGTGGAGTCATATGTTCAGTTTAGTGTAACCATCCCAGACTAAAATGCTCTCTCGGATTTTATAACTTTTTATTTGAAAAGTGACAGTTTGTTTTTATTTTTGAGATGAGTTTTTGCTGTCTTGGCCAAATTGTACTAGAATCCTGCCAATTCAAGCCAGCCTCCTGCCTCAGTCTCCTTACTGGCTGGTACTTCAAGTATATCTTAGTTCCATGTCTGGCCTTATAAAGTTGGTTTTAACATATAATGTACTTGATTCTCTTTGGAGAATAACTTTCCTGCAATCAACAAAACAAAACAAAATAAAACAAAACATTAGCACCACTCTAATTGAATAACAAAACAAAAGCAAAGAGGTTCCCCTCCCCCCCCCATTTTGTAAGAAGAACAACCTATACATCTCTGGGGAAATAGCAGTTATTGATGCTTCATCTAGCCATGGATGGGACTGTTTTCCTGACTCTGGTCCATTCTGATACTTAGTCTTTGAACTATTTTCTCTGATAGTGAAAATCTTGGCTGTCATTATCTACAGCATTTTTAATTATTTTTCCACCAGTTTACTTGTAGTAGTTTTGGAGTATTGCTGACCTGGACCGGAGAGACTGCAGATATACCTATTCGAACACAATCTCCATTCCGCTCTTCTCCACCTTGCAGTCAGAGCACAGCGGCCGAGTCTGCTGCCTTCTTCCATAACTCTTTCCAAGTGGTCCCAGCACACATCTGAAATACAGTTGGCCCATCACTCCTGTTTGTCGTCCATCCCCGGACCCGGATCTCCCACAGTCCTGGATGGTTTTTATATTTATTTATTTATTTATTTATTTATTTAGAGACAAGGCTTCTCTGTGTAGCCCTGGCTGTCCTGGAACTCACTCTGTAGACCAGGCTGGCTTCCAACTCAGAAATCCGCCTGCCTCTGGCTCCCAAAGTGCTGGGATTATAGGCGTGTGCCACCACCAATACATAAAATAAAATTTCTGAATTATAGAGTTCTATAAGTTTGGCAAAACAGACTTGCACCAAGCAGTTCCGTCAGCTCTCTTGTTTCTTGTACCAGCCCTGGCTGTCCTGAAACTTGCTTTGTAGACCAGGCTGGTCTTGAACTTAGAGATCCACCTGCCCCTCCTCCTGAGTGCTGAGATTTATGGGGACTGGCTTCCTTCACCCAAGCAACCTTTCTACCAGCCTCTTGGCAGCTGGGACTGCAGCTCCCTGAGCAGCTTCTCCGTGGTGTCAAACACTGTTATGTGCCTACCTGACACCAGTGGGTCTTCTTCAATATGGTGCCTGTAGCCACATATTTCACTTTCCCACATTTTATATCAGCTCACTTGTTTTCCTGTCGATTTGTAGAAGTTCTTAAATATTTTGTATCTCTTCAGTTGTGTGATTTACAAGTATTTTTTTTCTCTTGGTCTGTGGCTCATTGTTTTCAGGACATTTACAATGGTTCTTGATTTGTTTTTCTTTTTAAACTGACTCTAGTTTACTGAACTTATTTTGTTTTTTAAAAATTATTGCATGTACTTTGGGTGTTTGTAACTGACAATGCATGTGCTAGGGCAAGCCTGTGGCAGTCAAAAGATTCCATTTTCTTCATCACCACTTGGGTTTGAACTCACATCATCAGGCTTAGCAATGGTCCCCATTACTGACTGAGCCATCTTGCTGACCCTAAAATTCTCCTTTTATGTGTCCTATATTTGGTGCTGTATGTTAACATTCTTTGTCAAACATGAAATCCTTCTGATTTTCTCATTTTCTTTTAAAAATCTCCAGTTTTGTATTTACATTGAAATCCATGATGCTGCCTCAGAGTTAAATTTGGTTTAACACTAGGTATGTACTATCTTTTGAATACATGTTTCAATTGTTACAATGAATTGTTACATTACAATTGTTCAGTTGAAACAATGTATCTATTGCTCAGCATCTTTTGTTGAGATCATTTTTTTCATATTAAACTGCTGTTGCAATGCATTACTATAAAAATGTCTTCTGCATTCTAAAAGATGGGAATTTGCTGAACCCCACAGTCAGAGTAAATAATAGACCAGGAGGTCGTTTCAGACCTAAGACTGCCATCCTACTGTGTGCTCAAGCCTGCTTAACAGGTTTTAAAAGAGAACAATGTTAACAACCAACCTTACTTGCCTTGGGCCTAGTTCCACTTTTATTTGAACAGAAATGGTTTCTCCTTAAGTACTGGAACACATTGTGCTTGCGATATAATAAATAGTCCTGTTAGACACAGGTGGTTTTGTTGTTGTTTTGTTTTGTCTTGTTTTGTTTATACTAAGCTGAGGTGCCAAATGCACCTTTATTGCTATTAAATTTTCTCCATCAACAGCTCCGTATCTACAGACCAGGACCAGGGTCGGTCCTGCTAAAGCTTGCCTGATTTCTGCAACAGGCAGAGTCTGAGGTTTCCTGCAAACTTGGCCCAGTTTGCATAGAGCTCTTCCTTGTTAGCCAGTGAGAAAAAAGTTGAAGCCAAGCATCTGGAAAGGGCAAAGATTTCAGTGAGCTTTCCCCCTGAGCTCTCCGCATGCCGTGTACACGGGACAGAAGAGTCCTCACGCAGCAGCTGCTGGAGCAGAGGCATGCTTTCCCTGCTTCCACGTCTTCTAGGCTCACAACGCAGGCATGGGCTGGCTTTCTTTCCCTTCTCTCTCTCAGGAGGTCAGACCCACTGCCCAAGCAAACCAACAGATCAGTTCCAGCCACTCAGACAGCAATCAGTGGGTTGTACAACACTGCAACTCTGTTCTGAGCCTGGATATCATTACTATGTGTATTGATCAGCTGAAAATAATTATTTAAATAATGAGCATTAATAAAAGAGGGGTTTCTTTACTTACCATTTCTTGTAGTATTCCCACATATAATTACATGCCCTTTCCCATTCATTTGCAAATAGAGGAAATATAATAACCCTAAATGAATTGATTAAATTCATAGGTAGAGAGTATATGCTTATGAACACATTTGATAATATTGCTATTATTCTAATTTTAAAAACATAACATTTTTATCAAAGTTTTATCAGGGGTCAGATTCATGGTCCGAACAAGCCAACAACACATCAGTTCCAGCCACTCATTCTCTCAGGACTATTGGCATATCTGGCTTGTTTTTGCATCAACATTTTAAAGTATTTCCCCCCCTTATATCCACCTTCCCTCTCTCCTCCAACTTCCTTTCTTTCCTCTTGTTTTCTGGCTGCTGATTGGCATTGAGGGTCCAGGACAAAGTGTCAGATCCCAGCAGAGACAGTTTTCTTCCTGACCCAACTTAACTTTGCCCCTTGGGAGTTTTGAAGGGTGGACTCTGCAGGGACAGACTGTGGTAGACAGTGAGCATAGGAGAGGAAACTGGTTACCAGTATCTTTCCAGTCTGTTGGCTTCAAGTCTGAACAAGTAGAGGTTTCTAGTAGAGCTCTCCTAGATGAGGTCATAAGGTCTACATGAAGCTTGCTGCTTAGAAGGCTGAAAACTGAAAACATGTCACATTGGGCACCAGCCAGGAATCCCCATTGTGAGTATGTCTTATGTAGAAAGCCATCATGGACTTTTCACGGTGAGTTAAGTAGTCTCGATTCTTGTCTGGAAGGAGGGAAAATGGATTAATGTGGAGCTCAGGTGGAAGAAAGAAACCTTGCTCTGTTATTCATCATGAGTCATCTTTGGCCGTAAGAAGAAGAGGAAGGGAGGGGAAACTGGGGAGACAATATAAAAGGCAGTAGATGTCTTTAAACAGAAATTATTAGTTCATTGGTTCACCGTCAGGGAAAATGAAGGAAGACAAGAGGATGTACCGGCCTTGGATTTTAGCTGTAACTAGAACGGTTGACTTGCAACGGTTGACTTGGGAGACCCGGGTCAAGCTGTCTTCCAGCATTGAAGGGTCTGTTTGGCTCCTAAGTATCTTAGTTTGTTCACAGGGATAGGAGGGTGGTGGTTAGTTGGCCATGTCAAGTGCTTGGGTCAGCAGTGGGCACGAACCGTAATTATCATTATCTGTGGGGTCAGTTAGGGAGATGGCCCAGGTCATTTGCATAGAAAAGGAAACAAGAGGATTTGAAGGGCAGAAGATTCAGCTTCGAGGTTTACGTGTTGGAAGATGGTGACTCAGAGATGACAGAGCTCTGACATCCGTGTTGGGACCACCAAGTTGGATAAAAAAAGCTGAAGGTGTAAAAAAAAGAAAAAGGTGGTGAAACAAAAATTGATCATGAGCCCATCTCCAAGGTGTGCTGAGCATTGGCCTGTGTTCGCTGGGGATGACCTAGCATCAGATTAGGGTGCCTGGGAAAGTCCGGGCTCAAAGGAGATGACAGTGCCAGCTACGACTGTTCCACGCCATCGTGTGGTTATGGATATCTTCATGCTTCTTTATGGTTCCACGTGCATGTGTGTTTGTTTAGATAATGGTATGTATTAGATTACTAGATGTGCATGGATCGTCACCTAATATCTTTGCAAATATGTATGTGCATGCTACCTTGGCCCTGATGAACATTCAGAGCTCCTCCAGGGACCCTAGGCGGTTTTTTTTTTTTTTTTTTTTTTTTACTGCCCTTCCCTGTCTTTCTACTCCCCCACAGTAAGCTTTGTTTCCACTCCCATCATCAGAGATTAATTTCATAGAGTAAATATTTGAGCCAAATGTTTTTCTTCATAACAAGCTAGTGTTAAAAGAAAGTAAATTTTCTCAGACTGTGTGGTGTTTGCGTAGAGGGCTTTATTATTGTCCTCCAAGTGGCTGCTCCCTGGGGTTTATTAACTCCTTATGGCTCAGACGCAAAACACTTTTCCCCTTGGGTGAGTCACATCCCTTACTGTAAGCAATAGAAGTCTGCATCATGTTAGACAGAACATAATGTAGATGGAAGAGGGCTGGAAGGCCAGGCAGAGGACAGAGGCAGGAGCAGTGCAAGGCCCTGCCATTGGAACTGCAGTGTGGATGGAGTCTGCACAGGCCAGGGTTGCTCCAGAGCTGGCCCAGTGGCTGAGGTGCTTTGCGGACTCCCTCCCACGTGGCTTCCTGTAGCTCTTGTGAATAGTCTCTAAGGACTCAGTCATTGTGTCATTCTATTCAAATTCACAGCCTGGGAAGGGACAGCTGAGCCTAGGCCCTATGACTTCCAGGGAGCAGGGGAGGAAATGCCCATTGTGAGGTAGGGTCTCTCCCGCCACCAGGACTCACTCACTCACAATGGGCGAGTCCCTCAGATAGGAAGGCAGTTTGGATGTCTTTCAGACCAAAGAGAAACAAAACAAAAACTCCCTAATGGCAAAGGTTCACAGCGCAATAGGGTTGCTCATATTCCATCATTTTATCACTAGTTCAGTGATGTTTAGAAACAAATCCTTACTGTAAAGGTGGATTTTGACCAAAGATCACAGCACATTCTAATGCAGTCTAATACACAGCACATTGCATAGCAGGCCCCAAGTGCAGTGGGTAACAATAAGCTGTTCTTTGGATAGCAAGCCATCTTTGGAGACCCTGACAATTAACCCTTAGATGTGGGGCTTTGGATTTTCAAAGAAAGTTGTTCTGGTGTTGTCAGGAAAGTTATGCTAACATTGTAAAGAAATTTTACTTTTTCTGTGACTGAGAGGTGATGGGCCTGCCAATCAGAGTTCTTCATACACTTGAGTGATGTCCCTCACTGTAGGGGCACAATCAGTGCCTACAATATGGGTTCCTTTAAGCTTCATTTTAAGAAAGAGGAGAATCCTGTCTCCTTTAGACTGCGTGATTTTTTGGAATAAAGACCAATCTAAATTTTATTCACTTGCCCTCAGGAAGTTGTCTTAGTTACTTTTAAATTGCTGTGGTAAGACACCATTGTTGTGATCATAAAAATAGAAAGTGGCGTAAGAATATGTTCCACGGGGTGTGGGAAAGGGGTGCCTCAGTGGGCCCATGCCGAGGCGTCTCTTTCCCCTGAGGGACCAGACAGTATAGTATAGAATAGAGTTTATTCAGGGCATGGGGAGGGGAGTTAAGGGGGTAGGAGAGGCAGACAAAGGTAGAGAAGAGAGAGTAGAGAAGTAGAGGCCGGCCATGACCACGTGGAGAGAGGGGGAGGGGGAGGGCAAGAGAGAAGCTAAGAGAGTAAGAGGCAAGAGCAGCAAGAGAGAGAGAGGGAGGAGGGGCAAGCAGCCCCTTTTATAGTGGGCCAGACCTACCTGCCTGTTGCCAGGTAACTGTGGGGTGGGGTTTAGACAGAATCCTGACAACCATGACCAAGGCAACATTTAACAGGGCTTAAAATTTTGGAGGATTAGAGTTCATAATTAGTAGGGAAAAGACATGGTGGCATAAATAACTAAGAGATTATATCTTGATCTGCCAGTAGGAGGCAGAGAGTGCTAACTCAAAAAAAAAATGTGTTTTGGAACCACAATGCCCACCCCAATGACACACTACCTCCTAATCCTTCCCAAATAGTTTCACCAGCTGGGCACCAAGTAGTCAAACATGAATCTATGAGAACTCTTCTCATGCACATTACCACAGAAGGTAAAACCTTCTCAGGGAGTGATAGACTTTTTTTCCCCTCTTTAACCCTTAGATGTGGGGCTTTTTTCCCCCTCTTTTTCTTCTTTAACGGATCATCTACCACCCACCAAATATCTTTATTTCCTAAATTAATCCTAACCATTAAATTGTTTCCCAAAGTAATAATGTAATAATGCATTACCTGAGAATTATTGCTTTGTGACAATTTCTCCCTCATTAGTTGAAATGATTGTTCTGGAGACCCCCTCAGATAACAAAATCTGTAAGTATTCTAGTCATGTTACAATCTCTCTCTCTCTCTCTCTCTCTCTCTCTCTCTCTCTCTCTCTCTCTCTCTCTCTCTCTCTCCTGTTATGCTGGGGCATGAGTCCATGGCCTTGTGCATGCTAGGCAAACATTCTACCACTGATCTATACCTTCTTTATCCCTCTGTTTTTGGCGATAGAGTCTTGCTTTGTAGCCAAGGCTGTCTTGGGCTTACTATATACATTAGGCTGGTCTGAAACTTGAGATTCTATGTATGGCTTCTGCCTCCCTGTTGTGATGCAAGGATGTGCCACACCCCCAGAATCCACCATATGCTTTAAATCATCTACTTGTAATACCTAATGCAATATATATGCTTCGTAAATAAATTGAATTGTTTAGGGAATAATGACAAGAGGAAAGCATTCATGTTTGTTGCAGACACATTTTCTTTCTGAATATTTTTCATCTGAGGTTTGTTGAGTCTATAGATTCTGAGCTGGAGCTTATGGAGAGCTGACCATACTGTCAACACAGAGATCTGAATTTGAACCCAAGTCCGCCATTCCTTATTACACTTCTATGTATGATTTTACACACACGGCACGGCCCTTTGTGCCGAGGTTTGATTGTGCTTGTTGTTTTGTCTTGAGCAAATCTGGGTGCAGATAAGGCTCCTGAAACAAGGTCCACTTCTCCGAGCAGTGGTGGACTGCTCTAGCCGTGTTTGCTGCAGAAGGCTGTGGCCCCCGGGGAGCTCCTCAGGCGGCCAGCAGAACAGCTTGTGTTTGTTGCTGTTTCCTTGTTATGGAAACACCACCTCTCTCGTACATGGCCAACCCCAGATGCCACAGTTCTTAGTGACATTCTTCAGACTTACTAGTGTATGTTTTTCTAGGTTGTCTACATTCATATCAGTGCTCAGAGATTAAGGTCGTTTGAAGGAGTCCTTGGGGGAAATGTTTGTCTCCGCTTATTGAATTTGGCTGAGAAGTACTTAGTTAAGCTAAATTCTAAGTTAAAATTCTGCGAGTTCTGAGTCTTAGGAAGTCCATGTTTAGATTGTGGACTTTTGAGTAAAGGCCTCTGTTCTTCCTGAACTTGTTGTTTCTCCTTGTTTCTTACTGGGGCTGGGGACATAACTCAGTGATACTGTGCCCAGCATGCGTCGTACCCCTGGTTCCATGCCCAGTGCTGGAAAAAGAAAAACAAGGAAGAAGGCTATTGCTGTGGTGGCCATGACCTATTTGCACACTTAGCAAAGAACACGTTCCTTACTTGAGTACCTGATGAACTCAAAGCACTGAAACAGAGGAGTAAGGATAGATTTGGAAAAATCTTGCCCTTGGTGTATGCTCAGGTAGCCCCATAGACTGCATACCTCCATAGTTACAGCTCCCAGTGATAGCTTGTCGATGTGGCTGTGCCGCTGCCCTAACAAAACAGATTAGTGCATGTGTTTGCTTCGCTCTTGTCCTGTAAGCCTGGTCCAAGCCCTTCTCTGCCTTTCTTTCTTCCTTTCCTTACCCCGATTCTTTCTTGATGAATCTGCCTCCAAATGGTTTGTATCCGTTTATCCGTTTATCTGAACTCCCTTATTTTTACTCTCTTGGTGTTACGGCTGCTGTCCCAGTCTTCCTTGTAGCCCCTGCTGGCTAATCTCTTTACAGTTCATCAACACAGTGTTTGGGAAATACTAATATGGTGTCACAGCTCAGGCTGTGTGTGTTCTAATGACGTAGGAAAAGAACCTATTGCATTCCATTTTTGTTGACTGTCCATCACACCTTACGGCTTCACTGATTGCCACATGCCAGATGTTGTAGGTGGGAAAAGTATAGAAATAAGAGAGTAATGGTTTTCTGGATGTGAAGGAGGAACGAGAAGCCACACTGCTGTTGTGAGCCTTCGAGCGTCTTGTGTGAGAGCTTGTTCTCATAGCAATAAGACATGGTAAAGGGTTGTGGCTATCAGTCATGGAAATGACAGCATCCCACTGAAAATTCTTTATGGAAATGGAACTTGTGTTCTGCTTATTAATTACTGGGATTATAGATCTCCCAATGCTGTGCTCAAGCAAAAAGCTGGGTAATTTCTTCATTTTTTTTTCTAAGCAAGATTTGGGGTTCCTGATTCCCCTGACCACTGGGAAGGTGATAACAAACGGAGTCAACTCTGACATTGGCGGTCTGATGCAGGCACGGAAACAGTTCCTTCCAGTTTTGTATATTCATTTAGTTAATAGACACTCCTATATTTGCCCTCCTTTGGGCTCCTTTCCTGGATGGTGTCTGCATGTTTGAGGAAGCAGGGCCCGAACATGGCAATCTCTGTTTCCGTGCTACTCCTCAGTGGGTTCTCCGTCCTTGCTGCTGTTGGGTTGTAAAGTCATTTTCTTTCAGCCATGTCAGAGTGTGACTATTGTCTGACCTTGCTTATACTTCTCAGTTCCTACAGACATCCTTCTGAATCCCTGCACATCCCTGTCAGGCCTTTCATTTGCCTATGGTCTGGTGGTCATCCTTGAACCCTCTGCAGTTTTCAGGGACCGCTGCCCTTCAGCAGGACCTGCTGTTTGTTGATGCACTGCTGGGTTTATTTGTGGTGGACTTGTCACACCATCCATTCCACACCAGCACGGTGTCTGGTGGGGAAAGCTTCTGCTCTCCTCACTAGGCTATCCTGCCTCCGTGTGTGTTATATGTGGAGGAGGAGGAAGTCTAGGGGCTTGAAAGTCTAACCCAGTGTTTTTCAACCTGTTGGTCACAATCCCAAACGGCCACAGGAAAACACAGATATTTATATTACGATTCAGAACAGTAGCAAAATTACAGTTATAAAGAAGCAATGAAAATAATTTTATGGTTGGGGAACAATACATGGGTAGTGTGGTGGACTGTGAGAGGAAGCTTGGTAAGGTTGAACTAAGGCTTGAAGCCCCAGGGACCCCGAAGGGACAGAAGGAGCCTTGCCAGCTCCTGGCACCAGGCCCCGGTCATGTAGCACAGTCTTCCATAGAGAGAACTGTAGCCATCAGTCATGTAGAGGTAGTGCCCCCCAGCCTCTCCACACGTGGATGAGGTATCTCTGACATCTCAGACGGAGCCAATAAATAAGAAGCACCTACTGTCAGACCCGATTCACCCCCCAAAACTGTATATAAGATCCTATCCAGAAGGAATAAAGGTGTGGGAATTACTCCATCATCTGAGAGCACCTGTCACAAGAGTTGTAACACTGCCTGGGAAGAGAAGGCTCTCCTGGAAGCTTTCACTACCAGAAGCTCCCCCATACTCTGAGCTCAGTGCAGCAGGTACAGTGTCTCACCCCAATAGTGGCTGAACAGAACAGCGGGCAGCCGGCAGCCGGCAGCCGGCAGCCAGCAGCCAGCAGCCAGCAGCCAGCAGCCAGCAGCAGCAGAGGCACTTCTCCTCCTGCTCCTGCCCTTTCCCCTTAGTTTGAACCCTCCCACCTGGCTGCGTCAGAGATCTCTGCAGATACCCTCAGTACACAGACCAGCACACAAGGAACTGTATTAAAAGGTGGCAACATTAGCAAAATTAAGAACCACTGGTTTAACCTGACAGAGCTTAAGGGCGTGGGTGGAACTGGACAGCAATGGGGAGATTTGGGGTTCCTGATTCTCCTAACCACTGGGAAGTTAGCGATAACACAAGGTGTCAGCTCTGATATTGGTGGTCTGATGCAGTCATGGAAACAGTTCCTTCTGGATTTGTATATTCATTCAGTTAATAAAATACTTCGACACTCCTATACTTGCCCTTTGGAGACTTGGAGAGATACGTGAGGAGAGTTCATGGCAGTTAGACAAGAGTTTCAGAGTCATATTTCCAATGTTTAGACTTCTCTGCACTCACTGCTTCTCGCAGAAGGCAAATACGTGTGTATAATGTCTCTCAAAGTTGTCAGCAAACAAAACATACATTGCTTAGCTCCCACAGCACCAGAGGCACTGTCTGTTGCCACTTTCCTGATGCTGTAGCTCTGAAGAGCCTTTGAGGGAAGTGGGCCAGAGTCTGCAGCTTTATCTGCAATGGGCCTATTTGCACAATTCTTCTTCCTGGGAGAGGCTTGGGTTTGTTCCATCTGTCATTCCTCTTTAAACTGAAACGTGGGACATTGTGTCTGTAGTTCACTCTGCTATGTTCTGGGGATCTGGAAAGCAGGAGACTGCTAAGTTTGCATCTCTCCCTTCTTTCCTGGGCTGGACTTGAGGGATCAGGGAAACCCCAGGGCTGACTTCTACGGTGTCCATGCGAGCTGCATGGTATGAACTTCCAGGCCAGACCCCTGTGGATACAGGTTGGTCTTCTTGCTTCTATGTTTTCCTGACCCTCCTGTGGGCTGGGGGAACCCTGGCTATGCAAGATGTGATTCACAGTTCCATTAAGCTTGCAAGGAAGGAGGACCCAGGCCCTCAGCACTTGGGGTTGCCCTACTGGGCACGGACTTTAGAGCTAGTTTCTTCCCAGGAGTACTCTTTCTCTGAATATTGTTGAGGCTTTTGCCTAAAATGAGTCTGAATTTATCTTGTAAATCTGGCTTCTTTTTAAAAAAATGTTTATTTTGCTTATCCTTGAGAATTTTATACATGTTTATCATGAAACATAACTATATAACTGCCTCCAGTTTCTCCTCGCCAAGTCTACCCAAATTCCATGAAACATGGCCCTCTCCTGACTTAATGTTTGTTGTTGCCTGATGGTGGTAGGTATTTGTGTTGACCATTAAATTAAATCAGTTTGTTTGTATATGTATGAGGGTGGGACCATCCTTTGGAACTTGGGAAATCTTTTAGTTGCCACAATCAATCAATCAATCAATCAATCAAACAAACAAACAAACGAATGAATGATTACTCCTCCTATACTACCTGCCAGCTACCAACAACTCCTGATTAAGAGATAGGGCCTAAAGGGTGCCTCCTCCATTTGTCTGGATATTTTTGACTGGATCAACCTCATATAGGTAACCCTAGTTGGCAGGGGTTCATTAAGTACAACAACCATGTCAAAACCCTCCCCACTGAAAGAATTCATTACTATGATTATTTTGATTAGCAGGATATTTATTTATTTATTTATTTATTTATTTATTTAATTCTTTGCCTATACAGCTAAAAGTTGTCAAACTGTGCTTGAGAACTGCTTAGGAATTGTGATTCCATCCATTTCTATCTTTCTGTCAGAGTTGCCCTTGGTATGGAAAGGCTTGGCTATGGTTCCTGTGGTCTATGAACTGGGGCTGAACTTGTCTTAACTTGGAAAATCCTCTGCAGTCTGAGGCACACATCATTATATTTGGGAGCCTGTCGAATAGTGTCTTTTGTGCCTATTCACTATGAACTGACAAATAATTCATCAGTCGCTCATGCATACAATTGACCCACGAGGCCTCAGGAACATCAAAGCCTGTTTCTCTGGTAGACTCCCTGCTTGGGAGACTGCAGAAATGATCCATTGTGACTACATAACCAAAACCCTCTAGAAGGAAAGGTGAGGGGAGAAAAGATAGAGGGCGTTCTTGCATTTCCACAACCTGCCTTGAAGCCCGCTGGCTGTTTGTATGTAAGCCTTTTATCTAATTTTGACTTACTCAGAATGTTAAGTATGATTTTTTTCCTCTTCAAGGCTCACCGATATTATAAATGGCATGTGTCATTTTGCCAAGGCTGGCTTCATATTTGCTAAGTGGCTGCCTCTGGTCTTGAACTGCATTAAAGCCCAGAGAATAGAAAAGGCATGTGTAAAGTTAACAGCTGCTTGTGTGATATCTTGGGAGTAAGGAACATAGGACAAAAGAAAGGATGGTGTGTCTGGGTCGACTGGAGAGAGGTACCACACACATGTGCACACATGCACGCACATACATACATACAACACAAACTACACATATATACATACACACATGCCATACATCTAAGCACACATGTGCATGTAGATGCCTGAATATATATACACACATACATACACATATAAATACACATGCATATACATACATATACACATAATACACATACACATATACATGCATACATGCACACACATGCACATATATACATACAAACATGCACATGTACACACACATGCATACACATGCATGCACACACATACATACATTGTTTTTCTATGCTTTATCTTTTAGGGAGTCTTTCTTTGCTTTGAGTAGCACATGAAGAAGGGGCTGTGAATTTTCTCACTCCTATCTATGCGTTGTTGGACATTTGGTTAGCGATATAAACTTACCAGTGCTTCTCATGGCACTTACTAGTTTGACCTCTGGAAAACTCTGTCTAGAAGCAAACAGATAAATGTCTAGTTTTTTGATAGATTTTTATTCGGAATTTCAGAGGAAATGAAGATATACAAGATGTGCACGTGCACGTGTGTGGCAGTGCATATCTTTATAAATATTAGAAGATAAGGCTAAGTTTAAAGGTAGCCATTCTTTGGTGATCTGGTTGGTTTTTGTTTACATTCTATTTTGTATTTTTAAATTATTTGTGTGTGTGTATTTATGTATGTGTGTGTGCAAACACACATGCACATGGAGCTAGAAGTCGATGAGTGTCTTCACCAGTCACACTCCACCTTATTTTCTAAAGCAGATCTTCTCCCAGAGCCCACCAGTTTAGCTAGACTGGCTATCTAGCAAGCCATGGGCCTGCCTATCTGCACCTCCCCAGGGCTGGGTTTGCAGGCACAGTGATGACCAGTTTTGTTTGTATCTGAGCTCTGGTCTTTACCAACTGAGGCATTCCTCCCCCAGCTCCAGGTAACCCAGTTTGTAAGTAAATTACAATAGGATACCTGATTTTCCACTTTTTAACCTAAGTCTCCCTTCCTCTATTCTCCTTGACCCCCACCTCATTTTCTTTGGTGTGACTTGGTTTTTGAGACCAGGTTTCAGACAGCACCATCTGACCTTTGTGTTTAGCCAAGGCTAGCCTTCAACTCCTTCAGCCCTGATCTACCTGCTTCTACCTCCCAGTGAGATTATGGGTGCATGACTCTGACCAGCTGGAATGTAGAGAGTCTTATTAAGGCCTTAAAAATAATTTAATATCTTAATTGGCCAGAGTGTTCTCTTTCAAGAGTATTAGTTTGCCAGGCAGCCTTTCCCCTATTGTATGGTGTCTGCAGTCCACATGCTGATCTGAGAAGGCTGGACGATCTTTTCAGGATGTGTCCCACAGACTGGAGGGATTATGCAACTGCTGCCCAGTCATGTTTCCTGCACCTGTCTGGGCTACGCTTTCATGCTCTCCATAGAAAACAAGTCCCATACCTTCCATTTGGAGAAAAAGAATGTTTCTTTAGAAAAACATTTTTCTTGCTTTATACAAACTAGTTTGCACATCTGTGATCTCAGTATGACTTTATAATTGGCAAGGATTCAATTATGGCTCCCTTGTATGTGCTTTCAAATGAAAAAGAAACAGAAAGAATCTCTCTCTCTCTCTCTCTCTCTCACACACACACACACAATTTAGGTGAATGGAAAGTTCCTTGTTCCCAGATCCAGCTAGGGCCTGTGGGTCTTGACCCCTTTGGGAGTGAAATGACCCTTTCACAGGGGTCACTTAAGACCAAGCAGAAAACATGCTTTTACATAATGATTCAGAACAGTAGCAAAATTACAGTTATGAAGTAGCAATGAAAATAATTTTATGGTTGGGGTTCAACACAACATGAGGAACTGTATTGTATGGTCAGAACATTGGGAAGGTTGAGAACCACTGATTTAGGAGAGAAGCTGTTTGCATCTCCAGTGAGTGACAGACACTTTTATAATGCCAAGAAGGAGTGGTGAGCATAAGTCTGAAGTGAGACTGACCAAAGCGGCCTGGTGACCACTTGGTCGTGTGTATGTTGATAGAGAAATGTTTGGGCAGAGGAGAGAGGAACTGGCGGTTGGTGTGGCTGGAGCTCTGGCTTCTACAGGGACTCTGCCCTTGAGAGCTGACAGCCAGCATCTTCAGCCATTGTTCCTCAGCTTCAGAGCCTCCTCTCTCACTCCATGAGATCTCTCATGGCAATCACTGGCTTATGGCAGTCCAGCACAGCTGTATGCAATGCACACATCTCTATGAAAAAAATCCTCATATCTGCTGGGTGTGGTGGTGCACGCCTTTAATCCCAGCACTTGGGAGGCAGAGGCAGGTGAATCTATGTGGTTTTGAGGCCAGCCTGGTCTACAGAGTTCCAGGGCAGCCAGGGCTACACAGAGAAACCTTGTCTCAGGAAGCAAACAGCACAACAAAACCAACAACATCCTCATATCTGTGTCTCATTCCTTCACAGTCCTGTGCCTATGTAATATTCACATAAGCTTTAAAAAATAACCTCCCAGCTCTTCCCCATAGGAACATTTTGGAAAATAATTTCATAGAACCTATATAATCTAGATGGGAATATACCTTTAGTTTTAAAGGGTGATTACTTGTAAAAGGCAAATTCATTAGGGTACAACTTAGACACAAAACAGTTTAAAACACCTGCTGTCCATGGTCAGCACTAGCATCAGGTGTACAATGTATCAATCACCCCCAAGAGTCAGGGCTACTCTTCACCTAACCCCACTCTCACAACTGTCCATCTTTGTCTTCTTGATAGTCATAAAAACCAAAAGGAACTTTCCAGGTGTCATATCAGCAGAATCATGTGTGTCTGTGTCTGTGCAATGTGAGGTGCTTCCTCTAGGGAAAATTTGAAATTTCTTTGGACATTCTAGACTCCCGAATTTCCTGTCTACTGGGTATGACTTGCCATATAGTCTCACATAGTTTTCAAATTATGTAGATACTAGTTTACTATCTGCTGTATGGATACATAGTATCTTAAACCAAGCCGCAACAGTTACAGCTTTTGTTTTCTTTTAAAATAGTTGATTATAGGGACTGAGGATGTTCAGTGGTTGAGACAGCATACTGCTCTTCCAACAGGATCTGAGTTCAGATCCCATCACATCATGGTCAAGGGTATGGGGGAGGCTTACAATCCCTTCAGGGGATTAGATTCCCTTTTCTGGCCTTTATGGGCACCTACATTTACATCCACAGGCCTTACCACCCACCCAAGTACAGATATAGTTTCAAATCTAAATTAATCTACAACCCAGTTGATTGGAACTTGATATTTTAAAATCATTTAATCATTTTATATGTATGGGTATTCTGCCTATATGTTTGTCTGTGTATCCTGTATGTACCTAATATCTCTGTAGAGGCTAGAAGAGGGTATCAGATCCCCTGTAACTGCATTACAGATTATACATGAGTCCTTAAGGCTAGTCATATTTGGTAGACAGGAAATCCAGAATCTTGAATGTCCAAAGCAACTTCAAATTTTCCCTAGAGGAGGCACATCACATTGCACAGACACAACCCATGCACACACAGAGACACACCCACACATGACACCTGGAAGTTCCTTTTGAATTTTATCACTACTATGCAGGCGCTGGGAATTGAACCTTTGGTCTTCTGTAAGATCTCTCCAGCCCCCGATTTTCTTTTTCTTTCTTTCTTCCTTTCTTTCTTTCTTCCTTTCTTTCTTTCTTCCTTCCTTTCTTTCTTTCTTTCTTTCTTTCTTTCTTTCTTTCTTTCTTTCTTTCTTTCTTTCTTTCTTTCTTTCTTTCTTTCTTTCTCTCTCTCTCTCTCTCTCTCTCTCTCTCTCTCTCTTTCTTTCTTTCTTTCTTTCTTTCGTTCTTTCTTTTTTTGAAAAGCATTTAAAGATTCTAGAATGTGCCATCCTGCTCATTGGGAAATGAGGGGACCTAATGGAAACTGATCTGTTCACTTGCCTCACTGGCAGATTAGTTTGGTGTGGCTGTGTAGCATTATGGTGTGTGATCAGTTTGCCAAGCTCAGTGGAGGTCACCAGGAATAGATCCAGCAAGAATTCTATGCTAAGCATGTTTCAGAGCAGCTGCATATCGGCAGCCTTTCCAGTTTCTATAGAAATGAGAGAAGGACCTGTTTCATTGAAGCTGTAGTTTGGTGCCTTCTTAAGTAACGTTGGCATTAAAGAACCAAGTAATGTCACCAGCCTTGTAAGGCTCTTCTGTGGGCCTGCAGCCCGTGGTTGTTTGCTCTCCATTTTGAGTGGTTTAATCTAAGCACATTAAGTCCCTGCCTTGTTCTCTCTGCAAGGAGACAGACATCTGGGTCTGAAAATAAAGGCAGGACTCTTGTACAAGGAGTCAGTGTTTGCACTCAAAGTGAAAGTGTGCAGAGGCTCCTGATGGCTCTCAGTTTTCTGAGGGACATTTGGCATTCAGAGATTTGGGAGAATCATGGTTTTTAAGTTCTAAAAAATAAAAATAAAAATAAAAGTAAAAATAAAAATAAAATAATTGTTTTTGAAATCTAATAAGACAACAGCCCAGGTCATTAGAGAATGTTGTGTTCTAATATTTTTAAAAATTTCTATAATTACTTAGTTGATTACATGTATGTTTTTTGTTTTCACGTGTATGATGTTTTGCCTACATGTCTGTCTGTATATTATGTGTGTGCCAGGTGCCAAGAGAGTGTGTCAGATCCTTTAGAATTGCATGACAGATGGTTATGAGTCACCATGTGGGTGCTGGGAGTTGAACCCTGAGTCCTGTCCTCATTGTGGTGACTTGAATGAGAAATCTCTCCCAATGCCTTGGGTATCTGAATATTCACTTTTCAGTTTTTAGTGTTGGGAGGCTTAGGTGGTATGGCGGTGTTGAAGGAAGCACAGTGCTGGGACATCTGAAGGTTTGCACTTTCAGCTTCCTGCTCCTGCGGCCACTCCTGATGCTTTGGGCAGGCGTCCTCACTGTGATGGTGGTATAAATAAATAAGCCAATATAAACTCTTTCTCTCATAAGTTGTTTTTAGTCTTGGTGTTTGCCACAATAACAGAGGAGTCACCATGTACATTGGTATAACTGGGAAGGAGAAATTGAGTTAGACTGTGGGAAGAACTTCCCCCAAAGCCAGGGCTCTGACGATATCTTTTTGGAAACATATAAAGAAAAAAAATAGAGTGATCTGTATGGGTAATTTGTCTCCTTGGTTAGAATTAAGAGAAGTTGTGAAAAGATCTATTGTGACCACTTTCATTGTGAACTTTCCTGACTCCCCAAAAGAAAGGAGTTCTTGTTTAGCATGGACATCTCCTTCATCCTGTGTGCAGGGACTCTTGTGTGCAGGAACTCCCTCTGACAAGGGGAAAAGATGTTATCTATGCTCCTTTAAATCTGGCTAATGCTGTTGGCAAGTTGTAGTTATTGCAAAGTAAGTTTTAATTGTTAGTATTTTAGTTTTTATTGTCAACTTGACATAAACTAGAGACACCTCGGAAGGGGGTTGGGGTGGGGTGGGGTGGGGTGGGTCCCATTGAAAACTTGCCTTAATCAGATCGGCCCACACCCATCTGTAGTGAGACTTTTGTTTTCTTTAAAAACATAGAAATGTTATGTGAATATGTTTTTTGTTTTAGTCCCAGGTGTGGGACTGCTTCAGACTGTCCACAGCCGCTGACTGTGATTTGCCTCACGCTCTGGCAGGGTGTCATTTTCCCAGCTGCAGATAGTTTTTGCAAATGTATGACTTGGGAATTCTGGGGACTCTTAAGAGGGTATATAAATGCAAGCGCTACAAGAGAGGTGCAGTGGCTACTTCTGCTTTTGCTGCAGCTGCTATCAGCATGGCTGCCACCCCACCCCTACCCCACCGCACCCCACCCCTACCCCACCTCCACCCCCACCCCCACCCCCACCCCATTGCTGCTACTGTCACCTGCTGCTGCAGGGTGCTGCAGGTGTTGCAGGTTGCTGTTACTGTTGCTGATTTCTATTTGCTGGTTGGAGATATCTTGACAATGAAGAACAAAATTGCCTCAAGGCACTCAATGCTCCCAATCGGCAGGAGGTTATTGAACAGTATCAAAGCCCCCTTTCTTCTCTAGCCTTCTTTCTCTCCTGTCTAATGTTGGGGAGCTGGAAGGGATTATGATGGACAAGGGTGGTAGAAATACGAACTCACAAAGTAACCCAAAGTCCAGTTACAAACTTGCAGGAGAGACCATCTTGGCAGATGACTGATGTGGGTCCCACTGTGGGTAGCACCATCTGAAGCCTGGTGGCCTGGGTCGTATAAGAAAACTAGCTAAACACGAGCCAGAGATGGAGCCAGAAAGCAGCATCCCTCCATGGTTTCTGCTTGGCTTCCTGGTTTGTCTCCAAGCCTCAATGATGGATGGTGACATGGAAGTGTATATCAGATAATAAAGCCTTTCCTCCCCACGTTGCTTTTTGGTTATGGTGTTTGTTACAGCAGCAGAAAGCAAACTAAAAAACAAATGTTAATAATTTTAATAGACTCAATCTCCCCCCAATAATTCTCTCCTTTTGTTTTAGTTCTGACCCCCAAGATATTGTGTGGTAATTCTGCTCTGTCCTGGATAGATTCCCTGGAAAGTTTCAAAGAACTTTCATATCTCCCTGCAAGTGTCTCTGTGTCGCCAGCCTCAAAGTGTGACTTTGAGGGTTGTTACCATGCATACTCTTCTAACATTAGAATGGTGTCCCCTAACATTGTGAGCATGTGGTGTTCATAACTGGACAGACCGCTGCATTGCCTCTGCTCAGTGCAGGAGGAAAGGCCACCGCCACCTTCCCTGACCACAGGCCGTCTTGATGAGACACAGCTCAGTCTGGACAGCTGCGTCGTGTTTGATGACCCAGCCTGCGCTCACAGCATCCTGTATCTCCAGGTCCTTTCTTCAGCAGCAGTGGTTAGCTGGGCCTCTTCCACTTTTGCCATGCGGCTGGTGGTCTGGACCCCAGCACGGACAGTCAGTGACGCTCTTCATAGTATGAACCATCTTTGCATTCTCTTTGAATCTTGGTTCATCAGAACCGACCCTTCTAACCTTGTTTCTCCCACTGGCAAGTTTGGTAAGTACATCTCTGCCTTCACTGAGGCACACTGAGAACAGCACAGAGGGCCACTTGTTGCTTCAAAGGTTTCTCATTCTTAAGATAATTACCTCTTTGTTTTATCCCAGTATAATAAGGAAACAGGCTAGTGTGTGATTAAATCAGTGTCACAATGGTAGCTTTTTTTTGTTAACAGTGCCTAGGCAGATTTCAGATAGACTCTTTCACTTTCCAAACTTGAAATTTGGTTTTTCTTTCAAGCCAGATAGGCATCTCTGCTCTTCTTGTCTCCTCCCCTCCCCTCTCTTCCCCTCCCCCCTCTCCCCTACCTTCCCTCCCCTCCTCTTCCCTCCCTTCTTTTCCTTTCCCTTCCCTTCTTTCCTTCCCTTCTTTCCTTTCTTTTCCTTTCTCTTTCTTTCTTTCTTTCTTTCTTTCTTTCTTTCTTTCTTTCTTTCTTTCTTTCTTTCTTTCTTTCTTTCTTTTCCTTCCTTCCTTCCTTCCTTTCATTTTCTTTCTTTCTTCCCTTTTTTCTTTTACTTTCCTTCCTCCTTTCTTTCTTTCTTTCTTTCTTTCTTTCTTTCTTTCTTTCTTTCTTTCTTTCTTTCTTTCTTTCTTTCTTTCTTCCTTCCTTCCTTCCTTCCTTCCTTCCTTCCTTCCTTCCTTTCTTTCTTTCTTTCTTTCTTTCTTTCTTTCTTTCTTTCTTTCTTTCTTTCTTTCTTTCTTTCTTTCTTTCTTTCTTTCTTTCTTTCTCTGACAGAGTCTTACTATATAACCTTAGCTTGCCTGCAGTAACCCTCCTGCCTCTGCCTTGATAATGTTAAGCTTGAAGCTATCACTGAAGATTAACTTGTTAACGATATATTAAGGGACTGTGGATGTTCCTCAGATGGTGGAGTCCTTGCCTTCCATTCTCAAGGCTCTGGGTTTAGTCTCTAGCATGGCATAAACCCTTGTGGGCAACACATTCCTGTAGTCCTACCACTTGGGAGGTGGAGGCAGGACCAGAAGTACAGGGCAGTCAGCTATCTAGTGAATTCTAGACTAGCTTGGAATTTCTGAGGCCAATAAAACATTTAAAAAGATATATCAGAATTATATTGGGGAAATATCAGAATATTATTGGGAATATTATGGAAAATAATATACTGAAGGCCTCTTTGAATTTACTGCCTACAGTGAAGCTGGCCTAGGAGGTTGATGGACATGATGCTGCGGAATGCTTTCTGCCACAGAGAACTGTACGGTAGCCAGTGCTGAGCACAGCAGTGGTCAGGTTGAGAAGGAGGGTCCCCTGGGGAACCTGGCCAAGGTCACCTGATGATGGTGCAGCTGGACCATCCAGGCTAGAGCATGTCTTTCAGTCCTGCTGCTTTCTGTGGCTGTCCTTTCTGCCACCTCCTTGGTGTTCAACACCAAGGCTGATGATGTGACAGAGTTGACCACACCTGTGTGGAGTTGTTCCCACGAGCATTGATATGTGAAGGTCTTTTATAAGCACAGCACAGTCAAGGTTGTGGAGAATGAAGATGAGCGAAGAATCAGGTAATGACAGCCATCGGTAGTGAGCCCTACGTCTGTCAGTATATATGGAGGCCTCCCAGTGAGAGTCCAGTAAGAGTCTCTGTTGACTTCCAGGTAGTTGAAGAGTGTGTGAGATCACCATCCTGGATAGCTCAGTCTCTCTAAGGACCTGGGCACAAGATGTCAAGAGGCTTCCTGGCTTAGCCTCCTAACAAGCTGTAGTGCCTTGGACAGACTAACTTAGTGATACCTTAGCCTCTCTTGGCCTCCTTATTTATCAAACAGAGATTATAATGGACATCAGCCTCAAAGAGTGGCGTGATGAAGCTGAGGGCTGATGGGGTGTGGCCGGCCACGGAGTGGTGATCTGGGATGCCCTGCTCATGGAAAGGCTGTCTGTGGGTAGTGCTGACACTGTCTTCAAGGCCATGTTCTCCGGACAGAAGGAAGTCTGTAGCTTCAGGAGCACAATTGCCTCCACAGGAAGCTGTCAGGCTGAAATGCTCACCTGTCCTGGCTCGCCGTTACATCTGGGTAAATGCTAAGTGAAGACTGAGAAATCCCCATCCCATAGAAATCTCAAGGTTTCCTGTTTTTAAACGAGTCTCTGTTTCTTTGTTCCTCCTTATAGTATCCTTGCTTATTTCAGTGCATGAGATGTGTTAAGTTTATTATTTATTTAGGGCCTGATCATGTTCTGAGGATGGGGCTGGTGTTTTTTTGACGTTAGAGAGGCAGGTAGTTTCTTTCTCTAATAAGATGTCCAAATTCTAGTGTAGCCAATTTCCCCCCCCCCCCAAATTATTTGGACTATTTTTGCCAGCTCAAGAGAATAGAGCTCCAGGCTCTTCAAAAGAACTTGTTTCTGGTGATGGTGGGGACTTTAAATACCCAGGATCTGTCTACACTCTAGCAATAGTTTTAATCTTGAAATAGGAGTAAGTAATGGACGGAGATAGGCCTGAATTTGAATCCCAGCTGTGACCTAATTTGCTTCACGTCTCACTTTCCTCATTGTGAAAGTAGGAGTAATAGAAAATACATGAACTTCTCTGAGGATTGTGTGTGTTGGTGCCTGTTGTTATCCACTGAATAGATAGCTAATCTTGGCTTTAGATTCGTTTACTGAGGTTCAGGGACAACACAAAACACTAACTCCATGTTATATATAGCTTATAGTTAACTTTATTTTACAGCTTACAGTTCTGTTCAGAGGTTTTTATTTTTTAAATTTTTTAAATATTTATTTTATGTGTGTGAGTATTTGTTTGCATATGTGTCTGTGTACCATGTCTATGCCTGGTGCGCACAGAGGAAAGAATAGGGTGTTAGGTCCCCTGGAGCTGTAGTTACAGATGGCTGAGTCAACATGTGGAACACAGGTCCTCTGCAAGAGCAACTAGTGCTCATAACCACTGAGCCATCTTTCCAGCTTCTGTTTATTGAGTTTTAAAGTAGAATTTAATGAAATCTCAATTTAGCCTTAAATTTCTATCATATCCTGATCTGTCTCAGGCAGAGTGTTGTCAGTGTCTACTTTACACAGGGCACTGGTGCAAAATGCCTGTAACCCTACTGGGTGGGTCCTTAAGAAGCCTGGGAAAGTGATTGACAGGCAGGCAGTTGGCTAGGGAGGGAGGAAGGGAGGTGGAGGCCTACAGCCCGCCTTCCACTGTAACTCTTCCTCTGTAGGGGCCTTTGAGACAAGAGTAATGCACTGGGCTACAATTCATAATGGATGCAAAATACAGCTCACACCGGTTACCACTGTCCCACACAGAAGCAACTTACTTAAAAGTTGGTTTGTTTAAGATTTAACAGTTTCGATTCAAAAAGAAAAATTTGTTCTTTGAGATTTCCTAAATTAGTCACTTTTTTAGACTTTGATGTTTCTTTTTTTTAAAGTTTGTATTGGATCTTTAATCAAACCATGGAAAACATGCATCTCAGCTGCACAAGCTGGTGCTTTTTATAATGCTCATATGATGTGCTTTGATTTTTTTCTCTTTCTCTGGTTATGGCCAAAAATCAAAACAACAACAAAAGGCAAAAACAAAAAAACACCTAAATCTCTTATCCAGAAATGTTTAAAGCCTGACAAGAAGACTCTATTTTTAGCAACTGCATGCTCAATAAAATTTAGCATATTGGGTGTCAACAGGAATGCTTTGATTTCTGTAATTATTGGGAATTTGTTTACACTGACTCAAAGGAATTATGTGTGCTGTCTTTATGTGGGCAGAAGGTTGGGAATTGCAGTCTTGAAGGAGTAAAAAACTGGTTTAACAAATTTGAGGGCCTCTTCCAAGAGATGTTTCAGATCTAAGCGACAAGATCTGAAGATGTGTGGCAGCTTACTTGAGGAAGAATATTTTTAAGGGCACAGGGTCTTGTGTAGTATCTTGAGATTATTTTCATTTAAGGAAATAATTAGGAACCTCTGGAACAGTCAGAAGAAGCCCATAGTTAAGGCCACCACACAATCAGTAGGTTTCTGTTTAAACAGTCGGTTTAGAAGGAATAGGGTGTTTATGGAGTGAGATCTGTCTTACTTTCTGATAGGTAGGTTAAAAAGCCGTAGGTCTCTGGCACACTTACTTCTATTTGGGATTTGGGTCATTTCAAAGGGTACAAGCTAGAGTGATGGCTAGGTTTGATTGTCAACATCTTTGAATTTATAATCACTGTACTGGCTAGTTTTGTGTGTCAACTTGACACAGGCTGGAGTTATCAAAAAGAAAGGAGCTTCAGTTGGGGAAGTGCCTCCATGAGATCCAGTTGTGGGGCATTTTCTCAATTAGTGATCAAGTGGGGAGGGCTCCTTGTGGGTGGTTCCACCTTTGGGCTGGTGCTCTTGGGTTCTATAAGAGAGCAGGCTGAGCAAGCCAGGGGGAAGCAAGCCAGTAAGAAACATCCCTCCATGGCCTCTGCATCAGCTCCTGCTTCCTGACCTGCTTGAGTTCCAGTCCTGACTTCCTTTAGTGACGAACTGCAATGTGGAAGTGTAAGCTCAATAAACCCTTTCCTCCCCAACTTGGGGAGGATGTTTGTGCAGGAATAGAAACCTTGACTAGGAAAATCACCATGGGAATGAATCCCTGGGTGTGTCTATGAGGGATTTTCCACATTAAGTTAATTGAGGTGGGAAGACCCACATTATCTTGGCACTATCCTATAAATTGGTGCAATCATTGCTCTCTGCTTCCTGATTGTGGATGCAACGTGACCATCTGCCTTCTGTTCTTGCTGCGTAGCTTCCCTGCCATGAGTAGTTGTATCCCTTTGGGGGACGGAGGAGAGGTGAGAAGGGGGTGTGCTTTATAAAAACTTTGTGTGCGGGAAGATATTGCTTAACCAGTATTTCCAACAGGAGTCACTGATTTTCTGACTTTCTTCTCAAGGTTATTTTGGTGTGTTTTGTTTTAAAGTACATTCTTCAAATTTGATTAAACTTGGGTTGCTATGAGATCAGCTCCCTGTGCAGTGCCTTCTCTGCCTTAGACATTCTGAGGGCCTTATGGCAGACATAGAGCCCATAATCAGATCATTCTGCCCTTTTCTTGGACTCTTGTTTTTAAAATACTTCCCAGCCACAGCTTGGTGCTGAATTCTTACTACCTGAATGGGGGTGGAAGAGATGGGTGCCGTGCACAGGCCTGAAAGGCCATGGTGTTCCATACTCTTTTCTTCCTCAGACTGGTTGAACTGGAGAAGGTAAATTGGGAATTAGGTCGCAGTCTGCAGAGCCACAAGGTAGGGGGAGCCTGGGTCCTAGACCACGCCTGGGGGGTGGCAGTTACCCAAACACCATTTGGATGCGACTGTTAGATGCCAGCTTATTGTGATACCAACAGATTTGTGGGGTCTCTGTAACCAGCAGCTGGGTCAGCTTTGTGCTGCTCCCAATGACACTGAATTTAGGGTGGTGCTACAGCTCTTTCCATTTGGTTCCTGTGTTTGGGCTCCTTTTGAGGTTCCAATAGATTGGCTTTTGATACCCATCTTTATTTCCTCCCCATTCACACCATTCTCATTACTTTCCCTCCTGATTAAACCCCTACACACCTTGGCACTCTGATGTCAACAAACCACCACACACCTTACCACTGTGATGCCAGCCTCCATGCCTGACTCTGAGAGCTCTCTGTGACTGACCCAACAGAAAGTGGCTTTTGGTCATTGAACCACATTCTTATTGTTTCAAAGACTAATTTTAGAACCATTTTAGATTTACAGCAAAAGTGAGCAGAAGGTGCAGAGATTTCCAAATGTTCTCTCCCTCCACGCATGTGTGGCTTTTCCCATTATCAACCCTTCACCAGAGTGACACATATATTATATTCCCATGAAACAACATCAACAATCACCTGAACTCTATGGTATATGTTGGAGTCCTTTTTCGGTGTTGTGCATCTTCTGGGCTTGAGCTAAAGTGTAATGGCACCTATCCAACATTGCTCTATGAACCACTGTGTTAGCTAACGCTCATTGTTGACTTGCCTTGGAATCACCTGAAAGACACACCTCTACATGTACCCATGAATGCATTTCCAGAGAGGTTTAAGTGAAGAGGGAGGCCTTTAGTGTTGGTGGTGCCATCCCCTGGTTGAGTAAAGCAGCAAGGGAACTGAGCACCAGCAGACGTTTCTCTCTCTGCCTCTTGCCTGTGAGTGATGTGACCAGCTCTTTCAAGCTTCTGCATCCATGCCTTTCCTCCCGCAATACACTCAACCCTCAGACTATGAACCCAAGTCAATCCTTCCTTACTGAAGTTGGACTTAGTTGGGAATTTTGGCATAGCAACAAATAAAATAATTAATACAATAGCCTGCTGATTTACAATTTCCCTGCTCACTATTTCCCCGGAGTCACTAATCTTTCCCCATTTCCACAGTTTTGACTTTTTCAGATGCCATATATTTGAAGCATACAGAATATAGACTTTTAAGATTAAGATGAGCACAGAGGATTCCTAGGGTGACCTTTGCTCTTCTTATGGTGCCAAGCAACTTCAGATAACAAGTACAAGGTTTTTGCATTGAAGTTGAACATTTTTCATATTTGATATTGCACCAGTGTCTAATGATCCTTTATACCTGAGTTTACTTTAGTAATGTCTGTACAGCAGAGACCCTGACAATGTAGGTGTCTTCAGAGTCACCTGTCCTGAAATGCTTTGTAAACAGTTTCAGGTTGTATATGCATGTTGATTGTTTGGAGTTGACATTATAAAAATTTGAATCTTGTTAATCCCAGTAGCCACAGCTGAAGTGGGAGGATACTCAAAGCTACTCTAGTGTTTAAGTTAAAATGTCACAGGAGCCTGCCTCAGTCTCTACAGACAGTGCTCCATAGTGATGCCTACTCAGATCTTCCCTGGACTGACACACTGACTTCCTCAGGTTTAAATTTCCCTGATTACGATTTGCTTTCAACAAAACAACCAGAATGATCTTTTCAGTGCCAGATCTTGTTAATTTTCTATTTAACTTGGACTCACTGGACAAGTCCTTCGGATGGCTTCTGCTTGTCTGTGACCTTACCTCCTGTGCCCTCTGGAGTGTGTAAGCAAACTTCCTTGATGTTTCTCACACACCTCAACCCTTGTTAACTTCAGGGCCTTTGTGCTTGCTGGCCTTTCTGCCACGTATGCCCTTGCATAGACCCGCATGGCTCTGCCCCTTACATTATCTAGGTCTCTGTTGAAATAGCACTATGTTAGAGTCTCCTCCCTACTATCTGAAGCGTCTCTCTCCTTTCCCACCCTACCTTCATCAGCTCCAGAGTACTTCTTGGATGCCCAATTATTTATTTATTGACTGTGCCTCCCCACTAGAAAAAGTTTGACAGGGGCAGGCAGGTTGTTTGTCTTAGCTAAAGTACCTAGCATATTCCCTGTCTGTGTCTTTACTATAAATAGGTGAATGGGGACATTCAGTGTCACTGCTTGAGGGACCCTTGAGCCATTTACTTACCTGCAGTGTCTGTCCAGTTCATGGCAATCACTGAGGAAATGGGAGGAATATTCCTGACAGGATTAACTGCACTCTCCGGCCTTTCTCATTTAGCTCTCTGGGTCTGTGGTTACAGTTGTTACTCTCACACTGCTAGGCCTTGTGCTGAAGAATACAGGAGGGCTGGACCCTAATTTACTTTGGCCAGATGACACCTCTGGAGAAGCCAAGGTTTGGCATCTCTGTAGCAGGTCTGTTTCTTTCTGGCTTAGAGCCCCAAACAGTTGACCTGAGGAGAGAGAAACAGAGGGAGGGAGAAAGGAGGGGGCGTGGAGATCAAGAGTGCCAGAAGGAGAACAAGACAAAGAATGTACCAAACAAAGGGCAGAAGAAGACAGGGCTGTCAAAAGCAGCACCTAAATGGCCAAGCCAGGCTTGCTCTGCCTGAGCCAGTGGAGGGTAAGACACGCTGTCCAGGTGGGGCTGGGCTCTCCAGCAGGGCCTCTTCCTCCTGCCTGGGGTCCAGCACATGGAAAGACAGACTTAGCAATGTGAAGATGCGTGGCTGGTTGGGAAGGAGGGCTTTGGTAAAGTACCTCCACTTGCCACTATCAGGAGAAGATGCATTGTAAGGTGCATCCCACCTTTGCGCAGTTCCTGATGTGTGGGCACCCAGTCAGAAGCCCATTTTCTCCCTGCTTTCACCCTATTCCTTCTTAAGACTTCCAAACTGCTGTCCCTGGCAGACTTGGATCCAAATGAGCTTTGTTTTCTAATCTCTAAATCCACGGTTCTGATGCTGAGAACAGCCAGATTCTTTATCTTGCTTGGTACTGCTTGATAGGGTCTTCAGTGCTCGTAGGGACAGCCTGCTCCGTGGTACAAGTATACATGAGGCATGTGTGCTGCAGGCAGAAGAGGGCGTTCTGGCTCATCTGAAAAGTACAGTTCCTTGCTGCTGTAGCTCCTCAGAGGGTCTTTCTGTGGAGCACAGTGGTCTGCCCCTGCGGCAGGATGGTTGCAGCACTGTTCTTAACCAGGGCAGATCAGTTTACTAAGACTTAAGGCTCGTTTTGTTCTGTATGTTGGTTTAGGTTTGGCATGTATACAGCTGTCAGCTGACCTATCCTGAACATCTGGCAGCGTTTGGTTTAGCATAACCCCACAGTCCTCAAATGTTAAATAATTACAGTGTGTGGTTGCTTATCTGTGTGGGTCTAAAATGACTCCAAAGTGTGCAACCTCACAGCGTGGTAGCCAGGTTGTTTTTTTTTTTTTGCTTTGCGTTAGCTACTAAGGCATTTAAGTCAATTATAAAAAGGGTATGGGGAAATATTTCCTTAGACCGTTGGTGACTTTTGTCATGGATAGAATGTTTCCTTCCATTAGGAAGCAAAGGGTCTGGACTTACAAGTCAGAGGGACCTTAAAGACCGGAAAGAGATTATATAGAATTTTTTATTGGAGAAATATTTTTCTCAGAGCATTTTAGGGAACTTCAAAATATGAACCTTAAAATAATTTACAATTATGATTTTATTCTTTGAGTTTAAATTCATTACCTACGTCCACTCAGCTGAGGTTGGCAGTTTGGAGCCTCTCCAGGATCTTAAAATTTGGTTAATAAAATCCACTAATGCAAATAGCAGTCCTTTAAGATTTAATTTAAAAAAATAATAAAAGAAATGCGTATCCAAGATGAAATTTGAATGGCGTGTTTGCAAATTCCCAATAGCCTTCCATTAGAACCACAGGGCTCTGTTGACTTCAGTCTGGAAATCTCCGGTCTACTGAACATAACTGAGTTAAGCACCAGACCAAAAGCACGGGAGGAATGGATTGGAACGAAATGTGCTCAGTTTTTCACAGGGAAGCAATTCCTCGTAACTCTGCAGCAGATGGTATGGGCTCTTGGCTCTTGGGACTGAGAATGGTTTAGCGCTGTTGTCTTGTGGAGTACACAGATAAGCCGAACAGAAAAACAACAACAGCCACAAACACGCCCCGTCTCTGGTAGTGTTCATTCCCTCACTCCGAAGCCTGACAGCTCTCCTCTTCTCTTGTCCTCACAGCACTCTCACAGAGCTGGGCTCTGTCCCTAACCTTTCCCTCCATTGTCTGGGTTCTCCCCAGGGGCATGCAGGACACATGGGATCCCGTGTCAGTGTGGCAGACCCTCAGATATTTGCAGTGTGACTGTTTACCCACCAGTCTGCTCTTTTCTGACAAAGCAGCTCCGGTTCCTCCCATTGTTTTCCTGCGACGACAACATGCCTTTTACATTGCTTTGGCATCTTTGTCACTTTCCTCTAAACACGTGGCCGGTTTCATCTGTTTTTATACTGAAGCAGTTCGTGGCCTACGTGTGTCTGACAGGGTAGGGTATAGCTGGACTGTACTCCTTCCTAGAGGAACTACTAGGTTTCTCCAGTTCTGAGCAGGGCAGAATTGAATTTTGTATCTCTCTAGACTGACTCATGATAAAAGATTACTGATCAAATTCCCATCTGTGATCCCTGTGTCCAGTTGTTAAACACAATTTAAAAAAAAGTTATTTATTTATTATTATTTGTTTGTTTGTTTTTGTTTTTGTTTTTCGAGACAGGGTTTCTGTGTGGCCCTGGCTGTCCTGGAACTCACTCTGTAGACCAGGCTGGCCTCGAACTCAGAAATCCGCCTGCCTCTGCCTCCCAAGAGCTGGGATTAAAGGCGTGTGACACCACTGCCCAGCTGATTTATTTATTATTATATGTGAGTACACTGTAGCTGTCTTCAGACGCATCAGAATAGGGAGTCAGATCTCTTTACAGATGGTTGTGAGCCACCGTGTGGTTTCTGGGATTTGAACTCAGGACCTTTGGAAGAGCAGTCAGTACTTTTACCCGCTGAGCCATCTCTCCAGCCCCAGTTAAACAGCATTTAATATGACTGATTATTTTGAGACCAGAGGAATAGTAAAAAAAATACAGAAATAGAGATGGTAATGTACCTTCCTTCCTTCCTTCCTTCCTTCCTTCCTTCCTTCCTTCCTTCCTTCCTTCCTTCCTTCCTTCCTTCCTGTGTACCCCAACCTGACTTTGAATTCACTATGCAACTCAGACTAGTCTCAAATTCAGAGCAATTCTCCAGCCTCAGCCTCCTGGGCATTGGGTTTACAAGTGTGTACTGCCGTGTCCATCTGGGAGTGGAGATTATAATTTCTGTTTTCTTACACTCTACCCTGTGTTTCCCACCATCTGTTGTAAGACTCAGGTATTTGTGTTCAGCATCTGAGTCTTTGTGCTTATTATGAAATCTTTATGTTAATAATTTGGAAATTAACCGAATTGAGGTGCCTTTAAAAGCCACCTTCTGAAGGCTAGGGATGTGGTAGAAGTTTTATCTAGTATTCATGAGGCCTTGGGTTGGCTCCCCAGCTCCAGAGTCAGAGAGATGTACGGCAGGGTCTGCTCTGGTCTTATAGGGAATATCTGTCTTGAATTAGTCTTTACTTACTTTTGCTGTTAGAGAAACAAAGGTCATTTCAGTTGCAGAGTGGCCAATCAGTCCATTAGGAATGAAAGTCATGATGACCTTTTGGTTTGCATGTTTATCCTTTCTGATGTGCTAAGTTTAATGTACAAGTTTCAATAATGGATCACTCCCCGAATATAAACACACGCCTGTAATTTAATGGTTATTATTTTCATTGATAGATGATTACTTTTGAAATTTCAGTTTTATTTTAAATAATATTTCTGTTCCGTGTGGGGCTTCAGGTTGTCTCGTGAAGCACGTTGTTTCACTGTGTGGTGATGTTCTGTCCCTTTGGTCCTTACCATCCTATCCAACTCTGATGTCCCGAAGAAGGACCTTTCAGTTCCTCCCTTCCCCAGTCCCTCCCTGCTGAATGGTGGCTTATTGCTGTCCATTTCCTCCTACCTGGAGGTGGAAATCATTCCTACCCCAAAGGCAACTGCTGTAGAGATGTTTCGTAAGTCTGTTGACCTATAAGTAAGCCAGCCTTCATATATATATATATATATATATATATATATATATATATTCTCATATCTCATTCCATTTTAGTCAATCTGTGTTAACATTAATTTTGTTGGGTGTTAAGTTTAAATAATCCTGGTATTTTACGCTATAAAAAATGAGATACCGTATGTACCTTGTATTGCCTTCTAATATTGTATTTATCCTTACATAAATGTCGCTGTCACATGTGTCTTCAGGGAGATAAAAGAGTACTGCCCCCATCCATGGATTTCAGGATGAGAAGCATAGAGGCCTGAAATCAGCATAGGGTGGCATCCCTCAGGATGTGCCAACCGTGCATCTTAGAGTAGGCTCTCTCACTGGCTGGGAGCCTTCCAAGCAGGCAGGGCTGGCCAGACAGTGAGCTTCAGAGCTCCATCTCCCAGATGGAGCTTCAGAGAGCCACCGCCCCTGCACTGGGATTGCAAGTGCGTGCCACTGTGCTTGTGTTTTTGTTTGTTTGCTTTAAATGTGGGTTCTGCGGATGAAACTCAGGCCCTGGCGGTTGCTCACGGGCTGTCTTCCCAGTGCCCATGGTTTAAGGAAATTCTTTAGTTACACACAGAAATTTGAAGTGAAATGCTGTCAGCTCTTGTCGTTTCTTTAGTATCACAGGAAGACCAATGGGTGTGATGAATTGTGAGAAAGAGAACCAGCTTGCCGGGGAAGCAGAAATCAAGAGACACGATATTGTGTTTCCGACCCTAGAGTCCTGAGCTAGTTATCCGAAGACTCTGTGGTGTGTTTTAACTTTCTTATAATATGGCAAGGTTATCCTGGGGTTTTGTTGTTTAACTTTTCAAAGATTCTGCTCCACAGGGGAGGCTTGTACAGAATTATTACAATAACGATATTTCAAATATAAAATATCAAAATCTTGGTAGTTCACTTACACTGTAGTGTTAGTGACAAAATAATGTATTTTATGGTATGTATTAGACAGCTTTCATAATTAAACAGAATGAATCAGTTTTCATTGGCCTGTCTTGTGCTCCTGTCCCTGACTCTCTCACACAGGGGCTGGGTATGATATTTGAATGTTTTGGGAATATAGTAGAATATGTTTTAAACATCTTATTAAAAGTTGACAATTACCGTTTAAAAGCTGTAAAAATGTTTTGCATTTCAATTTTGCCTGTTCTTATAAAAGCTAGCACTCATAAGCCTTTAAAAATCTTTGAGCCTTCGAAACGATCATGATGACTCATAAAGTGGAAACAGCCTTGTGAATGATGCTTACGTGTGCTGAGACAGCCTAACGCCCACTTATAACCTCTGCACGGTCCTAGATTGCAGAAGCCCACCACAAACAGATGCGCCATCTTGTTCTCATTATGTTGGCTTACTGCCCAAGCAAGCTATATAGTTTAGAAGCTAAACAGAAAAAGTAGCCCGGCAAATAATACTGTCGTTGATGGGTTACGACTATATGCAGGTGCCCTACGTGATGGACAAAATTAAGGGAACATTAGTATGAGAAAGTCCAGTAATTAGGTTAATATAGTCACCCTAGAGAGCAGATTAAGAAAAAAGTCCTGAAGAAGCTGAGAACTTTTCTTACCAATGACATGAGATACCACCATACTTATTTTTTTGTCTTGTTTTTTTTTCCTTTTTTGAATGTATTTTTATTGGATATTTTATTTATTAACACTTCAAATGTTATCCCCTTTCTCGGTTTCCCCTCTGCAACCCCATCCCCTCTCCCTCCCCCTGCTTCTATTAGGGTACTCCCTCACCCACCCACCCACCAACCCACCCACTCCTGCATCACCGCCCTGGCACTCCGTTACACTGGAGTATCAAGCCTTCACAGGACCAAGGGCCTCCCCACCCACTGATGCCAGACAAGGCCATCCTCTGCTACCAATGTAGCTGGAGCCATGGGTCCGTCCATGTGTACTCTTCGGTTGGTGGTTTAGTCCCTGGGAGCTCAGGAGGTTGGTTGGTTGATGGTGTTCTTCCTATGGGGTTGCAAACCCCTTCAGCTCCTTCATGCATTCCCCTAACTTCTCCATTGGGCTCCTGTTGCTCAGTCTCATGGTTGGCTGAGAGCATCCATATCTGTATTGGTCAGGCTCTGGCAGGGGACAGCTCTCAGGGGACAGCTATACCAGACTTCTGCCACCAAGCGCTTCTTGGCATCAGTAATAGTGCCCACCATACTTACTGTGCAGTTTTCATATGCTCATGTGTCTGTTTCTGGTCTCTATTTTGCGTTCTGTTTCCCAGCCACTGTCACACTGTTTATAAGACCCTGGTTTTATTCTTTATTTCGCTTTGGTATGGCAAGGGCTTATCCACTCAAATATTATTTCCTCTTCAAATCGTCACTCTTACTTATTCTTCCAAAGAAACTTTCGAATAATTTTGTTCAATTTTCTTTGAAAACGTTCAGTTTGGGTGTCGAGTGGACTATGTTAAATTTACAGATTAATTTGAGGAGATAATCTGGCCTTGCCTGTCTTTTATTGTTTCCAGAAGTTTCAGGGAACTATTATTTTTAGTGATTTATTTATTTTTATTTTTTTCTGCGCTTTGATTTTTCTTGCCTGCGTGCATGTCTGAGTGAGGGCGTCAGATCCCCTGGAATTACAGACAGCTGTGAGCTTCCTTGTGGGTGTATAGGGAGTTGAACCTGGGTCCTCTGGAAGAGCAGCCAGTGCACCTAACAGCTGAGCCATCTCTCTAGCCTCTTAATGCAGTATTTGAGAATGTTGTAAGCGAGGCCCAGTTCATAGAGAAGAGCTAACACACCCGTCTGCAATTGTGACTCTGCCATTGATCCATTGGTTTTATTAGGACAGGCAATTGTTTTCAGTTGGAAGCAAAGCCTGCAGCTGAGTTCAAATGAGAGCAGGCATAAGGATTGTATGTGCGAATTCCGGAAATGGAGTCTCTCTACCACATGGAAAGTGAGTGGTTTCCAAAGAACAGTGGTAGACTTCAGTGGCCACAGTGGCCAGAGAGACCTCAGTCTCTGCCTGGGGTTGTCACCTGCAGAGGATTATTTGCACTCACAAACTCAGCCTGTTCTTCCCGTAGCCCCCTTCCTCGGGGTCTCCTACACGGCTCGACTCAGTTGGTTTCTTTGAGCCTCCTCTTCCTTTTCCTGCCTACCAATAGTCTTATGCTTCCTCCATCAGATCCTTCCTCCGCCATCCTCTCCCACCTGCCCACATCCACCTCAGCTCCTGGTATTTCTGAGGTTCGTGTGATTACTACGTAGGTGTTTCCTTTTATTTTGCGTATCATCTTCTGTGCTGGGACACTAGGTCACCTCTCTTGAGTGGACCCATAGTCTTTCCTGTCATAAAGCATGGAGTGGTTCTTGAGAGGGAGGAACCATGTATCAAGACAGGGGAGGGAGGGACTTGGGATGGCCGTGGCGAAACTCTTGCCTAAGAGGTAGTTCTTGTTCACCTGGCCAAAAGAAAGCCTCCTCTGACCCGTGTTTGGAGTAGATGCAGATTAGATATCTTTGTGGTCCATGCAAATCTTTGATCTATTTATACAATCTGTTCTGTGTTTAAGAAAGCTACCATAGCGGCAGGTCAGAATCTATCTGTGGAGAATTAACAGCCCTTTAGCGACCAGGAGCAGGAGCAGAGCTGGCTGCTCTTCGTTTTTAGGAAATGGGAAGCCCGTCTGAGTTTCCTCTCTCAATCCTGTCAAATGTGTGCTATTGTTTTGTGTCTTTTGCTTCTCAGCTCTCCTTCCTGTGCTCTTTCTGAAGCCATTGTATGGGAGATTTTCCTTGGCACATCACTTCCTGTCAGGTCCGTTCGTGGGACACATGTGTGCTTGCATGCAGAGACAGGAAAACTCAGAACCAAGTACCAGTGTGTTTTTTTCCCACAACTATGATTTGTATTTATGGTAATCTGAAATTTTAGATGCCTTGCAACTGCAAGCCAGTATGAAAATGCTTTTTTATTTCAAAACATTTTTAGGTCGAATAATGATATAGTCACTGGAAGGAGGAGCTTCAGACTGCACTTGCTCCCCTGAGCCTGACTACCAGCCTTCCAGTGCCATGGTGCCGGAGGGACTCGAGTCAAGCTGACACCCCTGCCCAGGAGACTTAGCTCAAGTCTTCCTGGCTTCCTTTCTCATTCATCCCAGGGTGAGAAACTGGCTTTTTGTTGTTGTTGTTGTTAGGCAGCTACACAGACAGCCAGAGTCTTCTCCACTTTGAATAAGCTCTGGAACCTTCTAGAACAGATGGCTCTTCTACTCCTTGCTTTCTTATCACCGCCCTGCCATTCCCTTAGGCGGAGTGCGTCCTTTCTCCCCAGAGGCCTGCTCTGTCTGGACTGCCTTTTTGTACTTGAGGCAGGGAGTATCCTGACTCTTTGAGGCCTGCAGGGTCCTGAGATGATCTGGCAGGCTTGGGTGCCAGCTAGCTAGCTCCTCATGTACTCGACAGGGCTAGCCTGATGTCCCATTCCTTTGAAGGACTGCTTCTCCTTAACATCACTGTGCATAATAAGGTTATCTTGTATGTGAAATACCACTATAAATATGAAGGCTCTATGTATATAATATATAGGACATATAATGGAGAATCATGAGGAAAATGAAGAAATATTTTCCAAGGTCGGGAGTTCACATGGATATATGTGCATGCTCTTAGGAAGAACACATGCCCTATGCCAACAACACTCTGGAAGGCTTTGTACTAACCAGAAACTCCTAAGGCCAAGGATGAGACCAACCAGCTGAGAAAGAAGGCTCAGATATCACTCAGAGGAGACGGAGTCAATGCAGTGAATGAGCACTCTTGTTTTTCTCTTGCTTATCTGAAAATGTCTGTGAATATTTATGGTTCTTGCAGTGTACAGTAGTCTAGCATATGCTAGGGCCTGAGATAAGAATAAGTATCATTTATATACTATTAAAATATACATTTATATACATATACATACACACACACATACACATACGCATACACACAAGCATATGCATATGCATATGCATATACATATACATATACATACACATATACATATACTTATAGTATGGAGGCAGCTATTTGGATGAGCTTGCCAGGACTAAGCCAAGGCAGACACTAGTAAAGAGGACCCAGGGCACATGTCCTTTTAAGAGCATGCACTTACACGCATGTGAACTCTTGACCTTGGAGAATGTTTCTTCATTTTCCTCATGATTCTTCAATATGTTATATGTTATATATAATATATCTATATAAACCTTAATGTTTATAATGGTATTTTACAAACAGGATAACCTTATTATGCACAGTAATGTTTGGGACATAAGAATAGATCACAGGAGTGGATCTAGCAAATGGAACAAATGACTCTTTCCTGTTCCTTGATCTTCTTCAGCTGTCGGAGCAGCACCGGCCAGCCCTGACTCCCATATTAGACACATCAGGAAGGTGTCACTTGGAAAAGAGTTGTGAAAAGAGGCTCTGTGACACTTGAGCTCACTCACGTGCAGTGCATATGACAGGTGTCAGTGCTGTGGCTCTGCGCCCCTCCCTGTGGTTTCTCAGAGCCAGAACAAGGAAGTGTACTGATGCCCAGACTTACTTATTTTTCAGGGACAGAGGACGGTCTATGCAAACTTTGGCAAAAACGTGTATCTTCCCGAAGATGCGGAGTTTTACTTTATTTATGACGGGTCGCATCAGAGGCATGTGGTGATTGCTGAGCGAGTTGATGATAATGTTCTCCAATCTAGTGTTCCAGGTGAGGAGGTCTCTTTGGGATGGGGTGGGAGACATCTTCCCTCCAGGGATATTTGCCAAGTAGTGAATCACAAGGAAAAAGAAGAAACATTCTCCAAGGTCAGGAGTTCACATGCATGTGTGTACACGCTCTTAGGAAGGACACGTGTCCGGTGCCACCGACTCCTGGGGCCCCTCCACTAATATCTGCCTTGGCTTAGTCCTGCTAAGCTCTTCCCATTGGCTGCGCCCAGCTCTCAAGGTCTAGCGTCCTTAGATGGAGCCAATAGAGGATGTGCCTTGAGTCACCTCCTTTGTCCCAGCCTGATGCCTGAGTTGGCTCAGGACAAGCTGACATGACAGACCATGTCTTCATTCTCCTTCCTTGTTCCTCTGTGGTCTGCCTGGCAGCCCCAGGACCTCATAGATAAAAAAAAAGACAAAAACAAGTGCCTGGCAGTGGTGGTGCATGCCTTTAATCCTCGCACTCAGTAGACAGAGGCAGGTGGATCTCTGAATTCGAGGCCAGCCTGGTCCTGCATTTTCAGGACAGCATTTGAGATACACAGAGAAACCCTGTCTCAAAAACTGAAAACTAACTGAACAAAGAAAGAAATCAGAACCCCTCCCTGCTGTACTGTGTTAATGACTGCCTTTCCTCTGTGAGTCCCCTCCCCTCTCCCTTTTACTCTGGTAAATAAACTGACCTCCTTTATGCTCCTAGTCTCTTTACAGTTTCTTTTTTAATGAGCAGCTTATAGAGAAAGAATAAAAACAATGAACGCACCCCTACTGACAGAAAGCGCACTGCTTTCTTTCTTTCTTGTTTACACGGAAGGGCCAGCCTCACTGAGCTCCTATATGCAAAAGCAAGGCTTTCTCCTTGTCTGTGGCCTGCTGGAAGTGAGGGCCCTTGGCTTCATTTTGACAGGTTTCATGGGGTGAGCGATGGTATATTTCTTAACCTTAAATTTCCCTGATTATATTACTGTTAAGGAAACCTTTAAATGCGGGGAAATGGTTAGCTTTACCACCATAGCCTTATCAATGATAGAAATGTTCTGCAATGTGTAATGGATAGGTACAGGGTAATGGGATGGCATCTTTTGGGCCCCTGCTTTTGAGAGTCATTGTGAGGATAGCTGATGCTCTTGGTTTTTGGAACTCTGGCAGTGTAGCCTGGAGAGTTGGGCAGGGCAGGAGGACACAGACCTATGAGCACTTGCCAGTGGGTGTGAGGACATCATGCCCAAGGGCCTGAGTAACTCTTCTCAGTCCAGTCATAATATCATGATCCCAGGGTTTTTGGGTGCTATTGACACTCTTGGAAATTCTACTAAACCCAAAGATACGTAGCTGGGCAGGTATTCACCAACTTGATTATCAAAATGGGAAATGGAGGCAAGGAGTGAATGAAGGGAGCAGGGTGATCAGCCACACAGGAGCCATTGCTGGAGGCCCCCCCCCCCCACCCCGGGGAGGTCCTGCTTTCTGTTGGATATGTTAATTTATATACACTCTATTTAGTAATCTTCATGCCCCATCCAAAGCAGTCCCGTGGAATTCGGGCGCACTTCTATCTGTCTCTGATGCAGATTAAAAAACCTGTAATCTCAGTCACTGGCTAAGAGTGTGTGCCCCAGTTGAAGCAGAGTAGAAAGAGGGGTGATCCTTCAGATGGTAGACTGGAATCCAGGGATTGGGTAGATGTTGAAAGATGAATTGGGGCAAATGGCTTTGGCTGGTGGAAAGAGTCTCAGAAGTCCCCAGAGCTCCTAAAGGATCTTTTAAACTCCAGCGTCACCAAAGTAAGATGACATCAGCTCATGGCTGCCCCCACCCCAGGGATGGTAGCGTTGAGAGATGACAGCATACTTCCTGCTTGTTCCCTGGAGAGTGCTGCCCACCCACGGCTACTGTGTGACTCCTGTAGATATGGGCTGAATGGTTAATTATCTTGTCATTTAGGTCATTGGCTTCAGGAGACGGTGATGGTATCTGTGTGCCTCTGCTCAGAAGGGTACTCCCCCGTGACCATGGGCTCTGGCTCAGTGACCTACGTGGACAACATGGCCTGCAGGCTGGCTCGTCTGCTGGTCACTCAGGCTGACCGACTCACGCCCTGCAGTCACCAGACGCTGCTGACTCCGTTTGCTCTGACGGCAGAAGCGCTGCCGGCCTTGGATGAGGAGCTCGTGCTGGCCCTGACCCAACTGGAGCTGCCTTTGGGCTGGACAGTCCTGGGAAATTCCTCCCTTGAAGGTAGGTCAGTGTCAGAAAACTCCAATGTGGGCCAGCTTTCCCAAGTTTAGAATTGTCCTTACAGTTTACTGTCCATTTCTCTGGGTAGACTTTAGTTCCCAACTCTTAGCTGAGCTCTTAGCCCTGGTGTGGCTGGGTTCTCTGAGGTATTCAGCTATTTATCCCTCAGCTGACTGATGCCCCTGTTCCCAGGAAGTCTGGGGAGGAGGCATTCCAGGGCTTTGCTTGGGGTGGGGGACTGTTTCTCTATGTCCAACTCTTGAGCTTGTGGCTTCGGACTGTGGCTCCAACTTCCTTGCCTAGTTTCTTGCCATGAAAAGGGACCAGCGCTACCATTATCCCGATAGGAAACAAGAACAAAAAAGAACTCTGTGGAGTATTTGGAAGAGATGCAGGGTGACAGAAAGGCAACAGATGAGCTGACTGATGAACAATGCAGGAGTCAGGGCGGAGAGGTGAGGTGGCTCAGTGGAGAGTGCTTGCCGAGCAAGCGTGAAGACCTAAACTTGATCTCCAGCACCCACATAAAACGATGATCATTTGTAACCCCAGCACTGGAAAGATGGAGGCAGGAGGATCTCTGGGGCTCTCTGGCCAGCCAGTCTAGTCAAATTAGTGAGTTCTAGCTCCAACAAGAGATATTGTTTAAAAAAAAAATCAAGGTGGGTGACCTATGGGAAACAACATTCTGCCTTCCACATGCACACACATCTGAATGTATGCACACACACACACATACACACACACACAATATCCAAATATATGCACATGCATGCACACACCCACTGTACACACATACCATGGTGCATACATGAACATACACACATAACACACAAATGTATACTTGTGCATACACCCTCACTGTACACACATACACATTGCACACACACATGCATACATATACTACTGTATACACCCTTACACATAGCACACAAATATATACTTGTGCACACACACACACACACACACACACACAAAACTCCCATACACTCATATGTACACAGACACACACACACACACACACACACATACACAAAACTCTCATACACTCATATGTACACAGGAACACAAGCTTCAAAGTCAATGTTATCCAGGGTATTTATAGTTTAAAATTTTAATTGAAAGATGGATTAAGGTCATTGCCAGTCTGAAGCCCTGGTCTCAACACAGTGAATTCTAGGTCAGCTAGGACAAGGTACAGACACCCTGTCTCAAAAGTACTTTAAAATGGACACACATTTGTATGGGTCTGTGGAGTATGCTGTGATAATTATATACATGTAAATAATGCAAACACAGTAATTATTTCCATTTCCTCAGACATGTAATTTCTTTATTTATCACATTTGTATTAGCTTTTAGAGTTACTAGGGGGGTGCATGGATTCTTGTTCTACTGTGTTAGAATGCATGGTGAGCTATGGAAGTCATACACAAGCTAATGTGGGCATGAAGTCAAATTCTTCAGTAGATGCTCCTTTTTAAAACATTGCTTATATTTGTTCATTTAGACTGTGTGAGGGAGAGGGGTGCAGCTTTGTGTCACCGTGCACAAGTGGAGGTCAGAGGACAAGTTTCATGAGTCAGTTCTCTCCTCCCAGTATGTGGATTCCACAAATTAAACTTGGGTCATCAAGTTTTGACACCAAACACGTCTACGCACCGGGTCATCTCCCCAGCCCATCGGTAGCCATGCCTTAAGGTGGTTACCAATGATGTAATGTTATTGGAAAGCCAGAGATGTTTGCTTGCAGACAGCATCTATCATCAACGTGCAGTTTTCTTCTCATGACATTCATTCACTATATTGGATGATACTACTTGGATAAGTTTGATTCTTGATACATTCTGGGTGTGACTTGCAGGTTAGCTTAAATTTTTGTCATTGGTAAGATTGAACATACCAATTTAAGTAAAGGGTTAAACAGAATACTGAGGCCACCATCTACAACCAAAGAGGATATTCCTTTCTCCACTCAATCAGAATTATTCTAACCCTTCTCAGGGTACTTATAAACGTTTCTGATTTTATAAGACCTTGGATAAGAGGTCATGAGTGCTTCCAGCATCGAGCCCACCTAAGCCATGGAGCGATTTGCATTACAGACTTGCTGCTTTGAGTTTTCCAGGGCAAGATTCAGAATTTAAGATTTTCTAATGTCTGTGGATTTATGATATGTGTATGTGATTGCCCAGTGGATTGACAGTCGTGTGTGTGTGTGTGTGTGTGTGTGTGTGTGTGTATGTTTGTGTATGTGTGTGTATGACTTCCCATGATGTGTGTGCATTTGTGATAGAAATATGCAATAAAATAAGCTCAGAGAAACTACAGCTGCCAAATTCCCTGTTGCCATTTTTCTAGGCTATCTGGAGGTCCATGTTTGGGTGAGAGAAAAAGGGAGGCGGCTTCTTTCTGTTTGATAGGGAGACATTTTACTCTATGGGAAAATAATTCTTAGTGTCATAGTTGTTAAACAAAAGTGCTTTCAAATCTGGCTAAGACCTGACCTTGCGAATTTTGGAATTTCCTGACTTTGGGGCTAAATGTGACCTATATAAATTACTTTATATTTAAATTGGTTTTTCCTAGTTAAATCACATTTTATTTATTCATTTATTATTAATTTTAAATTGGAATAAACAGCAATGGGTTTCATTTTGGCGTTTTTGTGGTAGTTTGTTCTCATTTATTCCCATACCCCACTAGCCTCCCTGCGTCTCTGTCCTCTGTTGGTCTCCTTGCTCCCAGTGACCGTGGTTTCTACATCATGGGTGGTCCATTGTCTCTTTCTTCTTGTCTTTCTTCCCCAGCCTCTCTCGAGCTGTTTTTTCCTCATGTTGTTGTCCCCTTCCGTCTCCTGACCTTTACCAGTATAATGACGACGTGAGGACCAGGCCAAGGGTTGGGCCTGTGGGAATTTGTGTTGTATTCCTGGTGGGGACATCAATCATAAGCACAATCCAGTTTCCTTCCCAGCAATTGTGTTTTACATTTACTTGTTTTAACTGATAGAAACATAAATTTGTTTTTTACTATTAGTTAGTGCTGTGTAGCATTTTGATATGCGTGCACATTGTATAATGTTTAAATCTGGTTAATTATACTTGTCTAAAATATTCAGCATTTCTTTATGTTTAAAACTTTTAAAATACTTTCTTGTAAGATTTTGAAATATACAGTTGTTGTCACACAGGGAACTCTTGTTCCAAACCAGCTACAGCTTAACAACTATTGATCAGCCCTTCCCTTTACCACCTCCCCTAGCCTCTGGGGACCATCATTTGGTTCTCTGTTTCTATGACGTAATACTTTTTGGGAGCCCACGTGTAGGTTAGATCACGTGGCACTGGTGTGCCTATGTCTGGCTGCTGCAAGGTGACTGGGTTTCATTTCTTATGGGTGAATAGCATTCCATGTTGTGTATGACTATGTTTTCTTTAGCTGCTCATTACTGGTTGTGGATTTTATAGCCCTTGTATTGGGGTCTGCCTGAGTACATGCTGTAGAAGCTTCTCCAGCTGACTGTCTTTCCTTTGTGTATCCAGTAGTGGAATTACGGGGTCACATGGTTGTTCTCTTTAGGAATTGTAAAGGACCCTACAAACTATTCAATTATCCATTCTAGTAGCTGCCAAAAACTATTTAAAAACATCCCTTGTTATCTATTTTTAATGATTTCTTTAGGTATAGATGTTGTGGTACAAGACGAATTTAGTTAACTTTGATAATAGCTTTGTTGTAGAAGGAGTCTAACCTAAGGCCCACCATGAAACGTTACTGTATTCCTTTACAATTTGTGATAAATATCTCACTCTTTGCTTCTTACTTTGATGGCTAACAGGGAGAGACAATATGTGAAGCACTGCGTCCCTTAGAAAGGCAGGGTCTCCCAAGGTGATGATGCCCAGCCCAGGCTGCCGCTGAGGACCATGTCTGGGTCTGTGGTATCATTGAAGCCGGGGTCTGTGTTGATGTCTGTGGCCGGCCCAAGGGCCATGCAGATGTCCATGGTCTGTGCTGCAGTGTAAGGCCATGTTGGTGTTCATGGGTCAGGCTGCAGCCTAGGGCCGTATTGATGTGAGTGGCCTGCACTGCCACCTGAGGTCACGGTGACGTCAGTGGCCCAGACAGCCCCCGAGGACCTTTTCTGGGTCCATGGGCTCACTGAGCAGGAAGGCACGTTCATGGTTTGTGTTGCTGCCAGAAATGTGGTGGCCGGTGATTTGTGCTCTCACCAACCGTGAAGAGCCAGTAGGCTGCTTTTGCTGTGATATCATCGCTGACTGCAGATACATAGTTGAGAGGAAGAGACTTGGATAGCTTCTGTGACAATCCCTACCTCCCCCTCACCTCCAAAGTAACAGCCTAACAGGAAGCCACTGAAAAGGACTTTTAAACAGTGTGATGTGGATGCTGAAGACGAGCTCTCCACAGTTGATGGCTTCTGGCAGAGGGATGGGAAGAGGGGAGCGACTCAGTCCTATTCAAGGGGCAGTCCACTGAGAGTGCTCCAGTGACTATATAGATAACACAAATTGACTTTTATTTTTTAATTTTTATTTGGGGGTGGGGCTTGGGTCACAAGGTGGGGGAGGGACACGGAAGGACTGGGAAGGGTATGTGATTGGGGTACATGATGTGAAACTCCTAGAGAATCAATAGAAACGGCATGTTGGAAAAAGCAAAGCAAAACGAAGCAGGGTCCCCTCTTGGCCCGCATCTTACCCATCATCGGTCCTGATGCATCTTCATTATGCACGCAAGAGAAGGAAGTGTCCCAGGTCTTATTTAATTTCAGGCCTTCCATTTAAACTGCACATCCATTTCATAAAATCAAACCCATTTCTTCTTCTAAATCACTTTCACGATAGAAGCTTTTGCAGGGCCTCTCTCTGAAACTCCTAGTTTGCAGTAAGAGGCTGGATGAAGTAATAGAATCACCCAAGAAGATGTCAGTTTGTCTGCTTTGGTTTTGCCTTTCTTGCCTGTTTGTGATGTGACAGACATGTTTTTGAGGAGGTTGGCATGATGTAGACAATTAGGTTAAGCTGGGAGAAAATGTTCTAATGTCTTACTGATTTGTGCTCAGCTGATGTTTGAGTTGAAGCCTCCTTCCTGTTCTACCAAATGGCTTTCCTGCATTTGTGTTCCCAGAAGCCTAATAGGGAAGGCTGGTAACCCAGGCTTTGCCAGGGGAAGGCCACCATGTGGCACAGTAATTCTTATGTCACTGGTGAACAGTTACTTCTTGCCCAGCCTACTGAGAGATACAGCTTGTCCTGTGCACGCTTTGTAACTAGAGAGCAAAGATCATGTAGAAAATATTTTTCATATATATTAATGCATACATAGTGATATCTAACAAATTGACAGATTGACGATGTGATTTGTGTAAAGTGTCCTAGTTAGAGTTGTCATTGCTGTGATGACACACCACAACCAAAAGAAAAGTTGGGGAGGAAAGGGCTTATTTGTCTTACACTTCCACACTGTAGTCCATTATTGGAGGAAATCAGGAACTTAACGGGAAAGGATTCTGGAGGCAGGAGCTGTTGCTGTGGCCATGGAGACGTCCTGCTTACTGGACTGATCATACTAACTTGCTCAGCTCACTTTCTTATAGAAACCACCAGCCCAGGGATGGCACCACCCACAAAGGGCTGGGCCCTCCCCCTTCAATCACTAATAGAGAAAATGCCTTATAGCCAGTTCTTACTATTTTTCTCAATTATGTTCTCTCCTTTAAGATAATTCTAGCTTTTGTCAAGTTGACATGAAACTAGCCATCACATTAGGGTAAATTAATATCATGAAAGATTAATTTGGACCCCTCTGAAGGTGTAGGTGGGTTAATTACTTCAGGGTCTTCTAGGCAGATGTTCTTTTATCCCTAACGGAATGGCATGGTGTGTTAGTCAGGGTTCTCTAGTCACAGAACTTATGGGTAGTCTCTATATAGTAAGGGAATTTGTTAATGACTTACAGTCTGTAGTCCAACTCGCCAACAATGATCAGCAGTTGTGAATGGAAGTCCCAGAATCTAGCAGTTGCTCAGTCCCACAAGGCAAGCAGTGAAGAAGAGAGAGTCTTCCTTCTTCCAATGTCCTTATGTAGGTCTCCAGCAGAAGGTGTGGCCTGGATTAAAGGTGTGTATCACCAAGCCTGGATCTGAGACTTGCTTTGTCCCAGATGACTTTGAACTCAAAGATCTCCTTGCCGTAGTCTCCTGGTATTCAAAGCCACTATGCCTCAAAATCTCCATGCCAAGATCCAGGTCAGAATCTTATATCTCCTAGCCTCAAGATCTGGATCACAGCTGAGCTTTCCAATTCTGGATTGTAGTTCATTCCAGATACAGTCAAATTGACAACCAGGAACAGCCACTACCCATGGGTTCTGTCAATACTCACCAAAGACATTAAGCTTGGCGTTATCAGTGTTGCTGAGAACTGAATCTACAGGAGAAAATATTAAATCTTGAGCAAAACAAAGTTTGACCTGTCAGGCTGCTTTATGAAGTCTGAAGAGGTCAGCTTTCTTTCTGCCTTTGTAAGTCATTTTATCTACAGAGAGAAATCAGAGGTTAAGCAAATTGGTCCTTTCAACTTTTCTTCAGGGCAGTCTTGGGCTTAGACATAACCCATGTAGCTAGGAGGCTATTTGTACTTGCTATGTGAAGATCCATCATCAAAGAGGGCTGATTAGAGGTACTGGTGGGACCCAGTGAAGATGTGTTAGAGAATGGAATTTTGTACATATTTATTTCATAGGTCAGATCTAGAATATATTCTCTAGCTAACTACACTCTCTTAGATTTAAACTTGAATCTAGAAATTAGAGTTATGACTTACCAGTTGCAGAATGCAAGTCCTTGAGAGCAGGTCTGTCTGAGCAGCATTTTGTTTGTATAAGAACCGGTTACAGCATGAAGGAAAAACAGTGTACATTGCCATGAGGCATACATGTACAGTACAGGGAAAGCAACACTATGCAATCACAGTGGAGGCAGCATTTAGCCTGGCCATGCTCTGCTAGGCAGAGTCATTAGCATCCCCTGAAGAACACTCGGTTCTCTGTGCACTGCAGCCAATGAGAGGAAAGGCACACAGAGCCCACGGGACTCTAGAGGACTGTTTGTAAGATTAAGAGGCCTTCAGTAGCTGCAAAACTGTCTGGATCATCAGTGTTCACCAATGGACATCTTGCCCATGCCACGTAGACTCACCATCTCTCTACTAGGCAGCAACAGAAAGGGGGACATGTGGGTCAGCAGTGTGTGCTGAGAAAACTTGCTCTTCCTCTGTGTGGGAAAGAGACCTGCAACCTGCAAGAAGCCAGATTGGTGAGCACTTGAGATAAAGCTGGGCCCTTTTTGTCCTTGAAGCAGGAGGGATGGAGAGCAAGGCTCAGGGGCAGGCACTGTTGACTGGGCTGACATCCCTGTGCTCCAGGCCTGAGGAGGGAGGGCATGCTGGATCACACGGCTTGCTTTCTGGCCTGCAGATCATGGGGCCTGTCTGTTCTGTCCTTCTACCTGAAGCTTTGTACTGGCCAACAAGTTTCAGATTGCAAGAGCTGAAATACCAGTGGGCAGGAAAGCTATACATACAAATTGCCTGCTTTTTTTTTCCCTCTTGCATTTTGAAATTAGTGTATTGTAGGAAACAGTGGATCCTGGCTTTTTTTTTTTTTTAAATAAGAAGTAATTGTTTATGTGTTCAGTACTGTTTTCTAGCCTTCTGTTGCTTCCAGTATTTTTTCTGGGGCGGCCATTTCCATCCCTTAGTTTCTGACATATTATACTGGTGTTCTATTCCTTTGGTTGCTAAGGTAACCTACAGGGTGCACACTAGTGCCAGAGGACAGAGTTCTTTGGAATGGTGCCTATGGTAAACATCTATGTCAAATTGATAGAATTATCTTACAGGGCTTAGGGTTGTGTGTAGGCATCCTTTAGGGAGATTTAAATCCCTAATTTAAAAAAAATGTTTTCATTGTCTCCCAAGCCTGTTTTAAGTTCTCAAGGAATAGGATTTCTGGCAGTCAAGAATCAATGCAGAATTGAATTCCTTAAAGAGGAGAACTTTGTCCTCTCCAGATGGAGTTGTTTTGCAGTTTAAGTTGCTATCTCTTATTGGGCACATTCCCCTTTTTAGAAACTGTGACTTCAAGAAAAAACATCACAAAGTCTTCTTAAAAATTTATGTTCCTGACAAGAGACATGGTTCAGTGGTTCAGAGCACTGATTGTTCTTGCAGAAGACTCGAACTCAGTTCCCAGCACCCGCATGGTGTCTCACATGCTGTCTAAAATTCCAGGGTATCTGATGCTCTCCTCTGACCTCCACAGGCACCAGACGCACACATGGTGCCCAAACATGGATGCAGGCAAACACTCATACATGTAAAATAAATATTTTAGAGACTCCGCTTCTGTCTAGCAACAATGGACCTTAGACTTGGAAGAGAGACCCATATCCCTATTCTCGTGTCCGGGAAATAGAACATAAGGCTGTATTTGGGTCACTTTCTCTCCCAGTTATAAATTTCAGGAAAAAAGGAGTTTAAGTGGGAGCTTTTCTTTTTGAACGCCCTACCCTGGTGTGCTCCCCACAGGACCCCATCCCTGAGGTTTTGTAGTTACCTCTGCTGGCCGAGACCCATCCATGTCCCGCTTGCTCTCGGATGCTCCTGAACACATAGGAACTCATGACAGACTTTGATTACACACAAGCAACTAGATAATGACAGCAGCTGAGGACTCATTTTATGGTTACCTTTAAGTGGGGGAAAAGGTGAAAAGTTTCAGTGTTCTTACATTTCTTAATAGGGTTTGAATGGGGGTAGCTGTTCTTGAGCTGCTTTATTCAATAAAAAATGACACACGAGTTTTAATACCACCAGTCTTTGATGGTTAAAAGCACAGTGGCCAAAGGTGAGTGGGGAGACTGGAAAGTGGGCGGAGCAGAGGGTTGGATTCTTGCATGTCTGTGTGTGTGTGTGTGTGAGTGTGTGTATGTGTGTGTGCATGTGTGATGTGTGTATGTATGTGCATGTGTATGTGCATATGTGATGTGTGTATATATGTGCGTGTGTGCATGTGTGCTGTGAAAGCCCGAGCCTGGGGCATGAGCCTGGATCCTTAGGGTCTGTGCAGCTCATTTCCATCATCATTTTTTTTTTGGTTTCCTAAGGGGTCTACCTTTTCATGTCCTCTTCTAAGACACCTATTTTTGGCTTTTTCTTGTTTTACAGATTATTTTTCGCTGTAATTCTAGCTTTCTGAAATTTATAGTAGGAATAGCATAAATAGTATTTAAATAAATCCACCTCTGATTCTTTAATAATGGAATTTTGTATAAATTTGTTTCTATTAAAATGTTAACCATTATTATCTTTTTATTGTTGGCTTTAGTACAGTTTCCTTCTTTTTTTCCTGCTTTATTTTTTTATCCGATATATTCTTTATTTACATTTCAAGTGATTTTCCCTTTCCTGAACCCCCTCTCCCCAAAAGTCCCATAAACCCTCTTCCCTCCCCCTGTTCCCCAATCCAACCCTTCCCACTTCCCTGTCCTGGTATTCCCCTACACTGCTGCACTGAGCTTTTCCAGGATTGGGGCCTCTCCTTCTTCTTGGGAACCATTTGATATGTGCATTGTGTCTTGGGTATTCCAAGCTTCTAGGCTAATATCCATTTATCAGTGAGTGCATACCATGAGTGTTCTTTTGAGACTGGGTTACCTCACTTAGGATGATGTTCTCCAGTTCCATCTATTTGTCTAAGAATTTCATGAATTCATTGTTTCTAATGGCTGAATAGTACTCCATTGTGTAAATATACCACATTTTCTATATCCATTCCTCCGCTGAGGGACATCTGGGTTCTTTCTAGCTTCTGGCTATTATAAATAAGGCTGCTATGAACATAGTGGAGCATGTGGATCAAGAACCTCCACACAAGACCAGACACACTGAAACTAGTAGAAAAGAAACTGGGGAAGACCTTTGAGGACATGGGCACAGGGGAAATTTTCCTCAACAGAACACCAATAGCTTATGCTCTAAGATCAAGAATTGACAAATGGGACTTCATAAAACTACAAAGTTTCTGTAAGGCAAAGGACAGTGTCAAAAGGACCAAATGGCAACCAACAAATTGGGAAAAGATCTTTACCAACACTACATCTGACAGAGGCCTTATATCCAAGATGTACAAAGAACGCAAGAATGTAGACTCCAGAGAGCCAAATATCCCTCTTAAAAAATGGGGTACAGAGCTAAACAAAGAATTTTCACCTGAATAATATCGAATGGCTGAGAAGCACCTAAAGAAATGTTCAACATCCTTAGTCATCAGGGAAATGCAAATCAAAACAACTCTGAGATTTCACCTCACACCAGTCAGAATGGCTAAGATCAAAAAGTCAGGAGAAAACAGGTGCTGGCAAGGATGTGGAGAAAGAGGAACACTCCTCTACTGCTGGTGGGGTTCTAAGCTGGTACTACCACTCTGGAAGTCAGTCTGGCGGTTCCTCAGAAAACTGGGAATGATACTTCCAGAGGGCCCCGCTATACCACTCCTGGGCATACAGTTTCCTTCTTAAGTACACTGCAGTTGAGGCCACTTCAAGCTTTTGCATTGTGGGAGGGATAATGGCTAAGAAGGAGCTAAAGTTTTGGAGGAAAAGAAGGAGTCTCAGTTCTTGAGGCTCTCCCTGCTTCCTGAGTGACGTTGGGTCATGCGCCAGGCATATTAACTCATCCTTATCACAGGTACCTTATAAACATGGGATGAATATGTCTTTCATGGTTCAATTTAAAATGAAAGCTTTGTTGAAATATATTTTACATTTTATAAAAGTTGGCCATTTATATATAGTTTTATGAGTTCTGCAAATTTCTACTCCTTTTCTTAGGGATTGATTTTATTGTTTTAGAAACAATATTTTTATTAATCTGTTGATAATTTCATACCATGCTTTTCCCTCCCCTACCTCTCCCCCCATTCTCCCTACTTCATCTCTTCTTTTCTTTTTCCTTTCCTTTTCTTTCCTTTCCTTTTCCTTTCTTTCTTTCTTTCTTTCTTTCTTTCTTTCTTTCTTTCTTTCTTTCTTTCTTTCTTTCTTTCTTTCTTCCTTCCTTCCTTCCTTCCTTCCTTCCTTCCTTCCTTCCTTTCTTTCTCTTTCTTTCTTTCTTTCTTTCTTTCTCTTCTTTCTTTCTTTCTTTCTTTCTTTCTTTCTTTCTTTCTTTTGCTCTTCTTTCTTTCTTTCTTTCTTTCTTTCTTTCTTTCTTTCTTTCTTTCTTTCTTTCTTTCTGTCTGTCTGTCTTTCAGTCTTTCTTCTTTCTTTCTTTTTCTTTCTTTCACTCACCAAATCCAATTTATGCTATTCAAATACCCCTAGGTGTGTGGCCATCTGATGGACTGTAGTTGATCTAACAGAGGGGCACACCCTCAAAACAAACAAAATAAACTGACTCTCAGCAGCCACCTGTAGGCATACATTTTTTTGCCACCTACTTTTAATAAGAGTTCGACCTCTCTTCTAGCCCACCACCCAGCAGAGGTAGTGGAAGAGTAATTCGTATGTGGGGGGAAGTGGACCCGTTCGGCAATAGTTCTTTGGGAGCGAGCTTGATATTCTTTGGCAGTGGTTCAGCCCTGTGGCAAATACCAAATATGATCTAGCAGCTGCAGACCAGTCCTCTAGGAAGGCAGACCCCAGGCACGAACCAGCAACTACAGTCCAGTCCTTTCAGCAAGCAGACACCAGGCAGCTGAAGTTAAACCCTAAAGAAGCTGCCAGGCTCACCGACTGACCTGAGGTGAGGCCTCAGGAGCAGCAAACTGCCACAGGAGCCTCTTGAGCAGTTCTTGGGCGAGTCTCTCTCAATGGCTGCATCATCACAAGTTGAGCTCAGCAAGGCAAAGGCAAACCAATGCATGCCTTGTTGTTAGCGAAGAATGTCTGGGTGGAGCAAAGCAACCCGATGCTCAAGGCTCCTCCCCCGCTGTCTGTGGGGTCATAGTTTCACTCCTTCATCAAGCCCTCGTTCATGTGTCTGCTCTATCCAAACATCCATTCACCCGTGTCTGCTTAAGGAAAACAGTCTTTCACGTTTGCTTTGGCAAGACATCCTTATACCTGCATGCCCCAGCAAAACAACATTTGACATAACAAACTTTCCAAAGAACTAGAAGCTTCCACTTCAACTACCAGTTGTCAATTGTTCCTCAGCGAGATGAGGCTTCATGCCTACCTCTTCCTTTGCATCCTGGGGCTCTACTTATTGCCCTGGTATGAGACATCAGATGCCTCAGTCAGAGCTTCGAGCTTGTGTGGGTCTGGTCAATGCTGTCACAATCACATAATGTTCATATGTGCAACTGCCCTGTTGTGTCCAGAAAATACTATGTCATTGGAACCATCCACCATCTCTGGTTTGTAAAATCTTTCTGCCCCTTCTTCTGCAATGATCCTTATGCCTTGGGAGGAAGAGGCTATGACGTCTGCAGTTCTATTGAAACATCTCTCCAACCTGCCCAGCCTCACACAGCCCTTTGATACCAACTTCCTGTTTGGTCAATTCTGCTTCCCTTCTCTCTCTTCCCCCTCACTGGAACTGCCCTGGCTGATTGTGACCCTGACGCTGAATGAATTGGATAAAAATCTCTCAATGATGCTGTAGTTCATTCCCTAATATTTTAACATTTCTTTGCCTGGGATCTGGGACCTGAGGCTCTGATGTCTGGTACCAGGGCAATAAGCAGAGCCTGCCCAGTTGTAGATTATTGGCTAATTTCCTAGTTGTACTTGAATTGAAACAACTACTGCTGACTTCAAAAGGCTAGCTGCAAGATAAATCCACTCTTTTCCTGCTTGTCAGTAATGCAGTAAAAATTGCAATGCATTTTCTTTTGAGTCCTACAAAAAGCAGGGTCCCTGAAAGGTCAACAAGGCATGTGTCTGAGGACTCTGCACACCCGAGGTGTGAGGGAAGAGCAGAAGCTGCAAGCGAGCTCACTGCGAATAGATGGTGAACCTGAAGAAACATTAGTCAATGAGAGAAAAATGGATTGCATAGTCTGGAAAGAAAGTCTGGGATAATTGGTGTTCTTGACACTTAATGACAGCCTGCTGCCCCAGGCAGGGGATTGCAGTTAATTTGTCTTAATGGCTCATGTCGACTACTGAACTGATACAATTACAGGGCGTACTAAGCCAGAGATAGTTCCCTTCAATTATGCTTTTAAATGGTAACCAGAGAAAAACTGTTTCCAAACACGCCACAGATCTATTTAACAATGACAGTAGACTGCAATTTTTTTTCCCGATTTCTTATATTAGAAAGATCGTGTATTGTTTGTGAGAACCCTGGCTTGTATGTTACTTCTGACATTCTGAGGTAGTTAGCTGGGTCAATATTATTTTCCCTTATACAGACCAGGCAATTCCCCAGAGATGAAGCTCCATGAGTGCCCACATCCAGGTCTTGAGCCTTTTCATTCACTGCCCTTTGCACTGTGCAAGGTCGTGTCTGGATTCTTATTACCTAGTACTGTTGCCTGGGTTGTGCTTTTCAGTTTGGAATATCTCTATAAGTGGAAGCCAAAGTGAAGTCTTCATCTTGGAAGTCTAATAGACTTTTCAGTGTTTCAACTATTTAGATCTAGTCCCAGAAACTAAAATACGGCCAGGTCCATCTAAGTTGTAGACACACAGGGCAGAGTCTCTGGGATGATGGTTCATGATTGGTATTTTCTGAGACTCTTCCCAGTTAGCTATGGATATGATCTGACTGTCTCACATGTATCGGATGCAGAGAGAAACCTCAGGCAAGCATGGCCTACCATAGTGCTAATGACTCTCCATGCCTCCTCTTTGGTCTTAGGATCTAGTTATGGTTGCCGTGTTGGTCAGCTGTGTGTGATGTTCTGTATCTTTCTTTCTCATAAACACATTTATAGTTGTGATGCCTACTTTAGAGTCTCCAGCATCCCACCTTCTATACTGAAGACTGGTTGTATATTTACCACTGGAGCCCTGTGCAGACTTCAACAGTAGAAGATGCTGTTCTGCATGGCCCATTGTCTTAGTTTCCCTGACAACCTTGCAAACATCTTAGAGCCTGTGTGTGTGTGTGTGTGTGTGTGTGAGTGTGTGTGTGAGAAAACAACCTTTTCTCCTATTTTCCTCTTGTTTATGTACAGTTTGCTCTTTGTATTTGGCATTCTATGAACATTCCGGGTCATGATACCTTGTAGGTTGGGCAAATGGATAAGTTTTCTTATTGGCGCATAGTTTTCTTATTTCCTCCTATAGTCTTTGTGTCTAAGACTTAGGATTCTAGCTCACCAGACAATGATTTTATAGACAGGCTTTATTTTATTCTGAACACAAATGGGTGTGTACTGTTCACAGGGAGAGGCCACATCCATTTACACTTGGGTTTGGCACATAGAAATGCTCACATTTAATATTTGTCGGCTGCATAACTTGGGAGCACAAGTTGAGACCTGCATGATTGTGCAGCTTGGGAAATTGGTAGAACTTGTTTTAGTGAATTGGTTGTATGTGAATGAAAAGCCACTGGTCTTCAAAAACTTACTGTGCTGAACACCTTCCGGTAGTGGCTTCCCTCAGGAGTTGCAAAACATTACTAAGTCCAGTTCCTGAATGTCCTTGTGTTTTAAAAGGATTTAAAACTGTCATTTGCTTCTAGATTTTTATCCTCGTCCAGTGTTAGTCTTAACCTTTTGCTAAGTGTTTAAAGCATTTCCTGGCTTAATAGGGCTTTCAGTGAAAAAGAATTTGTTAAACTCAGAGGGCTTTAGTTACTTTTATCCTTTGGTAATATTCTTTTTAGTTGATCACAGTTCTTCAGAGCGGATTGGGAAAACCGTGCTCTAGAAGGCAGACCTTACGGATGTATTTTGATAAACACTGACTTCAAGAGCTACAACCCCAACTCTGGTTTTGTGTTAGAGTTGCTAGGAAATGTGTCTGCTCACACCCTTCTTCAGATGTCCTGATTTAATTGTGGGAGGGCCTTGAGTGTTTACCTAGTTTTAGAAATCTTATTCTTAGCCGGGCAGTAGTGGTGCCCGCCTTTAATCCCAGCACATGGGAGGCAGAGGCAGGCGAATTTCTGAGTTTGAGGCCAGCTTGGTCTACAGAGTGAGTTCCAGGACAGCCAGGGCTATACAGAGAAACCCTGTCTCTAAAAACAAACAAATAAACAAACAAAAAAAAAAGAAAAAAGAAAAAGAAGAAATCTTGTTTTTAAGTGTGGGGTGTGTGGGGGGGTATGTGTGTTTAGTTCTGTGGCTAATTTTTGAAATTGATTGATTGATTGATTGATTGATTGATTGATTTAGTGTGTCTGAATGTACTATAGTGCATGTACGGATGCCAGAAGATTCTCTCCTTTTACCATGGAGGTCCTGAGGGCAAAACTCTGTCCACAAGGGCTTCTCACTGGCCTTGTAATTTAATTTATTGTTATAATACTATTATATAACTATTTCCCTTTTTCTTTTCTCTTCCTTCTTATTTTTCTGTGACAAAACAGCAAGACCAAGGCAACTTAGAAAAGAAAGAGTTTAATTGGGCTCATGTTATAGAAGGTTAGAGTCCATTATTGTGAAACAGAGGCACAGTGGCTGGAACGGCTGAGAGCTCACATCTCATGAATAGGGAGAGCTGACTCAAAGTGTCACGAGTCATTTGAAAGTCTGCCCCCAGTGACATATTCCCTCCAGGAAAGCCATGCCTCTAATCCTCCCAAAACAGCCATCCCATGAGTTTGTCATGGGATGTAAAATACAGGTTACAGGTTTCTTTATTACATAATGTAATGAGTCTATATATATGTATGTATATATATATATATATATATATATATATATATATATATATATAGGCAGTGACAATGAGGTCCAGAGTCTTAACTAATTATGTTTTAACTACTTTTATTAGCATATATTAACTATACAAAGCAATTTGGTTTCATTCACTATGACGTTATTTACACATATACATTGTACTTTGAAGAATCTGGTTTAGTTTGCCCATGTCCTGAAATTTTCAGTGAGGCTGAATTAAAAACAATGGACAACATTATTTGGACACTGGCCTATTTAGGATGTGATATGGTAACTACTTACAACATTGACCAAGATTTAGATGCAGAGAGAGAGAGAGAGAGAATCAGAGAGAGGTGGAGAGAGTGAAAGACACAGAGACAGAGAGCACAGACAGCTGAAAACTGAAGTTTGTTGAGGAGGAATGGATCTTAAGCCTGGGTGGGTGCTGAGAGAGTCAGATGGTGAGGTTAGTATTGGTAAGAAGAAGCCCTGGACACGGCCTTGGGACACTCGGGAAGAAAGTCCAGGACTGCTTACAAGTAGATTCCCAGAATTGCCTTTTAAGACACAGAGAGATCAACCACACAGAAGCTAAGGTGGACTTATGACAGTTAATTTCAGTCGTCAACTCAAGTGGGTTAAGAAACAGCCGGGCGCTAGTACTGAGGCTTATCTTTGGGTTCATCCAAAGAGCACTAATTAAGGAGACAAGACCTGCACTGAACGCAGGGGTCATCATTCTGATGGGCAGGAGAAAGCCAGCTGAGCACCAACATCTGCCTCTTTCTGCTTCCTGATTGTAAACACAATGCTCCCAGCCACTCTAGGCATCTGTCCCCACGCCTTCCCCATCAAGAAGGACCTTTTTTTTTCTCAAACTATGTGCCAAAGTTAATCTTCCCTCCTGTGCGGCTGCTTGTCAGATAGTTGGTCACGGCAATGAGACTGGATGAGTTCGATCCTTTTTGCAAAGAAACTGATGCTCCCCAGTATGAGGCCTGTGGAGACAGAGCTTTGTCCCCTGTTAAGGGCAGATGGGCCCTCACTGTTCTGAAGCAGGAGTGGTTTATTGAAAGTCACAGCCTGTTTGGTTCCTCTCTGTGTTTGGTTGATCGTGTTCCCAGGGTGGCAGAAGTCCTACCTTTTAATGTGCCCCATCAGAACAATTATTAGTAATTCTGCCTGAGTCAGGTTACTTCAGATAATGCCTAGTAGTACTAAGCAAACACCAAGAGACATTTATTTGGTTCTTTTTTCTTTTGTTCATTTAAATTAAACAGCCCTACCTCTGCCAGATTGTATGATGCCTTTCCACAGCCTGTTTTCTTGGGTGCTGTTAAGAAATCTGAACCTCTAACAAGCAGAATTATTTATGTATGTCATGTCACTTCCTATCACAAGCTGTTTGCCCTCTCCATTCTGAACTTTATACTGCTCAAGAGTGCTCTCTTTCTAATGCTGGCAATTTTATTTATGTGTTCGCTTTAGCCATCAGAAGACTCTTCCCTCCCTGCCTCCTCTTCCTCTTCCGAAGTAGAGATCTTCTGAGGCTAGGGGAGAGGGAACAATGACCTGTGTGATTCTTTTTTTTTTTTTAATTTTTTTATTGATATATTTTTTATTTATATTTCAAATGATTTCCCCTTTTCTGGGTCCCCACTCCCCGCAAGTCCCACAACCCCTCTTCCCTCCCCCTGTTCTTCCATTTACCCCTTCCCGCTTCCCTGTTCTGGAATTCCCCTATACTCTTGCACTGAGTCTTTCCAGAACCAGGGGCCACTCCTCCATTCTTTTTGGACATCATTTAATATGTAGATTATGTCTTGGGTATTCAAAGTTTCTAGGCTAATATCTACTTATCAGTGAGTGCATACCATGATTGATCTTTTGAGACTGGGTTACCTCACTTAGTATGATGTTCTCCAGCTCCATCCATTTGTCTAAGAGTTTCGTGAATTCATTGTTTCTAATGGCTGAATAGTACTCCATTGTGTAAATATACCACATTTTTTTGTATCCATTCCTCCGTTGAAGGACACTGGGTTCTTTCCAGCTTCTGGCTACTACAAATAGGGCTGCTATGAACATAGTGGAGCATGTGTCCTTATTGCATGCTGAAGAATCCTCTGGGTATATGCCCAGGAGTGGTATAACAGGGTCCTTCGGAAGTGTCATGTCCAGTTTTCTGAGGAACCGCCAGACTGATTTCCAAAGTGGTTGCACCATCTTGCAATCCCACCAGCAGTGGAGGAGTGTTCCTCTTTCTCCACATCCTCGCCAACACCTGCTGTCTCCTGAGTTTTCGACCTTAGCCGTTCTGACTGGTGTGAGGTGAAATCTCAGGGTTGTTTTGATTTGCATTTCCCTAATGATTAATGATGTTGATCATTTCTTAAGGTGTTTCTCAGAACTTCGGAGGGCTGAGACCTGTGTGATTCTTACTGTTCTCTCAAATTAGAGATGCTGGACAGACTCCTCCCTGTCCCCCCCCCCCCCCACACACACACAGAGGAGGTGCCTAGGATGAGCCAGCCCACAGGCCTGGAAGTTTCTAGAGGAAGCAAGGCTCCTCTTCTTACTCAGCTGAATATAGTCAGCAGAGCCCCAGTTCTAGAACAGTGCAGCAGACAAACTAAGGAATACCACTGGCGCAGCTGGCACCGCATGCAAACCTTTACCAATGCTACGATTTTAACACCATGGCGTTAGTTATTTTTGTCTCTCAGTTGTGTTTTCCACAGAAGAAAATTGCAACCTGTACAAACATGGGACATTTTTCACCCTGTTCAGATGGGGATTTGTGATATAAAAATTCTGTTCACTGTGGCTGCTGCATGTCTTGTGCTAATAGGCTGTCCTCCACTGGTGTGTGTGCGTATGTGTGTGTGTGTGTGTGTGTGTGTGTGTGTGTGTATGCAGGTGTGTTTATTTTGTTACCTGATCCTAACAATTCTCTTCCTGGTTATTATTTAAAATAAGAAAAATATGTACAGATGTTGTCAGGCTTGTCCTCTGGGAATCTGTTCACAATGAAAGCCATGATTTACTTACTTATTTATTTATTTATTTAGTCAAAAACTCTTCACGGTCATAACTTCAAGGGTAAAAGAAAGATCAGTTCTTTCATGCCTAGTGTCTATGGGCATTAGGTTTAGTTTCCAACATCTGAAAAGGGGAAGCCAATAGTTTTGTGATTTTCAAAAGGATGAGACAAAGCGTATCAGACAAATGTGTGGGAACTGTGTGCAGCCTGGCTGCAGATGTGTTTGTAGATGGGTTGGTATTTGGGCTGTTACTTCACTGTGGAAGGGGATATATGCTATGTCACATGACAAATGACAGAGCAATATGCAGGGAACTTGGTGGTACTTTGCTGTGCCAAGGACCCACATATGGGTCCTTGTCTATTTGAAGTATAAAGTCCCATAGTCACTGATGTCGATGTAGAGAGAGCAGGTTAGACCCGTGAAAATGCAAACTGAGCACTTTTGTTTTGTATTCATGAATGGCGAGATATTGCCTCCGTTGTGTTGGGTTCAATGTTCTCTCCACAAACACTCTTAACACTGAGAAGGCAAAACTGTGTGTATTGCTGTCATAGTGAGCCAGGTAGCCCTGCTACAAACCCTTAGTGGTTTCAGGGGCTGGGGGTGGCCAGAGAGAAATTCTCTGAGAAACTGAAGCCTGGTTTAATAAAGAGTTTTTACTGAGGGAGTAGGGGTAGTGATGGTGGGGACAGATGGCAGGTTTGGTGGGGACTTCCTTAGGAGTTGTCAAGGATCATGTTTAAAATTGTACTTAGGGCTTCTCTGTACTGTCTGTTGGTGACTCCTGCTGAAGGGTTGATGAATCTCTTGGAAAATGTTTGCACTAAACAATCTCTGGTCTGCTTGGAGTCTCTGGCAATAGTGAGGTTATGTTAATGAAGACGGGAACAATAAGATCATGGTTTTGTGGACAGTGAGCTGTGTGGGAAGCTGGCATGTTTGTCCTTAAAGACCCAGTTGTATGTGGGAAGACAGTTTCTGTTGTGAGATTCCATGTAGGAGCTGTGTGAGAGAGAACTGAGAACAGTGGGTATTCCATAGAGCAGCACAGTCAGAGACAAAACACTGATTCTGCAGGGGTTTGCCATTCATGTGTAATATCGTCTCATCCGCAAATGCTTAGCAAGAGTGCCGTGCGCTGTGATGCTCAAGGAATCCCATAGGACAGCAGGCATGTGCCACCACAGCCAGCTTGGGTCAAGCTTTTTTAATGTAAAAATGTTTTTTTTAGTTTATATATTTACAATATTGTCTATCATGAACCACCTATGTCCTAGATATTTGGCTAATACAGTAGGGATACAGGTATATAAATACTCTACAGATTATATATGAAGTAAACATACATATACAATTGAAACTGCAATAGCTAATCACTTTTAAGTTCTTCAAGTACTTAATGGCTTTTTGCATTGCCAGCTACTGTTAAGAAGGAAAACCATCAAGAGCCTGTCAGCCTACACAGCGAGAGTCAGGAAATGATCATAACACACAGCACTAAACACTGCAGAGGAAATCATCATGAGGCTGTGGAGGATGGCCAGTCAGGGGCATCATAAAGGTCCAAGCCTCCCTGCAGCATAGCCCCAGGGTGCCATTGGCATTGTAGTGTCTCCAGGGATCTAAATGCTAGGCAAAAGTAACATAATGAGGCTGGAGATGACCACAGTCACAAGTGCTCTGGGCTTAAGAAACTGCCTCTGTCATGGCCTCACAGGAGGGATGAATGGGGGAACAGAGGCTTCTTTGTGCTTAGCCTTGATGGCTTCTGTGGCCGATCTTCTTCATGGATACCTTAGAAGGTGACAAGTGTGTTTCCAAAGGATGATTTTTCCTGAGAGCCTGTGTCCTCAGGCAATGTTCCTGTATCCTTAGTGACAGAGAGCAGCAAGGTGTAGCATGGTGGACAGGAGAGCCAGTACCAGTCATGAGTGCCCTAGTGTGCCCCCTGGCTCCGTGTCCTCCAGCAAACCCAGGACCGCGTGAGGTCAAGATGTGTTGCTTTTGGTTCCTTCCAGATCTGATCTTCTTTTATACCCAGCACATCATCTCTTTAGGAAAAATGTACAAAGCAAACTTTATAACTGGAGGAACTAACATCACACTTTTTCTTTTCTTCAGTATCTCTACACAGAGAGTCTCTCTTGCACCTGGCTGTGCGATGGGCCATGCCTAAGCTGTTCCATTTCCTCTTGTGTCTCCCTGGAGGAGTCAAGGCCTTGGAGCTACCTAATGAAGAGGCCACCACACCATTAGACTTAGCGTTGCGTGGTGGACACTCCACACTGGTGGAAGACATCACAAAGTGAGTTCAATTGCTTGATAGTATCTCTCTTAGTCCATGTCTATATAAAGCCTGCCAAGCGTTACAGGGAAATGGAGATAAAGAAGACAGATGCTAATGTTATCTTATTGTTTTTTATGGCTAGTTTTCTTGTATACAGTATGTGTGGCTAGTGCATAAGTAGATACCTTTGTTGTGAGTACTTTGTAAGACAGAGATGGGAGACAATGAATACAAGATTGGCCAATCAGTAACCTACACTGTCTTTTGGATTTTATCTTCAACATTATTTCCTAAGCAAAAGTTCTGAGTTACATCCTTTTATGAATATGATTAATTTTAGTAATAATCACAATTAATAATTACACAGATATGACCATTTATTTTATGGCTGTCTCATTTGAAAGTTGGAACTGTTATGCTTTCCTTACTGGACTATTTCTAGTCCAATGCCAAGGTTATAATTTTCATTGTCAGAATAATAGGCAAACCCTATGGGTTGGTCACTAGGGTTTAGTTAACTAATATAAGGGAAACAATTGTGTAATTGTCTGTGTGGGAGATGTTCTCAACACTCCTAGTAACTGACCAGTGGATTATGTGCCAGATGTTACTCTAAATTGTGAAAGAAGAAGTCATATATAGTGATTGCCTTGCTATCACATGGTAAAATAAAAATTATAAATAAAGTACAATCATTGGAAATTATAACATAAAGTTTAAATATTTTTAGACTATTATTACATGGTATGTCTTAGTGGAATGACTTTTCTTGTTTGGTTTCATATAATTCAATGTAATTAATTTGATGCAATTAATTAGTGGTAATTTGATGCCTAAGTAGCAGAAACCAGAACTTTCTCTTTCTCCTCCTCTGCCTTATTTGATCAAATAGTCATTAACCAAGGGACAAAGTCTCTCCAGAGGGAATTGTTCTTTCCTTTGCTTATGAACACAATCCTGTTTTCTATAAAGAACAAGGCAAAAAGGTGTCCTTTGACTGAGGGGCGGTATCTGGTACAGAGTTATCCCTGGAGAGGGACTCCTTCATCTGCTGGTTGCTTTGTATCACCTTCTGATTCCAACCCTAGAAGATACTGCATGTTTTAAAATGTACATGTTGAATAGACCCATTCATGAGTGGGATTAAAAGTAAACTCAATTCTGATCCTGTGGTTATAGGATATAGGATCATATGATGGAGTGTCTGTATTCTAAATTAACCAGAGCTAGACTACTGCCCAGGCTCATGGTCCATTCACTTCAGTGGCTTATTGTCATGACTTGTTTTCTAGAAAAACTCTGGAATTAGTGCAAAGACTGCATCTCTGAGTACAAGTGCTCTTTAAGAATCTCTTTTTTTGTCACTCTGGATAATGGAGATAGGTCAGCTTAGAGGTTCCTTGATTTTAAGTGGAAGTGTGTCCTGTGGACCTATTTTAGATTGAAAATAACCCAAATTGCATTTACTGTAAACACACCCCAATGCATTTACTATGCCTAGCCTCCTCTACATTGCTGGGCAATGCTGTCCACTGTTGAGAGATCAGATTTTAGCTCATGGCTGTGTAGCTGACTGCCAGATGATGCTTTCTGCTGCTACCCAGCACCTGGAGAGAATAATATGCCATGTATACGTCTCTCTCCAGCCTGGGCAAAATCAAAATTCAAAACCTGACAGTAACATTTCTAATGAATTCATGTATCTTGTAGAGCATTGTAGCAGTTGACAAATTAGAAATCAAGCCATCACGAGTTACAGGCTCATTAATTCATTTCTGTAAAGCAAATACTCATTAACAAAATGAGATCAGGCCAACAGGAAGTGGTAGAGCTGGTTCTCTAAAGTGAGGGATCTGGGGACAGTCTGTTGGGATGTGACCACAAGATAAACATGGATGTTTTCATCCTGGGCATCTTTACTGTTATTGCCGGATCTTATAAGCTGTGCTCATTTACTGCTGTAATTCCAGCCGTTGAGAAGGTGTATAGCTAACATAGGTGTTCTTAGTCAGCCAAGACAGATGAGAAAATAAGCTTATATTCAAGAATTTAGTTTGGGTATATCGATTCATTGTTAATGACCTATATAACTTAACCAAATTTATGCATGTTTTAATTTGCATAAGGACATGATTTAGCGCAGTGGTACCAGTGTGTTAAGAATATACTGGTTGTTTATCACGTCTAAACCTCACCACACTCCCTGGAGATTCTATCTGTTTTCCATTATAATTACCTGACAAACTATTGGTTGCCAGCTACTTCATTCTCTGTGAGCTCCATTAAAGGAAGAGGCATCTTTTCTGATTAAAAGGAGAGTGAAGTAGTGAGGTTAATCTCCACGCTTTAAAATCAGGATAGTTTCGTTATTTTATGGGAATCCTTAAAATATACGTTCTCTTTAAAAATACCGCTAAGGAAAAACAAAGATGGCTTGACCGGGATCAGTTTCCATGAGCTTGTGTAATTGAGTGTGTAAGTGACTTTTCAGGATCGTTTTCCATTTGGATTTCTAATATCGGGGCAGGGTGGGGAATGGGATCTGTGAAGCTGTGTGGATTTTGACTTGTGATTTTTCAGTTTCCAGGGTAGCCATTCCCCAGGCTTCTCTCGACTGCATCTTAATGAAGATGCCACTCTGCAGTTCGTTCATTCTTCGGAAACATTGACTCTGACTGTTAACCACACAGCCGAACATCTGTTGGAAGCCGATATCAAACTCTTCCGGAAATATTTTTGGGACAGGGCCTTTCTTGTCAAGGTTTGTATTATTATTCTAGTACTCAATGACATCTGTTCCTTTAGTAACTGAGGAGGCCGTGCATTGTTTTAGAATGGTGTTTTGTTGTGGTAAATCTCCAATCCAAATATGTCCTGACAAAGAAAACACAACTCGGTTAATATGAATACATGCTGTGCACCTAGATTACACAGATCTATCTCCATACCACCATCTTCCCCATCTATGAGGCCCCTTAGAACTTGCAGTTTCCCCAAGTCAAGTGCTTCTGCTCTGCTCTCCTTCTACCTCCTCCTCCTCCGTTGTTCTCTCTCTCTCTCTCTCTCTCTCTCTCTCTCTCTCTCTCTCTCTCTCTCTCTCTCTCTCCCTCTTTCTCTCTCTCTCTCTCTCTCTCTGCCTCTGTCTCTATCTCTCTTCAGATCTACCTTTCCCTTGGGTGGGAGATTTACCGAAACAGTGCCTGTTAGCTAACACTTTCTTTTCCTAATGAAAACTTGAGGACTTGGAGTTAGAACCTGGCTTGGGTCAGTGGAATGAAGACCAATATAGATTTATGTGGCACAGAATCAGTGGTCCATACACAGAGCCAGGAGTCCACAGATTTTTGTTTCTCTTGCATTTATTTTGTTGGTTTTATTTTCTGAGACAAGGTCTTGCTGTGGAGTCAAGGTTAACCTTGAACTTGCAATCTTTATCTCTTTGTACTTGAATTACAAGCCTGTGCCTCCATAGCAGGCTCCCACAAGTGAATTCTATTATTCTAATATTGTATTTTTTTGTACTTATTGATGGTATTCTAATTCTTACCGAAAACAGTCGATAGCATCTACTGACGGGCTTTCCTATGTGGTTTAATCTTCTGTCCTGTTTGTGTACCAAAAGGACAGGTGAGAAGGCAGTCCTTCCGTTTAGAGATTTACCCTTCTGTCATGGCAGTGACACGAGATAGGAAGGCTGTCACAGCATGCCCATCTCAGGGTTAAAACACTTCATCACTCTTAGTAGCTCATAAACTCTCAACAAATATAAAGAATATTTTTACTCTTTTCTTCATTTGCATCAAGCAAACTTTGTTTTGAATGAAACAGGTTCATCCTAGTGCCCAGTGCTCAATGGCCCTCAGACTCACTGTCTAGACCCTGTGTCCTCCTGGGTGTCTGCTAAGTAAGACGCAGTTTTCCTCAGCTGTACAGCCTTTCAAACAGATTCAAACAACAACCCAGGGAAACAGAGACCACAGACAGTCTATCATAGCCTTTGGCTTCTATGTTTATCTTATATAATCAAAGTATAAATACAATTAAAATGTTTATATGTCAAGTAAATATTATCAGCACATCCCATGTGGAATTTTATTGAATTGAAGTGGAATATACTCTTCAGAGTCTGATCTGACTCCCATTGAGTTAGTTGTAGGAAATTTTGTGGGAAATTTTCTGTCATGTAGTATTGTATTTAGTATATGCAAGTGAGGGCTTAGCTTCAATTTATTTTCATTTCTCTCTTCATTTTAGTTGTTATTGAATGATGCTAAAAACCTCCAGCCACTCATGTGGCTTCTTGTAAAAGTATCAAATGGTGACAAGTCCCCACCAGGCAGATGCTGGGCACATGTTCTCAGGAGGGATCTGTCCCCAGAGACCCCAGGGATAGAGCCTGGCAACATACATGGCCCTGGGAGAGCTCAGCAGAGAACAGCGTGGCACACGGTGACTAAAGCAGAGCGACTAGACAAGCTCTGTGTGCAGCAAGCACACTGCGCATCTGCATCCTTACAGAATCCTTCAGCCGGTCTTGTATTGCACACACCTGAGATACGGACTTTGGGAAAGGCTCAGGATGATGAAATGAGATGGCATCATCATGTATTATAGGGGACTCTATAGCAATCACAGCAAGGGAGTGGATAGAACCAGTTAAAACCTAGGTGTGGTGGCTCAGTCCTACAATTCTGTTGCTTAGGAAACTAAGGCAGGAGGATTGCCGTGAATTTGAGGTCATGCTGTGTCTTAATAAACAAACAAAAATAATCAACTACAATGAAATAACCTTTTGGCCCAACTGCCCTCACGTTCTTTATCCTTCTTGCCTTGAGGATGTTGCTGGGTAGTGAACAGAGAGACCGGAAGGTAGGGAGAAGGTCAACCTCCCTTTAGACGTCCAAAGTCATTCACTCCAACTGGCTGACAAATGATTCTATGTATTCTTGAATTTAAAATTGGTCATGCTACAACATATGCGATTATATGTTATTGTAAGTATAAGCAAGAGGCAGATCATTTAAAAAACATATTATTTTTACTTTCTATGTATGCATGTTTTGCCTGCATGTGTCTATATATAATATACTGAATGTGTGTCTGGTACTCTTGGAATCAGAAGATATCCTGGAGCTAGAATTAAGGGTGGTTGTGAGTTGCCATCTGGTTTCTGGGAACTGAACATTAGTCATCCGCAGTAGCAGCAAGTGCTCTTAACCACTGAGTTATATTTCTAGCCCCAAGAAACAATTTTTATTTGGAATGTCTGTACTACATTTAGACAACTGTGGACAATAAGTATTAATGTGATTACATATGGAATATGAATACAGTGTATTTGTGCTACACCAGGAGTGATGACTTATAATTCTATAATTCCAGCACTCCAGGGGCTAAGACAGGAAGATCACATGTTTTAGTCTGGCATGGGAAACATACTCAGATCCTGTTTCAAATCAAAAGAAGGAAAGAGAGGGTAGAGGGAAGGGAAAGAAAAAGAACTCAAGCTTTATTGGATCTGTACTGAAATTTGTTTTTGTATGACCATGGTCTGAGCAGCTGCTCTGTGGGCATGGAAACACAGCCATACTCTGCCCCCTCAAGGAGACATGTTCATTCCAGGTGGTCTGAGCTTGCCTCAGTCACCTTCAGCTCTCTAGAGCTTAATCATGAAACCTTGTCAAGTCCCGAGGTTGTCTCTTGGAACTTTCCGAAGCCACATTTGGTCAGGTTGTTACTGTTTTGTATTTTCACTCTGTTGTAGAGCTGATGATAATTATACCAATGGCAGTGTGCAATAAAGACTTGTCTTAGATTCTGATCTATTGCTGTAAAGAGACATCATGATCAAGGCAACTTATAAAAGAAAGCAATTAATTGGGGGCTTGCTTATAGTTTCAGAGAGTGAGTCCATGACCATCATGGTGTAGAGAATAGATCTGGAACAGTAGCTAAGAGCTTACATCTGATCCACAAGCATGAGGCAGAGAGAGTGAGAGAAAGAAATAGAGAGAGGGGGGCAGAGAGACAGAGAGACACAGAGGACAGAGAAAGAGACAGACTGAGCCTGACATAGGCTATCGAAGGTGTCGGGGTGTGACACTGGGTGTGTGACACTCCAACAAGGCCACCCCCCCAATCCTTTCTGAACAGTTCCACAATTAGGAACCAAGAATTGAAATATATGAGCATATGGGGGGCCATTCTCATTCAAACCACTACAGTATTAAAAGTAAAACTGTTGCTAAATATCTAAACTATAGTGACAGATGTCAAGGAATTTGGGCTGTCAAAGTGGCTCTGCAGATAAGGGCACTTACTGCCAAGCCCGATGACTGAGTTCCATCCCCAGGACACATCCAGTGGAAGGAGAATCTTCTTGTACAAGTCGTTCTCTGCTTCACACACATAGCAGCACATACATGCCTCACATAAACACGCACATACACAAATAACTTAGTGAAGAATTTGAAAAGTAGTTTTTCTCTACATATATGTGTATGTATAAATGTATATAACACATATTTGTTTAATTTGTTGCATGTGTTGGGGCTTGAACACAGAGCTTTTAATATATGCACCCTGATCTGCCATAGGCAAGAACTTGCCTATACATTTAATGGTTTTTAAACTATCTCCTTTTCACAAAACCTCTTTGTATTTATTGGTGTGCTGGTAAATTTGGTTCTAGAACCTCGATATAATGAACAAATCAACTAAGAAATTTAAGTTTTTAAATCTGTATTACGAAATATTCACCAAAATAAAAGTTTGGTTTTTATACATTTCATTTATAAGGGGGAAAAAGTTAAGTGTTTTATTTTCTGTTTAGTCAGAAACTCGTGTTGTCTGATACCCTTTTCTCACACAGTCTTGGTAACTCCTTTCAGTGAAAGACAGGGATACCAGGTCAAGGCTGTCCCTGGGAAAATATGTGGCACAGGGTTGTCTGAGGTCTTGATCTTGTGTGATGACCCCTCTCCTATTTCCACTCCTCACACTAGGCGCCCTCTCCCACCCCACCTGTTCCAGTTTGCTTTCTGACGCTGTGATGAATACCACAACTAAAATCAACTTTGGGAGTAAGGGGTTTATTTGGCTAACACTTCCATTTGCCAGCCCATCACTAGAGAACATGGGGACAAGAACTCAAGGCAGAATCTTGAAGGCTGGAACCACAGAGAAATACTGCTAACTGCTAGCCCACTGGCTCGCTCTCCACTTTCTATCCTTATTAAAAGTAATAGTTTTTAGATTATTTGTTTTGTTTTATGTGTTTGGATGTTTGACTGCATTTGTATATGTGTACTGTGTGCATGCCTGATACCTGCAGGGTCAGATGAAGTCATCAGAGCCCTTGGAACTGGAGTTATGGGTGATTGTGCATGCAGGTGTTGGGATGAGCCCAGGGCCTCTGGAAGAGCGGTGATGCTCTTAACTAATGAACCACCTGCCCTGATTCAGTTAGCTTCTTTATATAGCCCAGGTCTACCTGCCCAGGGACGGTGGGTGTTGTCTACAGTGGGCTAGGCCCTTCCACATCAATCATCATCTTGCAGACATGGCCATAGGCCAATATGAATAAAACGTTTCTTCAACTAAGATGCCCTCTTCCCAGGTGACTCTAGGCTGTATCAAGTTGATAATAAAATTTAACTAAGTTACACTTCTTTAGTAGTACCCATTGTAGACTTGGCCTAGTTCTTTCCTAATATGTGAGGCCCAGAAGAGGGAAAATATTTCTTATAGGGGGCACTGACAGGGGTAGCCCATGGTGGATGCCTAGACACACAGTGCCCTTTGTGGTGTTGTATATTGGGTACATTGTAGTGTTGGATATTCTGACCATAGGATGTTGAGATAGTAAATGAGGCATTCTATTTACCAGCCTAATAGTATGCCTGGTAGGATTCAGCAACTATGTTAGTTGTGTGATTTTCCACCTAACGAGACTGAAGGTTTCTTGTAGAACCTATGCTAATACCATTTTTGGCCACTTAGCTGTTCAACCAGTTAACACAATTCTATATTTTGTCACATTTTCATGGGTTAAGGAAGTCTCAAAAGGAAATCATTATGGTCACGAGAGGGTAGCTTTTAGCTGTGGCCCTGGGATGGTTCAGTAATTTGGATACAGCCAGGGATAGCCTGTGCTAGCCTGCATACTTTTTTTTCCCTGCAGTCAGTCTGGATAGGCCCTGACTGTGGTCCTGCCTCCTCATTCAGTCCCCTTATATCCTGTGTGTATGATGGTGGATATAGAATACTCCAGAAGGACAGGTGTACACACACTCAGCTCCCCCTTTTTGTCTCAAGATCCTGTGTTGGTTCAGACATGGTGCCTCTGAGAAACTTGTGGTTATAAACTGCAGAAAAGTGAGGGTTTGTGGCAGGGTTTTTGCCTCTGGCCAGCTCTTTTTGTACTCCTAGGACACTGGCTATGCGTTCCTTTAGCTTACCTTCTCCTCACCCCATGGACTTCCTTGCCAGCTCTCCCAGATTGTGATGGCTTTGCCTTTCTTTTACATATCTGGAACCCAAAATGATTTTCAACAATTTCCCCCATTTTATCTTGTAGGCTCTTGAGCAAGAAGCCAAGACAGAGAGAACAATCATGCCTTCTGGAGCTGTGGAGACCGAAGAAGGTAAGCCTGTTCCTACCCCATGTAGGGAACCCAGAAAATGTGGGGTTACTAACCAGCCTGTTGATGTGTGCAGCAAAGAACATAGCAGGAAATGAGGGGTGTAGAGACAAGATCCGGGGTCGTGGGGAATGCGCAGAGTGCCGGATTTTGTCTGCTTCTTACTCAGCATTTGCACCATGCTATTTGCTAGCCCTGGACCAGGTCCTTGTGGTCCAGATCTTCAGGGCTGTCCCAGCACAGTCTTTACTGGTGTCTCCCAAATGCTTCTGGTTTCCTTCTTCCAAATTAACTGCGTTCGTGGTTTGAGACAACCCTCTGTTCAGTCAAGCTTTGTACAATTCCTCCTCTGGGCTTGGATGGTAGATCTTCAGGAGGATGCTTCCAAAGGTACGAAAGTGCCTTTGTTGTCACAAGGAGTAGACAGTACTGCAGTCGTTTAGAGATGAGGTGTAGCCGGGCGGTGGTGGCACACACTTGTAATCCCAGCACTCTGGGAGGCAGAGGCAGGTGGAATTCTGAGTTCGAGGCCAGCCTGGTCTACAAGAGTGAGTTCCAGGACAGCCAGGGCTATACAGAGAAACCCTGTCTCGAAAAAAAACAGAGAGAGAGAGAGAAAGAGAGAGAGAGAGAGAGAGAGAGAGAGAGAGAGAGAGAGAGAGAGAGAGAGAGAGAGAGAGATATGAGGTGTGATGCGTCAGGGGTGTTTGCCAAGGGTCCAGAATGTTCCTGACAATCTTGGTCCTACTGAGCTGATAGCAAGGTTAAATTCAATTCTGCTAATGGTGGGAGTTCCCACGCAAGATGATTTTATAATACAGTGTTATTATTCTATTCTACTTAAGACACGAGGAATCACTCAGCTTGCCAGCAGGAACACCATTTGCTCCTAATTTTATTCAGCATGGCTGGGTGTTTTGTGAGGTGCGAGGGGTGATATAAAAGCCTTGCTGTAGTTCACACATTTTCCCTATACAAATAATTCCGATAGTAAGTTGAATACTAAGTATGCTTTTATTATAGGAAGCATTCTTACTTGGCTTTTTGCATATTATTGTGCTTCTCGTGGGAAATAGAATCTTAACTTCCCTCTAAATCCAGGCAGCACACAAATCCAATCACCATGTACACAGAAAACCACTGGCTTCTTTGTTTTTGTAGTATAAGTGTGTATTGGGGTGGCGTGTAAGGAGACCAGTCCTGCTTGGCCAAGGCCTTCCTCATGGCTGCTAGCACTTAGTTCAGCTCCTACCACTTCCCCAGTGCGGATGTGTGGCCGCCCTCTTCTTGATGAACTTGAGCATGCTTATCACTTGGACACCCTGAGCAGCAGCTCCACAGCGCACTGGTAAGCCCATACGCCTCCCGGATCAAGTCCGGCTGGAATCCATGTGCCTGGTGAGGAGCTTGATTCAGCATGTTGCTGTTCATCAGGGTGTGGTCCTGGTTGGGGTGCGGTCCTGGTTGGGGTGCATGGCCATGAGGCAAAGCAGGGCCATGGCTGATGCTTTCTGGTGGCACAGGAAAACACTGTTAACACTGAAAACAAGTGATCTTATTCTCAGTTTCCCTTTGCTACATGTTATATTGTCTCTATATTATATATAATATCCAATATTATGTGCAATGTATTGTGCATATATAATATATATTATAGGGTATATAATATATTATATATGATTATATTTATATTATTATATATTATAATATATTATAGGATGTTATATTGACATCTTTATTTTGAAATTATATATAGATATAAATAAATATTCATATGTCAGTGAATTATTTCTCTATTCACATAGAATAGAGAATTAATTATCTATTTGATTTTGGGATAATGATGGGACTTCATGAAGTATCAGAGAATGTGATGGAATGCCAATCTGATGGGACTGAGATGCTGGAGTCAGGGACAGATGTCAGATCCTTATTTCTCCATAAGTGTTAACAGCTGGTTAGTACTTTGATTCTGCATTTAATTAGCAGTGCAGGGTACCTGCATTCCAAGTATTTAACAGTTAGTGTAAAATCAGGCCCTTGGCCTCCGTGTTGGCTGAGAGAAGCCTTGGAGGATGAGCATTTATGAAGAGCTGCTGGGGTCTGGGTATCATCCATGCACACTACACTTGCTCCTGGGTTAAACCCGAGCAACTGAGCTTCCTGCCCTGCTGCTTCCTGGGGCTGGAGTGGGGCTCGGAATTGCCTTGGCTGTGTTCTCTGACCACTGCTGCTCTGCCTGCCCAAGGAGTTAGTCCGAGTAATGTTGTTTGTCTCTTGGAAGATTGTATAAGAAACTTCTTTCTAGTCTAGTGTCAGGAGCCCTGGCTTCCCCTAAGCACTTGGCTCATTCTTTTTACTGCTGTAACTGTGGCTGATCAGGTTTCTCACTTGGCTGACAGACAGACTTGGAGGAAAGTTTCTGAGCTGCCAGGTCTGAGTGTTCACTGCATCTTTATATCACCTAAATTCCTTATGCTCCACCCCTTTTACAAGTCAACTTCAAAAGTTTTTTAGAGATCATCTCACTTTATACATCTTTCTTCCCTTATTGTCCACCTTCAAACTAATTGAGAACAAAAATGAAGTCTATATATAAACACTGGATTTTGGAGTTCTTGAGCCCAGGGGGCTGATAGTTGTGGTTGGACAGGAAATCAAGCGCTCTGGGCTGAGAATGGTAAGAGCTCCATTTGCAAAAATTGCCTCAAGCATGTTGTAGCCTGTGACAATGGCAGAATCACGGTAGGCTGCGTGGAAGACGTGCCCTTGGAGGTGGGATCTAAGGGAGGGAAGGGAATTCCAGCTAGTGGAGATGAATGGGAGAGAATATAGGTCATTTCCCATCTGCACGCCCTTGTGTGGTGGTAGAAATACCAGCAACACAAGCTTGAGGGCAGACAGATTGGCAAGAATTTTAGAAGAACTGGGGGTGGGGTGGGGAGCTGGAGCTTTTCCCTGAGAATTCTGGGAGCTGCCAAATGGAAGCCAGGACTATAACTTGGTGAGGTAGGGATAGATGGATGTTGTCTAGGGCAAAGAGAGGCCAAAAGAGTATTGTCTTGGGTGAAGTGGGAACATATCAATGTTGTGGGGAGAGTGATGAGTGTAGTTGGAAGGGGACACAGGCCTTCTGTGCCTGGAGTATGTTTCTAGGTGGACTAGAAGGCAGGACTATGCCACACAATGTACTCAGTTTAGACAGGATGAGTTTGATAGGCCTATGGGACAACCAAGTGAACAGGACTAAAGGCACCAAACCCAAAGAGTTTAGCAAGAACCCCAAGTCTGCTCTAATCCACATAATTTAAATTTTGTAGACCTTCTAGATGATGTGTTGAAACAATGTTAAGAGCTGTTTGCACCTTCCAGCAGAGGGCAGTGTTTGACTAACGTGAAGGTAATTGGGTTTTCTCCTCTTCTATGCCTACCAAGATGTAACTGGAAGAAAGGGAATCCTGAAGATAAAAGTATCCTCTTTTATTTCTTCTTAATGCTAAACTAAACTTCTCTTTGCACATTAGAAATTAGACAATTGTGCTTCTCTCCTCCTGCTGTGGTAATAATCAGGGTGGAAACTTTAAACTGGTGTCTGTAGCTGTCCTAGAGTAAAACTGTAATAACTTTAGCCTGGAATTAAATTTGCTGTCTTTATGCCTGTGATAAATGATTTTATTATTACTATTGTGAACCAATTATGGTTTTATAATTTCATGATTGTTATTGTGCCTGAAGAATAATCAGGAAGTTATTCTGAACAAATTAAATAGACCTGTCTAGTCACTGTTCTATTGCTGTGAGGAGACACCATGACCAAGGCAACTCTCGTAAAAGGAGGCATGCTTACAGTTATAGAGGGTTAGTCCACTATGGTATGAAGCATGGTGGCACATATGGTGCTATAGCAGTAGCTGAGAGCTGCATGCTGATGGGGAGGGGGGCAGAAGGAGGGAGGGAGGGAGAGAGAGAGACAGACAGACAGATTGACAGAGACAGGGACTGACAGACTGGGCCTGGCATGGGCTTTTAACACCACAAATCCCACTTCCACCCCCAGTGACACACCTCCCCCAGGAAGACCACACCATCCAATCCTTCTAATCCTTTCAAAGAGTTCCACTCCCTGGTGACTAAACATTCAAATACTCGAGCCTATGGGGGCCATTCCCATTCAAACCATCACAGGCCCCAGATCACTGAAAAAGTAAGCTTCATTATCTCACTTGCCTTCTCAGTCTTACTCAGGCTCTTACTCTTAGGATTTTCCTTTTTCTTTATTTTCCTAATCCCCTGAAAGAAGGTCTCCTGTATAGACCAGGCTGACCTTGAACTTGTTACGTAGCAGGGAATGAAGTTAAGTGGCTTAGCCTCTGCCCTCCACATCGCAAGCATAAAGCTGTAATCCACCACACCTGCTTTATACCCTAGGAGTTTCTGAAGAGTAATGCCCTAACCTAGTCTTGGAAGATGCTCTGAAAAATACAACTTCTTTTACCAATAGTACCTAGCAAATGCTCAGCATGAAACCTTAGAGACAGCTGGGTCTCTAAGGTTTCATGCTGAGCATTTGCTAGGTACTATTGGTAAAAGAAGTCAGGAACTTGTGTAGCCTGTTCAACTCAGATGAGCAATGAAAGACCCTTGGGAAGTGGTCTGAGGAAGGCACTCTGGAGAGTGATGCTGTTCCGCATCTCTCATCTCTCCTGCCCCTTCTTCACAGGACAAATTTTGTTCCACTGCCACCTGGCTTCTCAGCATCTGTCAGCACAGTGGTGTTCTCTGCAAAAGGTCTAGGGAGGCATCTTTGCAACTACTCATAGTCACCTTGTGCATGGGAAGCCTTCTTTACCTCCTAACACTCTGCCAAAAATTTCTTTATATTCTTAGGCTTTTGAGATCCAGCTTTTCCCTTATCTGAGGCCACTTGGCTTCTCTGTCTCTTGAGTTATGAGAATAAAGTTGTAAGCTGCCACACTTGGTTCCCACAGCTCTTGGTGCTGTTAGAGGCACTGCCTGCTTACAGCTAATTGGTCATAAGAGAAGCTCAGAACCATTGCAATCCCAGGAACCACGGTTCAAATCCAGGTTGTGGTTGTTGTTGTTTGTTGCTGCTGCTGCTGCTGCTGCTGTTGTTGTTGTTGTTGTTGTTGTTGTTGTTCTTCTTCTTCTTCTTCTTCTTCTTCTTCTTCTTCTTCCTCCTCCTCCTCCTCCTCCTCCTCCTCTTCCTCCTCCTCCTCCTCTTCTTCCTCCTCCTCCTCTTCCTCCTCCTCCTCTTCTTCTCCTCCTCTTCCTCCTGCTCCTCCTCTTCCTCTTTTTCCTCCTCCTCTTCCTCCTGCTCCTCCTCTTCCTCTTTCTCCTCCTCCTCTTCTTCTCCTCCTCCTCCTTGCTCTTCTTCCTCTTCTTTATAATATTTATATTTATTACCATATATTAATTACACAAATGAGTAGATTTGATTATGGTACATTTAAATAACATAGTTTGATCCATTTAAAAATTGTCTTGCAGATGGGATAAACCATCTGGGTGGTATGCTATCTCAACTTCTGTGTGTCACTGGTCTGTGACTTTATTTTAATAGCTTCTCCCTTTAGTATTGACTTCTATAGTTTCCTTAACAAGGAAATGGAATGGGGATTGGAACATGTGTTCCAACCGGGCGAAACCATTTCCTTTGGAGCTGGGCGGGCTCAGTAGTTGGCCTGAGTGGATCTGGTGGAAGAGGCCAAGAACCCAACACAAGACACTACCTGAGCAGGTAGCATGAGTCCTGTGGCTTCTCTTCTTGCATAGTCTGTACTTGTGTGTTTTGTGCCTACTCTGTACTGGGCACTCTTGTAGGTCTGGAAATTCAGCAGTGACCAAAAGCAAGCAATGAGAACCCTGCTCTGATCTTTACTCTCAATAATTTCTTCCAGCATTTCTGAGGACTTTCTGTATGCCAGGCCCTGTTTTAGGTACTGAGCATGTGGATGTGAACTGAAGGAAGTTGTGTGTACCCGAGGAGTATACACATTAGTGGCCATGAGGAAGAGACATTTCTGAGCATTTAGAGTTGACTTTTCTTTGTGATTAGTAGCTCAACAGAGATTTGGCTTAAGTAGCACATCTTGTCTGGGCAGTCAAAAATCAGTCAGTTATCTATCATTCTTCCCTGTTCACTGTGATATCCCAACCACTCCCAGCAAGAGAATCTATTTATTGCTTGTTCATGCCGCTCGCTGGTCTAGAATCTTCTCTGGTGTTTGTGTGATGGAAAAAGTGTAACATTAGGATCATTGCCTGGAAATGGTAATCTCAAGCTTTGTCACTGGGAAGTTTGTGGCTTACGTGCTCAGACTCGTCTGGCTGCCAGGCAGCCAGCAGCCAGCTCAGAACTCAGCCCTGCCATGAACTGGCTTTTTGGCATTATGAAAGCTACTCAGCCCTGTCTGCCTTTCTGGCAATGGCGGGGGAGGGTAGAGGGGAGCGAAGGCGGGCACCTTGCTCAGCATCTCTCCTATAGTCATGGCCTAGGGCTTGATGCTTGGTTCTAAGTGTAGGTTGTGTTGCCGCAGCCTATACCGAAGTGTAGGTGGTGATTTCAGTATGTATTATGAGATACCAGGGCATACCATGTGTGTCATAGTGACTGAAGTGAGTGGATTCTTGCTCGAATGTTGATCATGTAGCTTGTGAAGAAACGGGGCTGGTCTCCATATTTGAGTGTTCCTGTGAGTCAGTGCTGGTAGAGCACAGTTTTCTTCCTAACATATTTTATTTTAAATATTATAACTTGGGGCGTTTTAGAATGGTCACATGTTGTGTAAGTATATCAAGATGTAAGTCCTTTAAGCCAGGGCTGTTGTGGGCTGAGGGTGTCTATCACCAAGGAAGCTGTTTTCTGAGATACAACCACCTCCTCCACTAGTTTGAAGTGTCTAAGGCCTGACGAGTGTCATTCACTAGGAAGCCGAGGAAGCTGAGTAGCGGGGCATGCCTTTAGTCCCTGTACTTAGGAGGCAGAGGCAGGGAGATCATTGTGAGTTTGAGGCCAACCTGGTCTACAAACTCAGGGCTATAAAGAGAAATCACATCCTGAAAAACTAAAAAGAAAAAAAAAGAAAAGAAAAGTAAAAAGAAGAGAAGGAAGGGGAAGGGGGAGGAAAAAGAGGAACAGGAAGAAGAAGAAAAGGAGGAAGAAGAAGAGAGAGTAGAAAAATGGTTCTGGTGGCTGAGAAGGTGGGATGGTAGGGAGAGGATGGAGGTATTATGGGGAATTTGAATGAGAAGTGCCAACATTCTGACATGTAAAAGGAACATAGTGTTCCATAGCACAGCAGGGTGACTGTAGTTTATAGCACCTTAGATATTTTAAGGACTAGAACAGAGGCATTTATAGGCTCTGAAACCTAAGGCATGGTGGAAATGTAAATTTCTCTGATACATTGCATGCATGTAAATATATATAAACCTATGTCGATGAAGAGAATTGTTAGCTCCTTGAGAGTTTCATATAACTTGTTTTGATCACACTCACCCCACTTCCCCATCTCTTCTCAGATTTAACACCTCCCTACCCTTCCAACTTTCTGTCCTGTTTTAACCCTTCAAGACTAATTTTCCCTGCCCAATTATTCTTGGATTTGTGGTCTTCCACTGGAGTGTGGTCAACTAACCAGGGGCTATATTCTTAAAGAAATCTGCACCCCGCCCCCATTTCTCCAAGTCCAGCACCTAACAATTGCCAATAGCTCCAGTCAGTTAGGGATTGGATTGTGTGCCCAATACCCACCTCCATGCTGGGATTTTGTCTGGTGTTTGCTGTCCCAACCACTGTGAGTTCATATGCATACTATCTTGCTGTTCACAGAAGACAACATGTCATCCCCCGCATCTGCCTCTCCCATTCTCTCTGCCTCTTCTTCCACAATGCTCCTTAGGGCTTGGGAGGGATGTATTATTTACATATTTTAGGGCTGAGCGTTCTGCAGTCTCTTAGTTCCTGCATCTTGGCCAATTGTGGGTCAGGATGTTAATCATCATCTAGTGTAAATAGAAGCTTCTCATGACCATTTCAAAATGTATTGATCTGTAGGTATAGTGACAGATGCTGGCGTGGATGTAGGGAAATTCATATTCCCTCACATATTCACTTGTGGAGGTGGTGCAAACGGTACAGCCAATATAAAAATAAGTGTGGAGATCCCTAAAACAAAGTTTTAAAATTACAAAAAGACTGCAGAAAATGTTCCTCTAAGCCCATTTTTTTCTAGGCTTTCTTTAGAGATTTAGCTTGCCACTCCATTTTCCCTAAAAGGATATTACTTTCATTAGCAAAGGCCCAAAGATAAAGTAAAGATAAAGATAAAGCTAGGGTGTCAGTCTGACAGCATGCTCATTTTGTACATTATTAGAATAATACTGGCTTTCCCCCATGCATAAATGAAAAGTCTTCTCACCTTCCATTATATCACAGAATTGAAGGGTGGTGGTTTGAGCTGGAGGGAGTTTTACCGACCATCTGCTTAGACCACCTTCTGTAGCTCACAGCCTCCCCCAACCATGGTTCACCACAAATTTGTTTCCCTCTTAATTTAGAGTCTTTCTTCCAAATGGGTCAAATTAGCAGGATTGTGACGAGTATAAAACATAGCTAAGGACTAATAGATTTGGAGAGCTTATTCTAAAAATGTAGCCCTGTAAATGACATTTTTATATTCTAACTAGCTTGTATAAGAGACATACAGCCCTGACATTTTATTTACAAGCTGTAAGCCTAGTTTGGGCAGGTTTTGAGCTATTCTAACTTACACCCCAGCCATATGTCCCTGTCACTTGCCATTTCTCCTGGTCACGTGCTTGTGACCCATCTCCTCTCATGGCGGCCTCCTCCTCTCCGCTGTGCCCTTTCTCCTTCCCTGGTCTCTCTGGAGACCCCTCACTTGATTCTCAAGCCCTGCCTTTCTCTCTCTATGGCCCAGTCACAGGCTTTAGCCATTTATGGATCAACTAATTTGGGGAGCTAGGTTTGCACAACGAACACTGGTGTACATGAGAATTCTTTAATCTTGGGGCAGGCAGATGGATCTTCAGGTATAGAATTTAGCATTTGAATACATCGCAGCACCAGACCAACCTCAGCACAGCCCATGAAGTCCTTTCCTGAAGTAGACTCTAAGTGAAGAAGGGACATAAAAGCATTTCTAAACTAAATTTACATTTTGTTTATCTCTTTGAAAGATGACTTACTTCATCTTACTGAAGTAGTTGATTAAACTAGGAAAAAAATATGCCCTAATTTTACTTTGAAATCTAACAGCTTTCTAAAAGCCTGTGCCTATTGGTGATTAGTGATTTAATCACAACCAAAATTTGAGGCTGAGGTTCTCTTCCTCAACCCATGCTGGAATCTTTCACTCTTGAGAGCCTATGGATAGAATGTGCACCGATGTTCATAAAACATATTAAACAGAACCATCATGTTACAGATGCTCAAGAGGAAAGAGGGCATGTGTCTGCACGCGCTTTGTACAATATTTTATGTGATAACTACGTTTAAAATAAAAAAATTAAATTTCCATTCTACATGATTATTAATTGCTCATTAGTTTCTACCAGATAAGTTTTTCTGAAGATCAGAGCATCAAATGTTTTTTCAAAATGATTCCAAATGTTTCCCTAAACATTTTCAGAATGCCAGTCAGGTTTGAAGCTGAACTCAGAAGTACCTTTGGGGAGGGGGGCTGTCCATGGCATTCATTAGCATTAGGTTTTTTTCTTCATGTGGTGACCTTTAAAGTTGAGCCAAGGAAATGGCTTGGTGGGTAAACCTTGTGCTTTCTAAGTGTTAGAACCAGAATTGAGATTCCCAGAACCGACATTCAAAGTAGGGCCAGTGTGGAGGGTTGCCTGTAACCTAGGCTTTCCAGGTAGAGACGGGGTTTATTGGGACAAGTTGGCTAGCCAGAGTATCTTAACAGGCAGCTCTGGGTTCAGTGAGAGATCCTGACTCAGTAAACAAAGCCCACAGTGACAAGACACTGTGTCAGCCTCTGCCAAACACATGCCCATGCTCTTGGGAACATACATGAACATTTGCATATGTACAGCACACACGCACATGTATGCAAAAGTAAAAAATAAACATTAAACTGTCATGAACTGTGTTTTTGGTTGAGTTTTAGGTGAGATGTGTTCATATCCAGAACTCATCCTTAAATGTTTGATTTTTTTTTTCCTCCCAGTGCTTGACACTTTAGAATATAGGGACTGCCTTCACACCTGCTGGTTTAAATTCTCCCATATTTCATATATAGCCTCTTTTTTTTTTGGTGGCAGATCATCCTGTTTTTTTTCACTCAAGATCATTTGGAATATGTATATGAAGAATAATTGTGTAGTTGAGACATTTTTTTTACATTTAATAAAACTGGAGTGGTAGATTGTTGTGAGCTGATTGATGTGGGTCCAGGGAACTGAACTCAGGTTCTCTGAAAGATCATCAAACATTCCTCACCACTGAGCCATCTCTCCATAACCCCTTAAGTAAATATTTTAATCGTTAAAAAATAAAGAACTAAGCCCTGGATGTGGACAAAGAGAGACCTGTTGATGATGTAAAACCACCAACTCTTACATCAGTCAGGGGCAGGGCAGATGTCCTTTGTTCTGCCTAGCTTGATGCCTGGCTTGGGGGCCAAAGCTGTCTTATGCCTGGGACTCATAAAAATCAAATCAAATTGAGGCAGCGCAGTGAAGGGGGAGGAAGACAGACAGAGAGCTGTGGACTGCCGTGCCGCCCACAGAGCTGCCTTCCAGGGCATGACACAGGAGGGTCGTATACACCTGCTTGCTGTCACACCTGCTTGCTGTCAGCACGGATGGAGGCTATCACCCTGGGGCTTGCTGGCTGCATGGCCAGCCTGTACCTGGAACAACCACAGTGTGAGTATGTGGTGGTCAGGTGGGAGAGAAAGAGAAATGGAGCAGAGAGAGAAGAGAGATGGAGACTCAGGGTGGAGAGGAGGAGCCTGTTGTGAGTGGGGACCCCTGTTACCAAGGTGAGGTCCCAGCCAGAGCTACCTCTAAGGGCCATGTCTGAACCTGTAGCTACACAGCAACAGGGGTTGGTATCAAGGTCCCTGGCTCATGGAGATGAACCATGGAGACGTCCCTGAGAACATGGAGATGTCCCTGGTTGGGGCAGCCACCAGGGACCACATGGATGCCCACGGGTTATATATAACTGGCCCCTCCCCTCCCTGGATGCAGTGCTTTGGAGAACTGGGCCCATCTGAGTGGGCTCTGCTCCTCGCTCAGGCAGCACAGTGGAGCTGGCCCTGGCAGCTAGGGTGTGGCTGAGCCTGCCCCGGGGGTGTGTGTGGGAGAGCTGGCTCCACCACCCATCTGCCATGGGCTGGCACGGGTATAGAGGTGATGCCCCGCCTCCCACCTCTCAGCCAGGAAAGCTGCCCACGGGCTCATGAGGTCAGGAGAGCCGTCCCTGTCTCTCACCACTGCAGCACCAGGGAGAGCTGGCCCTGGTGGAGGAGGTGCAAGTGAACCCTCACCATGCCTGTGCTGGTCTGTGCATGACATGTCTGTGCTGGTCTGTGCCTGACACGCCGTGCTGGTCTGTGCCTGACATGTCTGTGCTGGTCTGTGCATGACACGCCGTGCTGGTCTCAGGTGTGGCCAGTAGACAGGAGAACGGAAGAATAGAAGGCTGGCGGACCCTCTGGCTCTGCTGAGAACTTTTCTCCTGCTCCTTCCTTTCTGGGGGGAGGGTCCTCGTGGTTAAACCACAGGGCAGTTGAGAGAGTTCTGGCTCATGTTTTGTTACCTAAGCCTAGACTCTGGATCCATCTTGCAAGAAGATGTAGGAAATCTTGTCCACAGAGGTGAGCTTTTCTCCAGGCTAATCTTAATGAGCCACTGATATTAATCTTACAGCTATTTAACCCTGGGGGTAAAAATCCCTGGTTAAAAATTGCTGGTGCTGTGTCATTAGTGAACATATGTACTGGAGATTATCTCTTGTTTTTATTATAGTCTGGCATTTTATTTTTTTAAAAAAAAACATGTTTATCAAGTTCGGTAAGTCTGATTTAGAGAGGTGATCCTTCCTTCTGGGTGGGCCTTGAAGACAACATTAATAGGCCCTTAAAGCAGGCCAGGTAGAGTTACTGATACTGTTATCCACGAAGGTTACTATAGCAATGAGTAGTTTGATTGCACTGCACAATGGATGGTACCCCGGCTGGTGTAAAAGGAGCCCACTAATTTAGCAGAAACTCTCCTGCGGCAATTTAGTGAAGCTGGAATAGAATAATCCCCAGATTCTCTGAAAAGCTCCGAGATGTCCCTCTGGTGAGCATCTCTGGTGAATGAAAGCTGTGTTACTGGTCTGAACCTGCACATCTTCATAGCACTTAAGAAGTAATTTTAGGGTGAGGATTCTTATGCATTTGAAAGTTTCTTTTTTAAAGCCAAAAGTGATTATAATGAGAACCTGTCAGTTTATTATGGAGTGTAGTCGATTCTAAAAACCTTGAGCACTTCAGTGTCCCTGAAACATTTTACCAAGTGGATATTTTATGTCGAGTGCAGCCCATGCCTCCTACCCTCATCCTTCCTCCTAGCCTATCAGTTTGCTTTGCTCCTAGCTTTGTTGTTACATACGTACATGCATGCATATGTACACACATACATGTATATACATAAAATCTAGGAACCAAAAATGGAAGAAAATATATAATCTTTATCTTTCTGAGACTGGCTTCATTCACTTAATGTGATTGCCTCCAGTGCCTATTTTTCTATGGCTGTTGTTTTAAAAGGCAGAAAGAGAGGGGGGGGGAAAGATCACAGGAGACAAGGGCGAAATGTAAGGATGGAATGCTGAGATCATGGGGTCAGCCTTTTTAGGGGGTAGGAAGAAAACTGAGTGAGCCCTTTGATACTGCAGAAGATTACAGGCCACATCCTGTTTTCCAGGGTGCTCTTCAGGATAAATGCCGGCATGTGTGGGGACACGTTAGAGATACAGTGGCCCGGAGCGGCTTTAAGGGCATGGCACATCCAGCAGGATGGAGCTGCACGGTCCCCTTCCTGTCTGGTGCAGATGTGTTCCTGGAACCTTTGGCTCTGTTACTCCCTTCTTTCTGTGGCACGCTGTAGCTGTCGTCGTCGCTACTTGAAGTTTTATTATGTAGGTTTGAGTTTCCAAAGGGACTCCGCAGCAACACCTGCGTGGCAAACACCACGCAGGCGAGTCTCAATTCCGTGCATCAGTGGACTGGAAAACCTTGCTTTAACTTTTTGCTTGGCAAGTTTGGCGCTGAAAAGGCGCACTCCACAGGCAAACCCCGCCCAGTTTCACTTGCAGGGCTGGTCTTCATGCAAATGTTACTCTTCTGCCACCTGGCGACGAGATTTGGGAAACGCATTTTAAAGCTGGCATTGATGTTCCGTGTACAAGCTTTTCAGGCTGGGCGTCTGTATTCTCCATGGAGAAGAGCTGACATAACCACACAAAACTGAGGTTTTTACGTTTTGATCATGAAACCTAATATTGCGTATGAGGTCATGATCAATACCATATGTCCACTGTCACTGCAGCATGGCTTGCCTGATATAAAATAAATTCAGTTATTCTTTTTAAAAAGTCATTTACTTTTACCTATGTGTATGTTTGTGTGTGGATGTGCATAACATGTATGTGTAGGTTCTAGTGGGGATCAGAAAAGGATACATAAAGTTATCAGCAGTCGTGACTGCTGGGAGCAGAACTCAGCTCCTCTGTAACACGGGCGAGTGCTCTTAGCATCTGGGCCGCCCTGTTCTTGCCTCTCCCCTTCTTATTTGCATCCTGTCGTCCTTATTGTCTTGATTTGCCATGGAGAGCTGCATATGTAAGGGCTTGTACATTTTCTATGAAATGTAAATGAACCCCCTGGCAAAACCAAGAGCTTAAATAAATCCACTTGGAGGTTTGAGGCAGTAGGTGACCGAAATTAACAGGAGCAGCAAATGGAGTAAGAAACGTCCAGTTTGTGAACTTTCTGGGAAAATCCCTGGCATTTCCCTAGGACCACATCCAAAAGGTCCTGGAGGCTGAGAAGCCGAGATTCCGGAAAGGATCCGAGGCCCAACAGGGTTGTATATTCCTATCAATTCAGGTGAAAGGTTTTCAGCTAATGACCCTGCCAGCACTGATTCTTTCCGAGGCTAAATCTGCACCGTGGTTATTTTGACTGTTTTTGGACTTGTTTCTGGGAAACTGAGTATTTGGGAACAGAACCAATCAGTCAAGGGACAGAGAAAATGCGCCCTCACCTGGGTTTCCTGTTCATCACAGAACATCCTGAACACTGTTTCCAGGAAAAGCTTGGTTGGGAAGGGGAGCACCTGGGGCATCTGTGGCCAGTCACCCCTTAACCAGTCTGGCCAGCTGTGTGGTGTGCTCCACTTTCAGGACTGCAGAGGGGACAGCTGGGTGTCTTTTGGGATGAATTAGTCATTTTTCTTTTCTTCCACTGACGTCTGTGGAATCCAGGGGAAGAGAGAGTAGGATTCCCTCCGGTGGGTACCAGTCACATCCTCGCCATCTGTTAAGAGGCTGGGGGGGCGGGGGAAGAAGCATCCTTTCTTTGCAGTCAAGGACACAGATGTATTTAAGGTACACCCCTCCCCCACCCCTGCCATCCCAGGATTTCCAGTGAGAGCTCCCTGCCTTGTTTACAAAGTAGCACAAATAACACTAGAGTGAGTGCGTGCAGTCAGGTGATCCACATACTTCCCTCTCCAGTAGAGCTGCCTGTTAAAGAGGCTGATCTAAACCTAGCTAATGTGTGCAGAGGATCTTGGGTGACTTGTATATACCTGTCATGTATTTTTGTCTTTCTTTCTTTCTTTCTTTCTTTCTTCCTTTCTTTCTTTCTTCCTTCCTTCCTTTCTTTCTTTCTTTCTTTCTTTCTTTCTTTCTTTCTTTCTTTCTTTCTTTCTTTCTTTCTTTCTTTCTTTCTTTCTTTCTTTCTCTCTAACTAAAGAATGATTTTTTTTTCAGAGGTTAGGAATTTGGAGCCTGGCAGATCACCATCGGAGGAGGAGGAAGATGGAAAGGTGAGGAGATGGTGGTCCCTGTCACCTCTGTGGATCTCTCTAGAGTTAAAGTAGGTGTGACAATTGAGCGTGTGTTCACAAAAATCCACAAGGAGGCAGGGGTGTGCCCCGAATCCGATTTCTTTTATGAGGATCACAATGGGGCCACATGTTACGACCAAGCCTTGCTGTCTTTCTGAGTTGTCACATAAGCACAAGGTGACCAACAGTCCTCCCCCCCCCCCAAGCATCTCATGCCCTGATGTTTGCTGACACTGCTCTCCCCGTGGCCAGCGTTCAGGTGTGTGTGAGCTGGACACACATCCTTTCCTGATTTTTAGCTCTCAGTGCTAATTATAAACACAAATGAGTCTCCTGTTTACGTGTTGCTATTCCAGCGTTGTGCTTTTTATTGGAGTTTTCCAAGAGCGTCATTCTGGCTCACGAGAAACAAACAACGTGGCAAAGATGGGATTTAATGAAATTCCTCTCCTGTGTCTGTTTCAGAGCATCAAAAGCCAGGTGGATGAGCTGAAGGACCGCGATGACCAGGACCGCCTAGTTCTGGGTATGTTCCAAAAAACGCCGCATTGCCTGCAGCCAGGGGTGGGTGCTGTGGATCGGGCTGAGGAGAACAAAAAGAAAGTGTGTTAGTATGGAACACGCCTTGCTGAAAACTGTGCTTGCTTCTCTCAGCCTTCCTAGGTCGATTTTCTTTAGTGTTTCAGTTGTAACAGTACAGCTTGAGTTTACAATCTAAAATACACAGGAAGAACCAAAAATATTCCCTCGGAGTTTCGCCCTGCCGCACTTGGGGATGGTAGTTGCTATAGTTACCTCATTATCTCAATGTGGGTGGTGGGTACCGGACCGGAAGCTTCTTTTCAGGAAGCTCCTGAGCATGGAGAGTGGACTTTGGGTGCCATTCTGCCTGCTACACAGTGCTGCCCAGTGTGTCCTGCAGAGATGAGCCGGTATGGTGTATTCCCCACCCCTGGGGTCTCAGGAGAAGGCCAGGTGCTGCTATGGTGTGTGGGTCCCTTAAGCCTGCGAGAGGGTAGAGGTGATTCTTTCCATGGACCTGGACATTCTCATTTATTCACATGTTCTATACCCTTCTCCCTGGGCTCGTCCCCTGCTTTCCCATACCCATCCCTGGAATTACGTAGAGGCCATCGGAGTCGACTGAAGTTTGGGTGGGAGGACTTGGGCCCAGACACCAGCAGATGCCTAGCGACTGGTATGCGTGTGAGCCTTCTTCAGGTGCAGTGCAGCTGAGGCAGTTTGCACACCTGCCTTAGTTAGGGTGTGCATTGCTGTGAACAGACACAGGAACCATGGCAACACTTACAGAGGACATTTACATGGGGCTGGCTTACAGGTTCAGAGGTTCAGTCCATTACCATCATGGTGGGAAGCAGGGCATCTTGCAGGCAGGGATGGTGCTAAAGTTGCTGAGAGTTCTATATCTTGTTCCAAAGGCAAAAAGGACAAGACTGTCTTGCAAGCAACTAGGAGGAGGGTCTCAGAGCCCACTCCTACAGTGACACACATTCTCCTGCAAGGTCACACCTACTCCCAACAGTGCCACACCCTACGGGCCAAGCATATTCAAACCGCCGCAACCCTCGAGGGGCACGTGAGAGCAGAGCTGTCTTGGAGTTGGTCCTTTGGGGCCAAGGCAAGTCCTCAGGCTGAGGAGAGTTGAGGTGTATTATGCAGCAGGGGTGGCTGACATGTGGAGGCAGCACGAGCAGCTCGTGAGGGGTTCCTGGAGGCTCGGGCATTGTGCTTGGCATCGGTAGTAGACACGTGTCAGAGCTGTTACAACTGTTGGGAAATCCCGTAGCCTAGAGCAGGCCAGGAGGAAGCACCCACAGCGTCGGTTGAGTGTGTAGCTCTGGGCCTGGCCCTTTGCCAGCGGTGGTTTGCTGGCTGGCCTGGCCTGAGGAGCCACTGACCTTGGAACAGAAACTTAGTTGTGTTCCGAGCAGTATGCACACATCTGTTACTGTTGCTATATAAGGTGAGAATAATAATTTACGTCCAGAGCCCACAGCAGGGGAAGAGGAAGGAGGAAAAAAATAAAGCAAACATGGAGAACTGGATGCCTCTCGTGGGCCCCAGAGCCTGGAGTGTGGCTCTTATTCACGCATACAGGATGTCTCATCTGCAGATTGCATCACACTCTTGGGAATGTCAGCTCTGAAGAATGTTTACGCAGACACATTGCTCGGGGAGGAGGGGTTGGCTGTTAAAAGTATTAAATAGTGGGATTATTTTTAATTTGCGACTCTAAAACCTCTCCCCAGTCTCCTACTGGTGTACTTGTTAGGTGAGAAGATTTTTGCTTTGTAAACTGCAGTAACCCTGTCTAAGCTGAGTGCTTGGTCAGTGACGTCATTGCATCTGAAGATGAACATTAGGAAGGCAGAGAGAGGGGGGGGGGGGAGGGAGAGAGGGAGAGGGAGAGAACGGATACACAACATGGATACATGGATATGCCTTTCAGACTCTAGCAAATGATAGCATTTGCTCTATCATTTATTTAAACGTTTGAATTAAGAGGGAAAAAGAAAGCCTCCTGACTTTATGAAATAACATGAGAGTAGGCTTTAAAGGAACCACTGAGACAGGAGAGCAGCCAGCAGTAACCAGCAGGTGTAAGCCAGAAGCAGGAGGAATAGGAGGCAGCGCCCCCTAGAGGCCACTTCAGAACTCTTGCCTTTCGGGTGCGTGCGTGCGTGCGTGTGTGTGTGTGTGTGTGTGTGTGTGTGTGTGTGTGTGTGTGTCTGCTTGTGTGCGCACACGTGCACGTGCGCCTGTGCAATGGTATTCTGCCCAGACTCTTAGGAACTGCTGATAAAATATCCATGATAGAAGTGTTAAGACGTTGCTGTATTGTGTGATTTTAAATTGGATGGTACAAACGTAGTATTGTCTTGCAAACAAGATCGGTGTTGCTCTGGTGGAACTTTCTGTGTGATGGTTGTGTCTGGCAGTGCTCTATCCAGAGAGCAGTGACAGCTGCTTATGTTTGTTCAGCACCATCTGTGTGACCTGTGTGTCTGAGGGAGTGTAATTTGATCCTATGAGACGGTCAGGTTAGGTTAAGCTCCCTTTGCGTTGTTCCTCAGGACCCCTCTCAGGTATCAGAACCGTACCTGCTGTTAGTGTAGACACTAGGAATGACTGTAGTTGAAGTGGGCATGAAGGAGCTGGTGAGCTTACCAGGCCTGTGGACCAGACCTGTCAGGGTGGGTGGCTGGCATAGATGTTGAGATGACATTGATGTTAAGACCAGGAATAATGATCTTGTTCTCTGTGGACACGTTAGCAAACGTGTCCACTCTTGTCGTCTGTCACACAGTCGAGTTATAAAAAGAAATCATAAAAAAACTTTTCTATGTTTTAAGCATGTTTTTGATTCCATGTTGGGCTGCATTCAAAATTATCCTGTCTGGAGAAACTGCAGGACGAGGCTTTTACTCAAAGAGAGAATCCTCCGTTGAAGTGATGGGATCTGATTTGTAGCTGCTGCTCTAAGAAGATAGTGGGATTCCTTTCCAGTAGTCAGCTGGAGGAGGGAGGCAGGGCAATGCCCTTGGGGCCAACGGAAGAAAAATTTGTAGGTAGATGCTACACGCGGTCAGCGCTGAGGGAGAGATGGGAAAAGGATCCATTGGGCCCAGTCTATGGGATTAAACGATATAAAGAAACAGTGTTAAACTTTTCAGCAGACCTGGGGTCAAGACTGCACAGCAGTTCCATCGCAGGGAGGATGGAGGGGAGCACCTGCGGGATAAGTGCACAGCCTCTGGGACACACCGTGGGGGAGGGTACACTGCATGGAATCTGCCACAAGGATCCCTGCCCACTCGGAACCAGCCAAACAGCAGACAGCTTGATCGCTTGCTGCTTTTGGCAAATGCCTGCTAAAAAAAATTCACTCTGAAAAAGAGGAAAACTATATGGCTTTGGTTAGAAATTAAGAATTCTGTTGGAAGTTAAGCTTCTGTTTGAGGACTGTGAAGCTGCGGTCCCAGTGTCTTTATTGAACCACAAGAGCTTCTGGAAAGTGATGGCCCCATTCTGGCAGCCAGGAATATTCCAGAGTGTAAGCGAGGCTGTATGGGCCACAGACCTGATGCCGCGGCTCTCACCCGGAAGCTAAACTGCCCGCAGGAACTAATCGCCATGCTCTTTGTTGGATTAAAGATTGTGTGAATGCGGTCGGCTAGAGTTATGTGTCATGTAGCTATCGGCATGGAAAGAAATATGAGGGACCGGTGAAACTGAGATGGTGAGACATGGAGGTGTGTCTTAACTCTTCCTGTGGGGGAGGGGCAGCGGGAGAGAGGATGGGGTGGCGAATGGAACTGGTTGGCGTTCTTCTTGGGAAGTTTCAAGACTGAGAGGCTCTGGCAAGAAGCCCTACCTTATCTGCTGCTGCAGATTTGGCTGGCAGACAGTGGGCTTGGCACCATGCAGAGATTTCAAACAGAATCTTGACAAGTAAGACTTTAGGAGGAACTGGGGAGATGGCTCAGTGGTTAAGGATACCTGCTGCTCTTGCTAATGACCAGAGTTTGAATCCCAGCACCTATAGCAATGTAGTTCCAGGGGTTCCAGTGCCCTCTTCTGGCTTCTTTGGGTACTGCATACATTCATTGTATAGTTCACATATGTAGGTAAACATAAGTTCACATATGTGGGTAAAACAATGTCATTTTACCGTTCATTATTTACTTTGCATTAAGTAACTGCTGTCTAAGAGAGTCACAGGAAAGGTTGCTGTACATATTTTCCACAAAAAGAATGAACGCCAAGAAGAAAAGGAAGGCGGGTCCATCCTGTAGATGTTCTGCAATTTTTTTAAACACATGGGTCACAGTTTTCACATTTAGTAATATTTTCCTCATCTTAAAGTATCTGTTTTTATGGATATGTGTGTTCTGCCTGCATGTATGTTTGGGAACCATTCAGTGAATGCATACAGTACTCACATGTGCGCCTGGTGCCCTCGGAGCGCATCAGATCCCCTGGAACTGGAGTAACAGATGGTTGTGAGCTGACATGTGGGTGCTAAGAATCGAACCCTCATCATCTAGAAAGCAGCCAGTGCCTTTAACTGCTAAGGTAGCTCTCTGGCTCCTATTTTTAATTTTTAAACAGTATTTTATTATTTGAACATTTTATACCTTTATACAATACATATTGATCACTGTTACCGGTGGATTATTTGCTGTTATTGTTGTTATTTTTTTCAGATAGGGGCTCATGTAGTCCAGACTGGCCTCAAACTTACTAAGTAGGTGAGGTAACCTTAACTCCAGATGTTTCTGCTTCTACCTCCTACTCACAGAGATTAAATTCTCCACTATGACATCTGGCTATAATTTTGAGTCATTTCATTTCAATTGTTTATTACATATACTATGAGAAAAGGAAAACTTTTGGTGGGTGTTAGGACAGGGAGTGTGGACACTGGGGAGACAGATGAACTGAAGCTGGCTGTGGATAGAAACCTAACTTTGAAACCAAACAAAACAGCAAAAACCATTTGGTAAGCAGGAGATGCAGGAATAGATGCAAACAGGGAGATCTGAAGCTGGGATTCCTCAGTCAGCAGGACACAGACCTACCAAGGCCCCATGCAAACTTTAGTGGGGCTATCAGCAGAGGAAACTGGGAGATGAGGACCCAGCAGAACAGCTCCCCTAAAGCAGGAAGCTAAAGCACAGCTCTGTTGTGGGTACCCGGGGACGATCTTTCTCTTGGCTCCTAGAGGTGAGGCAGAGAGTGAGTGTGCTCGGTAGTGCTGCCACCCCCCCCCCCCAGTCAGCTAATAATTGGGACTAATTAAGTGACTTCTCACATCTGCTGATAGCCGTGGCCACAGAGCTATGTAATGCTCATAAAACAGCTCATGTTAATCACCTGTGAATGAGACAATGAAAATCGGCTCTGAGCCCTTGTGTAAATGGAAACTGGCCCTTTCCTACCCCTTCTCCCTTCCTCCTCCACCCTTCCCCCTCCCTCCCCTACCCCTCCCCACCCTCCCACCCCTCCCCTACCCCTCCTTAACCCCTTCCCTGCCCCTCTGCTGCCATTTCACTGTGCACAATCTCTGTCAAGGCCTTGGGAAAACATGAAGGAAAAGGAAAAGAAGAAAGATGGGATCTTCAAGGTTCTTGGGCTTCTAGAAAGTCAGCTTTTGAGCCTAATTTTTGATAGATGTCACTATAGCGTGGGCTATAAAATAGATTTTTCTGTGAACTAACTCTCTCTCTCTCCCTCTCTCTCTCCCTCTCCCTTTCCCCCTCCCTCCGTCTCTCTCTCCCCCTCCCTTTCCCTCCCTCCCTTTCTCCCTCCGTCTCTCTCTCCCCCTTTACATTTCGGTTTTTGGGTGGGGGTAGGCGACATTTCTCTACAAGGGACTAATTTCACCCATGGTTTGAAGTAAAGGGCCTGGGGCAGGGAAATATTCCAAGAAGGGGATTACAAATGCAGAGTTATTTGTGTAAAAAATGGGTGCTTTCGATTATTTTTGTTCATTTCAAATTGGTGGTCATCGAGGCTTTAAAAATAATTTTGGTAGGAAAACTTGCTGGCCTAGGCACTTGGCTCCTGTTCACTACAAGGTCAGCTCGGTTCCCGTGCCGACTTCTGCCTCTGTCTGTGGGTTCCTTCTTTGGGTAAAGTTCTGCTCGTGGGATGTAGAAAAGAAATGCTTGCTTTCTCTTAAATGAGATTGCTGGAGTATTTGTTGACAAACATTCATCCCATAAGTTAAAAGAAAGACTATTTTGGGGTTTTTAGGATTTTATAAACTGTAGGCTTCGAGAGAAAAAAACCTGAAGCTTGCAGAGCCAGAGGAAGCCCCGCTGCCTTGATCTAAGCTTTGCCTACACACCAGGATGGGAACTTGAGAAATTCTGAAGCTGGTCCTAAGGTCCAGATCCATCCAGGTGGCGCGTGTCCATCAAGACTTTGCAAAGGGCCAGGCAGTGGTGGCGCACGCCTTTAATCCCAGCACTTGGGAGGCGGAGGCAGGTGGATTTCTGAGTTTGAGGCCAGCCTGGTCTACAGAGTGAGTTCCAGGACAGTCAGGGCTACACAAAGAAACCCTGTCTCGATCTCCCCACCCTCAGCCCCCCACCCCCCACCCCCCCCACCCACACAAAAAAACAAAACAAAACAAATACCAAAGATTTTGCAAAGGGTTCCATGCAGGTCTTGAGAGTCAAGGCTGAAAGCCACAGCTAGGGTTCTCTGGGAGCCCAGTGATGTTGGGATCAGTTCCACACTACCCAGTCCTCAGTCCCTTTGCCACCCAGAAGTGGAGCTGCACTTTCATCTCCGGTGATTAAGAAAGGAGTGAGTGGAAACCTGATTATATTACTTTTGCCAGTTCTCAGCAGTCATACTTCAGTCTCGTGTTTTAGGAAGGTTTGGACTTCTGTATCTTTTATTTCCTTGACCCGGCTTCTCATGCGTGATGACACCTTGTTGTATTTAGCCATCATGTCTCCCTAACTTCTTGGCTGTGAGAGTGTCTCCCACTTTCCTGGGTTCTGATGATTTTACAGTTTCAAGGAGAGCTGGTCAGGAGTTTTATAGATGGTCCATAGATGGAATTTAAGTGTTTCTCCATCATTAAAGTTACCGGTTTTGAAAGGAAGGTTAGCTGGGTGGTGATAGTGCTTGCCCTTAATCCCAGCACTCAGGAAGCAGAGGCAGACAGATCTCTGAGTTTGAGGCCAGCCTAGTCTACCAAGGGAATTCCAGGACAGTCAGGGCCACACAGAGAAACCCTGTCTCAAAAAAACAAACAAATCAAAACAAAGAAAAAAGAAAGAGAAATAGATGAAGTGCTATATTGGCATCTATCATATGACACAAGGTGTTTGTCCTGTCAACTTTGTTACTCGCCATTGATGCTGATATTCATTTCCTGGATGTGGCCATGTTAGTCATTTTTTCTCCCTGTGAAGTTATTCCTCCTCACCCCTTCCTCATTCTGTAGTCTTTGGAAGGAAGTCAAGATGTTTAGTCCAGAGTTAAGGAGCAGGGAGTGGTCTGCGTGCTTTCTCATGGGTGCGGTAGCTGCATAAATTGGAATTCTTTTACATGGAAGGTTTGTATTCCTCCAATGTTTGCTCATTTACTAACATGTTTACAAAGATTTTTTAAAATAATAATCTAATAATGTTTTATTGTGGAAGCAATGCAGCTTTTGTATTAGGGACTATCTTAATTGGCTTGCGGTACCCTTTTTATATCTTAATTGGTATGAGTTGTGTGTGTGTGTGTGTGTGTGTTTAGCATGGTGAAAATATCATTTGTGATTTGTTAGTTGATGATACAGGACACTTTGGATTTGTGAAAAGCCATAGAATGTTATAGCACATCAAGTGAACCTTAATGTATACAAACAAACAAATGAAAATCACTAGTGTGTGTCTTAGTGTTTGTTGCTGTAAAGAGATGCCATGACTATAGCAGCTATGAAGAAGGACAACATTTAAATGGGGCTGGCTTACAGTTTCAGGGCTTTAGTCCATTATCATCATGGAGGGAAACATGGTAGTGTGCAGGCAGACATGGTGCTGGAGAAGGAGCCCTGAGTTCCACATCTGGATTTACAGGCAGCTGGAAGAAAGAGATGATGGGCCTGGCTTGAGCCTCTGAAATCCAAGGTTCAAATCTGCTTCTTTGAGGCTAGGGTTTAGATGCAAGTATTGGAGGACCAATAAACACTGTGGTCTGTGCCTTGAGCAAAGGGGATTGAATAATGAGTCGCCTCGTTGTTATGGTCTTTGTCACGTGTAATCAAACCTTTTGGTTCCTCACAGGAAGCTTGTTCAGAAAATGGTGTGATTTTCTGAGTGTGACCCGAGGGCGACTGTGGTCTCTCGGAGGTCAAGTGGTCATATCAAACTAAATGTGGGTGACAGGAAGGGTGGGTGGCTTCTACAGGTTTGAGTGACGTCCAGGTTTCTGTAAAACAGGTGGCCACCGTTACCTCCCCGATCAGTGTATCAGAGCTGCAATCTATTCCTGAGTTCTGTGACTTCTAAAATGATAAAAGAAATAACCATAAGGAAACAGAGCTACCTGCCCTGGAGGTAAAGGCCTGAATATTTCAGTAGTACACTGTAGAAATAACTCTGAAAGGAAATTCTATTTCTAGCTAATACTTAAGGTCTACTGGAAATGTCTTTAATTTCTTTGTGCTAGAATCTCCTTTATTCCTCACGATAGCTCCTGCAGTATAGGTGTTATGGTTCCGTTTTAACTGTTTAACTGTGTTCAGAGCTTGTGAGGGATATGGTTAAGGGCACTAAGTGATAGATCTGCCTTGTATATATGACCAGCGCTCATGATCTTTCTTGTAGCTTGGGATGTCTTTAAGATACATGTTAGGCCTAGTTTCTTCCCTCAAGGAATTTGGGATCCCTTTAGAAGATAAGAAAACCTCACAATTTCTGTTCCTCAAACCCTGTTTCAGTACTTGAAAAGTTTTAGTTTTAACAAGGTTGAGAGGGAACCTGTTGTCCATATGAAGAACGTGGAGGGGTATTTTCTGCCTAGGGCCTTCAGGAAGCAGACGCCACAGGAAGGCAGCATGATCTGCCATGGGTGATTAGAACCTCAAACAGCTGCTTTGCTTAGTAAAATGATTGTTAATTTTAGAAGGCACAGTGAGGTAAAGGTATAGCCCATGAAGTCACTAGCACACTACTGTAATGGTTGTGTAGTAACCATTTATTGAGTTACTCTTAATTTCTTAAACCGGAGACTTAAATTCTTCCAAATGCAGTTGCTATCAGCCAATCCGACAAAGCAAATGCATTTATCTTTTAAATATGGATGAGATGCAAATAACCTCTTGAATTAATTTAAATGCAATTAAAATACAAAAGGGAGAGGGAGGAAAAATAAGTCCTTCAATGACAGTAGGAAATGATGATGAATGTCACGTGTTTAAGGAGTCTTCGGAAGGTAAGAAATTGGTTGAGCTGACTTAGAAATAAAACAGGCTATGCTAGTGGTGTTTCCTGCTTCTCTCTCCATGTTAACTGCATGGACAGATCAGGGCAAAAGAGGGCGCTGGAGAGTCTCAGAGGCAGGAACTGTTTTCCCAGGGCTGGAGCTCTCTTAAAGTCAAAAAAGTTTCATAATGTAAGTGACTGTACTTTGTCAACAATGATTGTGCCTCTGGGAATACAGATTGAGACAGACCCACTTAGCACCTCAGCCCGCAGCAATGCCTGTGCCAGTCCCTTCATAGCTCCTTCTGAGCCTTCTTAAGTTCTTCTGATCTGTTATTATAAAAGATAGTCGGGGGAGGAACATCTGCTCCAGTAACTTCTTTTAAAAGATTTATTTTAATTGGACGTGCATGTGTACATGAGTACATGCGTGTGTGTGTGTGTGTGTGTGTGTGTGCGCGCGCGCGCGCGTGCGTGCGCATATTTCTAATAGCCTGGGAAACCTCTTCAGCAGAACTGAAGGAAAAGCAATATCCCGATGTATCCCAATGTATCCCGATGGTATTTCAGGCTATGTGTGTACAGCTCCCCTTTCTTTGGTCTAGAGACACCTTAGAAACTGCTTGTGGCCACAAGACATCCAAGTATTATCTGAAGCTTTGGGGGACTAGAAATTTTCTTTTCTGATTGTCTTAGTCCGGGTTTCTATTCCTGCACAAACATCATGACCAAAAAGCAAGTTGGGGAGGAAAGGGTTTATTCAGCTTACACTTCTGCATTGCTGTTCATCACAAAAGGAAGTCAGGACTGGAACTCAAGCAGGCCAGGAAGCAGGAACTGATGCAGAAGCCATGGAGGGATGTTCCTTACTGGCTTGCTTCCCCTGGCTTGCTCAGCCTGCTCTCTTATAGAGCCCAAGAATACCAGCCCAGAGATGGTACCACCCACAAGGGGCCCTCCCCCCTTGATCACTAATTGAGAAAATGCCCCACAGCTGGATCTCATGGAGGCACTTCCCCAACTGAAGCTCCTTTCTCTGTGATAACTCCAGCCTGTGTCAAGTTGACACACAAAACCAGCCAGTACACTGATAAACTGTGTTCTTCCTACAAATACAATTATATTTATTACATAAATATAAGTATATTTAAAATGTTAAGACTCTTTATGCCTTGACAGAATACATGGTTGTGGTTAATAGATGCTATAGCTGCTACAGCTGTCATATTAGGTTTGTCACCCCCATGCTTTGACAAACTGGCATGACTCATTCATTTACCAAATGCCTGCAACCTCCCATGTTTTGTGGCTTTCTCTGAGCTCCTCAAGACTTCACAAAGCTCAGCAAAAGGTAGGACTTCTTGGCCTTCCCCCCTCTGCAAGAAGTGCTTTAAAGAGGCTCCTGTGGGAGAGGCCTCTGTAGACCTTGGCTGCTCAGCCTCTTATTTGGGCCACACATCTCTGCACGCCTATCAGAGTAGGGAAGACCGGTGAGTGACAGCTGTGGTTTATGGGAAGGTAGTGTAGGCTTCCACTGCGTGCTAATCACTGGAAAGCATTTAGGGGACTTCAGGAACCATTGAAAGTTCAGAACTGAGCTACAGAGTCACCTAAACCTTTAGGACTGACCGATGAACCTGGTGACAGATCAGGAAACAAACACACAAACTACAGGTCCTGCTAGCCAGTAACTATCGACTTTGGATGGATCCAGTGAGATGTGTCCACTGCAGAGGTAAAAGCATCTGCTCACCTTAGGAACAAAAGGACCAGGAGACCAGACTGTTGAGTAAAATACCAGCTGCGCCCTCAAACCTGCCTGAGATGCTCACGGTGTAGATTGTTAGCTTCTGAGGAGGGGTCCATCCTGGAGTAGGCTGCCTTGCGTTTGCTGTGGACTGGCTCTGTTCTGCACAGAAACTTCAGCCTTCATCACCGGGCATAGCCCAGCCCAGCTTTCCCGAGGAACTATTTCCTAGCTCTCAACAAAACAAGCGCCTGCTTAGGAAACTTCTCTTGAATCAGATCAGGCAGCGATCTTTCTCCTCCCTGCTCCCTTCTTCATTTCCATATCCAGCCACAAGAAGAGGGGAGTTAATGATTCATTTGCTCCCCGGTGACCTTTTGAATAACTGGACGGAGCTGTATCAGCCAGACTCCAGGTCCCCCGCTGCCCCCCTCGGGCTTCTCTGGTTTGGCTTTAATATTTACAGCCTCCTTGTTGGTCTGCATGCCTGAACGCCCGAAGGAAGCAAAACATTTATTGCCTCTCCCTCCCTGGGTTCGGAGCTGTCTCACCCAGCCCCGTTCCTGCCTTTGACATCACGGGGAGGCTCCTGGCTGGGCACGGTCTGCAGGCACTCCTCTGCCTCAGCTGATCATTTCTCCCAAACAAACAATGGATTCTGACTCGGACTCACCTTTCAACTACTCCTGGCCTTCCTTCCCCAAGATGAAGATTCGGCGCAGGGCATCCAAGAAAGGTAGATCCTGGAGCCTTGGCTTTGCCCCGAGCCAAAGCGGCGCCTCCGCATTCTTACCTCTCTGTCCCGCGTTTCCCTGCCTGCTGTTTGCGAGTAAAGTTCCTGTTCTCACAAGTCTTTCTAGAGCTCTTGCCGTACAGACACTTTGTGTGTGGACTTCCCGAGGTATATGTGTTTCCCCCTCTGGTCCCTTTACTTTAAAATCTACCTTAGTGTCAATATCCAGACTTAAAAAAATGGGGGGCTCAGGGTGTGCTGGGGGTCAGTACAAACGTTTTGAATTCGTTTAATCATAGTTACCTTGGAGTTACTTTGACAATAAAGAGTCTTGTTGATTTAAACATGTCTAGACATTGTAAAGCTTAAAGAGAGCCCGTGCTTGCTGCTTACTCTGCTTCTATTTGTGTGTGTGTGTGTGTTTTGAAGTTAATTATTTAAAGGAAATTTGTTCGTCAGGAGTCCTACCTATTTAATGATTTTGTACTTGTTGCAAGGAAAGGGTTTGAACAATGAGAAAGTCTCTAGAGAACCCAGAGACCAATTCTGCTCACCTGAGTAATAACAAGTAAGCAAGATCAACCTGGAGGAAGGAGGGCTGGGACCCTGGTGGCTCGCAGTGGAAGAGGCTTGCTTGGTTTAGCCCCTGTTGCTTCTTGGGCCCTCTCTGTAGTAGGGGCTTGGCAACCATGGGGACTGTTCTCTGGGAAAAAAACTCTCCCATCCTGGCCTGGGCATCGAAGGAGACCATGGTTGACTTCTGAAGCTTAAAAAAAAGCCAGAGAGTTAATGAACATCCCTTTCCATTCCTTGTCTTGTGTAGGGACATGTGTGGTCATGCCTCCAACTCCGGGGAGGGGGGAGGGACATGGAAAGTGGCAGGAGAAGAGGTATGTCTCCTAATGTTTTTGTCTTCTGGAGCCTGGCGCAGTACAGCGGTGATGTCCCCGAGGTACTCTGTGTCCCCCACATGAGGATAGATAGACTCTTGTCCATGTATCTGGTTAGCTTCAAGCCCTGTGTTCCCATAGGAGGATGGACTAACAGTTATCCTCAAATGTGGTGAGCTTTAAGGATCTGTTTCTGACCCTGTCGGATAAAATAAAGTTTTCCTTTGTTTGCTTTTTAGCTGGGCTTAAAGCAATTTCAGGAAGGTGCTGAGTTGTCCTCGAGAGGCAGCAGGAAGCTTTAGTGACAACACCTTTCCACTTTGCCCAGGCTGGTCCTTTACCATCCTTAAAATGCAATTATCAGACCTTAGGACTTAAGTGTTTAACCTATTGTCTTCTTACCGTGTCTTAAAACCAATTTCTTCTTTATTTCGTATCTCCAGAAAGGGGTTCTTTTTATTTTATACAGTTTTGTTGATTTTATAGATATAAGGATGGGATTTTAAAATATCAGTGGTAAAGCCTGTCTCCCTATAGAGGATGCAGTTCATACATTAAAGGATTGTAGCGTATTACCATTAAATGGTTCTGGGAAGATATACATTACAGGAGAGCAGTTACCTGCTAGTAAAAGTGAGCCTGTGTTCAAATAGAAAGTGGAGTAAAACTTTATCAAAGGTAAAGCGGGGTAAAGAGTCTGTGGTAAACTTTGCGTTATTCCCACCTTTTCAGATCTAAACAGTAATTTTTTTTCAAACCTTAATGTATTCCCAAGAGGGGAGACACATGGAGGTCCCAAGAATTAAGGGTATATTTTTCTAGTTGTAGTCCATTGGGAGAGTAGCAAGGGCAGGTTACTTCTATTTATGTTGTTCAGAAAACTTCCTGGATGCCCATACTGTGGGGCCTGGGACCCCAGGTAGGGAGGGAGGGAGCTGGGAGGGAAGGGCTCAGGATTGGAAGCCAGGGAGAACCTTGAGAGGCCACTAGCCTGGTAGGAGCACATGACTCACACCCTCCCTTTAAATCCAATTTGGAGCCCTGCCAGCCTGAGCCGGAGCAGAAAGTCATAGCAAAGCTATGTATAAATTAAACCTGGTTCAAGTGAAAGCAAGTACCTGGTTAGGAAGATGATTAACTCTGCCAGCAGTAAGCAAAAGGCAAAATGGAGTCAGTGGAGCAGCATGACGAACTGGTAGCCGACGGGGTGCATGTCCTTCCTTGGATAGATGGTGGTGACCTAGTTGAGAAGAACACGGTCAGTCCTATTCCAGTACCAGCTGGACAGACTCCCAGATGCATAACCTTGTAGAGAGCCAAGCGGGCTGTGGGGATACACTGGCCTGGCTGCCTTCTTCTCCAGGTGGAGATGACAAAGCTCAGGGAGATTCAGCCAAGAGATAATCAGATATGTCCCACAAGCATCTCTGGAGCAGCAAGTGTTTACAGGTTAGTGCTGGGACTGCACTGCACAGGTCCCAGGGCCCAAGCACACCAGTTCCTCCCCTCCCCCACTTAGTGGCAGCCCCCCCCCCCCCCAAAAAAAAAAACTAACAACTAAGAAATCTGGCCTTTTTTTTTTTTTTTTGAGACAGGGTCTCACTGTGTAGTACCAACTGGCTTCAATTTGCCATGAAGTCCAGTTTGGCCTTGAACTCAGAATCTGCCAGTCTCTGCCTCCCAACCATCAGGATTAAAGAAGTGTGCCACACATCTGGCCCAATAAATCTGATTTTGCAGCTCAGTGGCCGTTTGTGAAGAGCACTACTTTCTTGCCTCTGGAAATGATGACATTTTTAAGTGTGTCTTTAACAGTAAGCATTTCTCCTCATCCTCTCTATCCTCCCTCAGTATGTGTGTGGTGTGGTGTGTGTGTGTGTGTTATGTGTTATGTGTGTTGTGTGTGTGTGTAGTATGTGTGGTGAATGTATATGTGTGTGTATGTATGGTGTATGTGGTGTGTGTGTGGTATGTGGTGTATGTGGTGTATGTGGTGTGTGTGGTGTGTGTGGTATATGTGGTGTGTATATATGTGTGTGTGTGTGTGTGTGAGGGTGTGGGGTGTGTGTGTGTGTGTGGTAGAGGCCAAAACTCAACCTCCAACATTGTCCTTAAGAGCTGTCCACCTTTTCTAAGACAAGATTTCTCCCTGGGACCTGGGGCTTACAATTAGGTTGGGCTGGCAGTCAAGTAAGCCCCAGGGACCCGCCTGCCTTTGCTTCCCCAGTGCTGGGCTGGGATTACGAGCCTGTGCCCTCATATTTGGTCTTTTCCTTAGGGGCTGAACGCAGGTCCTCATGCTCTTCCAGCTGAGCTAGCTCCCTGGCTCCTGTCCCCCCCCCCCCCCCTCCTTCCAATCATCAGGGAAGTTTTTCTCCCCCAGAGCTCCAGGCACCTTGGAAGTCTTGAAGGAGGATCTCAGGGCTCCGATTTATGGTCTGTTAAGCAAACATCTCTTATGTTTATTGAGATAGACGCTCTCCTAACCTCTTCTGTTGCTCCCCTGTCTTCATCCTCTTTGCTTATATTGCCTTTCCTCAGGGCCTCTCCTGTCCCTGTTTTCAGTTTCTTTGATGGATGTTCAGACACATGCATACTCCCAGCTTCCTTATAGAGCAATGTGAGGTTTCAACAGAGTTTTGTAACAATAAGAAACCCCACGGAGCAGGATTTTCACTTAGCTCTTGTTTCTCCTCCCACCTTCAGAAGAGGACACTATGTCACTGTTCTATGACTGGTATCTCATGGAGCAGCCATAAAAGTAGCAAAAGCCAAGCTGGCCGTGAGCCCTGGGAGGGCCATTCTCAGAAGCGGTCCTCCGCCATCTTGCAGGCAGCTCCAGGACAAGTCGCTTTTGGAGCCCAGAGGTTAATAATTAGAGTAGGTCAGAATCCGTGACCGTTCTGCTTCAGGGGATATAGGAATGCCTGGGTTTTTGTTTTGTTGGTTTCAGTGGGCAATTCAAATAAGAAATGCAGTGGTTATTAATCAAAGATTAATTATAAAAAAATTCCACAGAGATTGAACCTCATATAAGGCTCCATCGTTACCATTCAGTCTTAGAAGTGTGTGCTCAATGTAAGCCCTCGGAAGCCTTGGAGATGTCGGCACACACTGTCCCTTTGTGCATTTTGTTTACCCCTGTGGTGTCTCCCATTCTCTCCTCCCCGGTCATAGCTGGTCCCTCTTTAGGTAGAAAGGATGTGAAGGGACAGCATATATATTAATGTGGGCAAAGCTTCTGTAGTTTCTAAGGAGCCAGAACGAACTAGAAAATTTGACAACCGTGAAAAGCTTGGATAGCACTAGAATTTTCGGAAGTCACAGTCAAACTAAACAGTACTATGTAATGTTTTGCCAATCATATATATATATATTATTAAACTATAATGTATGCTTGCCAAGGGGAATGTGGTTCTTATATTGGATCCTTAACATAGGGAATATGATAGCTCTGTAATAAGGAGATTACCTCTGTTTTATAAGCTGAAGCTTAGAGATTGCTGTCTTTTGAGTATGGTTTGTGCTACCTAAAGGCTCATGAGTCGGCTGTTTGACTCCTAATATAGTGCTGTGGAGAAGAAGAGAGTTTGATGAAGTAAATACCCAGAGGAAGTCATTATGTCTTAAAATCTTCTTCCTTAAGAAGGGATTAAAGTAGCTCTCTTGGGACCCTTGTTAGTTTTCGAGAAGATGGTTATGAAAAAGCAAGACTGGCCCTTGCCTGTCTTCAGGTGGCCTGGCTTGCATAGGATTTCTCCCCTGACAACCTCACACTGTTGTTTTTTGCAGTTAGTAACTTAGCCAAGGAGCCCTCACAAGAGTCTGTACTGTGCTGTTTCAACCTTAAACCATGTGAACTGTGAGCTAAACAAACCTTTTTAGTTTATAAGTCACCTAGCTTCAGATATTCTGTGATAGTCATAGAAAATAGTCATCCCAAAGGAATTCTAGGAAATGCAGAGACTGGTAACCAGGTCAGGAAGGAAAAGGAATGAATGGAAGGATGACATAAGGAAGATGTTTTCACACATGTTGTCGTGTTAAAAAAAAAAAAGAGGCAGACCCTCCCCGTGTGCTAGATATGATGTCACCTTCCTTTATTAGTTGGGGACTCTGAGGCCCAGAGAGAAGAAATGACTTGCCCTGCCTTGGAGTCAGGCAAAATTAAACCTAGAGCACAGACACATGAGCGAATTCTGTTTCCCAGTAAGCGTGCCACCTTTTAGTCAGGGTAATGGAGCGAGGATGGCAAAGACTTGCCCCTGTGGGTGGAAAGGTACCATTGCATCTCACCACTTTAGCCTCCCGCTCCCTTCCGTGGACTGTTATTGAGGAAGAGAGCTGGCAAGGATAGCTTTAGAGGGTCCAGATGCAAGACTTGTTACTAGCGTCTGATTTGGTCCCCTATACACAGCCATGATTCTTACACACACCCATGCTTTAGGTCTGGGAATTGATGAGCAGGGGTCTGAAAGTAGGAAAATTGGAACCTCAAAGGGGTTTGTTTTAGTTAAGGTTTATAATGCTATGGAGAAATGCCAAAGCCTCTGGGCAACTCTTATAAAGGAAAACATTTAATTGGGGGGTGTATTACAGATTCAGAGGTTTAGTCGATTATCATCATGGCAGGAAGCATGTTGGCATGCAGGCAGCGGGATGCTGGAATGTGACTGAGAGTTCTACATCTGGATAGGCAGGCAGCAGGGAGAGAGAGACACTTGGCCTTTAGAAACCTCAAAGCCCACCCCCTGTGATACACTTCCTTTAACAAGGCCACACCTACTCCGACAAGACCACACCCACTCCAACAAGGCCACACCTACTTCAATAAGGCCACACCCACTCCAAAAAGGCCACACCTTCTAATGCCACCCGTAAGCATTCACATATGAGTCTGTGGAGGCCACTCAAACTCAAAACACTACAGAATGAGAATGTTGGGAAGCCTACTGTCTTCTCTGAGATTGAGAGAGGTGTGGACAGAGTGATAAAGTGTACCAGGAGCAGAGACAACGGCATTCTGCTTTCTCTTCTGTGGGGTCTTATTGTCTTGCTTAGGCTGGTCTCGAACTCTGGGTCTCAAATGAACCTCTTCTTTCAGCCTCCCCAGAGTAGTACTGCAGGCACGTGACGCCATGCTTGTTTGGTTTGGTTTTGGAAATACAGTGAGCTAACAGAGCCTCTTACTCCCCTTAGCTGAACAAATACTTAGCCAACGTTCTGCAAGTGAGCCCCTCGTCCCATCTTGTGGGGGCAAAGAAGACAGTATTACAATTTATTGTCTCCATGTTTTGGAAATGTCATTAGAAGGTGTGGCCATGTTGGAGTAGGTGTGGCCTTGTTGGAGTAGGTGTGGCCTTGTTGGAGTAGGTGTGCCTTGTTGGAGTGGGTGTGGCTCCATCTCCCACAGGAAAAACTAAAACTTATGGTTGAATTTCATAGTGAAGAGAAGGCATCCTGGCTGGGAATGTGGTTCAGTGGTAGAGTGCCTGCCCAGAATAAGACATATGCTTGCTCAATCCCCAACACTCAAAACCAAACCAAAACAAAATTTGAAAAGCTGTAGGAAGGTAAGGTGGAAGGCATTGTGAAAGGATGTGGGTCAGCGGCCTGCGGTGAACAGATGAGGTTTGCACAGGGAAGGTGGTCCCTCAAGACAAGGTGCAGAGTCAGACACACTCATCATAGCAGAGTGATGGAAGAGAGCCCAGTCACATGGACCGCTGATTCATGAGGACACGGGAATGTTGGGTAAGCCCGGTTCACTAGCTGCCGTGGTTATCTGTCTGCTTGGCACCTTTTCCTTGGCCGAACAGTGCTCACATAGTGGAGTGGGCAGCTCTCCAACCCTGGCCATGATGCTCCCGCACGGGAGAGCACCTTCGTAGGAACACTGAGAAGAGGCTCTCACACAGATGAGGCCTCACACAGATGTGTTCCTCCTGCCACAGTGATAGGCCCATGGTGAGCACATCACCCGGACTCCCAGTCAGAACCCTTTCTTTGGGTTTCTCAAACTGGAATTCGGAGGGACATGCCTTTCTTCTTCTCCAGTGGCTTCTCTAGAAAGATTGGTGGCAACGCCATTGGCTGTATAGTCAGAAGGAACATAGAGGGAAGCAGATGGATGGTAAGTCCCTCCTGTGAGGCCACAGGCCACCGAGGCCTCTGGGCCGCCAAGGCCGCCGTAGTTGCACTCTTCCTACTTCTCAGACTTTGGCTAGTGAATCCATTCAGCTCTGTGAGTCACCCTCAAGGTCTCCTCCATCTCCGTTTACTTTAGCTGATTCAAGCCAGTGTCTCATCTCACAAACTGGAAACCTCTGTCGGACTTCTTCAAACGTAGCTCCTGGGCCTTTCCCCAGTCTTCCCCGCACCCCTCAGAGGTCGGCACTCTCTCAGCTGCCTTTCTGCTTGGCATGGGTTCTTTGGATAGCCCTTTGTTCTCTGTCACAGCTGGCATGCCACATCTCTACCCTGAGGGGCCCTAAAAAGTAGGGGTTGTCTTAATACATTTCAAATCTCCAACCGGGAGTAGAACTTGGGCAGTGAGTGTGAATTTATTTACTGCTAATTTCATCTATGTTCAGTCTTACTTTCACAAGAACAGCTCTATAAGCCGTGGGGTGAGGGAGGGCAAGAGTATATTTTTAATATGGAAAGCTTGGTTTGATGGATGGGACAAGGTAAGCAGTCATTTTCAGCAACTGCTTGGCATCACCGGATAATAAGTTGGTACCCTGGATTTCTCCTGACAGTTCTTCACCCCACTTTTCAACCTTGTCAGTATCTATTGTGGCTTCGTGGTGGGAGTGGGGGGAGTTGCTGGTTTTTGAATCTTTGTAGTGATTTATGGGTCTTTCTGGACTGACCTAGCCTCTTCTCAGAAATATGAGCCTTCAACATTGGCTTTGGGACTTGTGACCAAGGCCTGATCTTGAGGTCCAGCAGGACTTAGTGATTCTCATTTTGGACTTATACCAGTTTGGCTTTACCTTGCCTCTCATATGACAGGACCTTGGGGGGCTCTGCCCCTGGATGCTGTCCCAGATGCCCTCTCCAGAATCATCTACCATAATCTTTTGTTCTGTGGTGTATATGATAGCCAGCCTTATGCGCTGAGCCTGTCTCCTGATTGCTTCTCTCTGAGGTATGTAGGTACTCAGAGTGTCATCCTCACATGTAGGCCACTGAGGGCAACCTGGGAAGCATAACCTGGCACTGCTGTTTGACCTTGGTGTATACAGCCATTCCCTCATGATTCACGTGATCTAGATGAAACCAGAAAAACCCACCCATTCTCAGAGTGGTCCCTACCTGTCTCACACTGCTTGCCTCAGCAGAGAAATCTGTCTATCTGTGCCTTTAATCTCCATTATCCTACAGTGGAGAGCTCTGATTGTGGATAGATCCCATTTCCAGCTCTCTTTCATGCTAATCTGTCCAGGGTTTCCCCATGATGACAAAGTGAGTCAGGAATTCAGTAGTTTCTCACCTAGAAGAAACATCAAATGATTTGAGCACTGTCAGGCAGTACTTAGTTTCCATCATTCCATTCAGTTTCCCACTTGTTCGTTCATTAATTTATTCATTCTCCCATTCATTCATTCATTCATTCATTCATTCTCTCACTCATTCATTCAAAATGTTCTTCCTGAAGACACTTAAGAAACAAGTGACTTTATATTTCCAATATCTGATTTATATATCATTCTCCAGTGTGCTAATGCAGTGCCTTGCCTAGGTAGACCTCGGTAACTTTTGATGGTGTTTAGAGGGCAAAGCATATATATCTCTCTGGAGGCAAGTCCTGGGGCATTGGAGCTTCTTGCAGCACTAGAAATGAACAAGTTCATTGTTCATCTTCATTGAACGTGCCTGTGTGCCAGTGTCTTTCCACATGAAGGGTTTGAATTACTCGTCGAGTTCCCATGATGATGACATGTGGGGACATCTTCCTGACCCATTTGTTTATGATTTTGAGTTGCTTGAAGTGGTTTTGAAAGAGCCAACCCACTTTATATTTGAGGTCTTTCCGTTCGCTCTTGGGGCTTGTGCCATGTGCTCGCTGCCCCCACGGCTCGCCAGTGCTTCCTTCTTGGTCATTTGCTATCGGCCTTAGAGGATGACATCAAGAAGGAAAGGGGTTGTCTACGGAACCTAATCGCACCAGAGTCCATACCAACACAGCGTCTACTTGACTGCCCTGTGGAAGCGAGGCAGAAACAAATTACACGGAGAGTCTGTTCTCAGATGCAAACATGTGCTTTGGAAATGGCCGCTTTGGGCTGCTATAGTTAGGAAAGAGGACTAGGAAAGTCCTGGGGGAAATCGTTGCTCTCAAAAAATGGCTTTTTCTCTCTGTGCCCTCCCTGTCCCGCCCCCCCTTTCCTCAATGTCTTTTAGGTGTTATGAATCGATGAATCCGGATGGGGGTGGGGTGAGGGATTGAGGCTAGTTTCTCAGTCAATAATCATGACTGTTAGGTTTTTTCAAACAGCACAAAAAGACTTTGCTAAAGATCTGACTTAACAGAACCAAACTTAACTGGGTATGGAAAAGAGGATTTGAACATCTGAGAAAGGCCTTTCACCTCTGTAGCCATCCTCCTGGTAACAGGACTAGGCAGTGAGGTATGATCCCAGGGGGTAAGGCAAGTTCTAAGGACATTGGAAGCTTTGGAATGATGGTCAGAGGGCCCCTGGTTTCTCTTCTTGGACTTCTCTTGGTATAGACTGCAATCTACAAGTGACCTAGCTTCCATCCAACCCACAGGAAATGCCTGGGATGGAGATCTTTTTCTGGAATCTGGATAATTTTCTGAGTAGCCACAGGTCTAACTCAGAAGAGTATGAGGTGAGGTTTTCCTCGCCAGCAGAGTTGCGAGGGACTTTGCAGAGGAATGGTTGAGGAGACTGGCCAGAGTTCTCTGGGAATGGTCACTACTGGCAACGGCAGCTGCATTCTTTCTTGTGGTTCACACTGAAGGGGTGAGGGCCTTCTCTGCCTTCCAGAACTTGGCAAGGGTCCCTTAAATTGGGAAGCAATTTAACAGGCAAGGATAGAGTTTGTTCTTGGTCATTGCAAGGTTTGTGGCATGGTAGTCCATCCGCTTTATCTGGTAGTTCTGGGATAGAACCCAGGGCTTCATGCACATTAGGCAAGTTCACTATGGCCAAATTACATCCACAGCCCACCTCACACTGCTAGATGTGAATGTGTGTGGGAGATTTGTTGGGGTGAGCTGGAGTAGACGGGAGATGAGAGTGGTTGGAATGTATCACGTAGTGTATGAAACTGTCAAGTGGAAATTTTAAAAAAGAGAAAATAAAACAATTAGAAAAATGGTTGTGTTGATACCCATGTGGGTATGAAGAGTATGTATGACAGATGGTTAAAAACAGCCCTGTGTGCTCTTAGGGAAAACATTTCCAGATAATGCATTTCTGCATATATTATCCAGTAAGGGGAGCTTACTGATAAACTACTGTTTTGCATGAAATGACACATTACAGAAGAAAACAACTCCCCCCCCCTTGTTTTATATATAAAAATGCTGAAAATCTAGAAATTGTATGTCATAAAAATTTGAAAGTAAAAACCAAATATACTCCATGACATGCAGCGGCCTGTTGGCATCTTGGCTTTGTTTCCTAGCGCTTTCTCCTGGGTGTTTTGAATGCTGTGCTGTTAAAACAAAATAAAATTATATATCTGCTGCTTTATGGATGCTTTCTCAGCCAGGCTCACAGTGTCATATCTTGGCAGCGAGTTACTAGGAGAAATTATACACCATGGGCCCAGGAAGAAGGCAAACATACCTAGAAAGAAGTCACACTGTAGCGTGCTATTGAGACTTCTGAATGGGAAGATTTCAGATATGGCTCAAGTGCCATTTTCTTTAATTTTTTAATGCACATGCTACATAAGTTGCATTCAGAATGTATTTGTTACAAGTTGATTGCAGTTGTGTTTATAATCTATTTGCCTAGTGTAATCTATCATTACAAAGCTGATGGGAATTTCAGATCTTCCTACTTGAACACAGTAACACAATAAGCTTAAAATCACGTTCACCTTGTCTCAGATGCGTGCTATACTCCAGAGGCATTAATTTGTGGAGAAAGAAATTAAACTGTATCATCTTTGACAATTCATTCCTCTAAGAATAATAAAAAAAAGATTATATGATCTTTTGAGACTGGGTTACCTCACTTAGTATGATGTTCTCCAGCTCCATCCATTTGTCTAAGAATTTCATGAATTCATTGTTTCTAATGGCCAAATAGTACTCCATTGTGTAATATATACCACATTTTTTTGTGTCCATTCCTCCGTTGAAGGACACCTAGGTTCTTTCCAGCTTCTGGCTACTACAAATATGGCTGCTATGAACATAGTGGAGCATGTGTCCTTATTGCATGCTGAAGAATCCTCTGGATATATGCCCAGGAGTGATAAAAACTGCATGGTATTGGTACAATGTCAGGCAAGCGGATCAATGGAATAGGATTGAAGACCCAGAAATGAACCCACACACCTATGGTCACTTGATCTTCGACAAAGGAGCTGAAAGCATCCAGTGGAATAAAGATAGTCTTTTCAACAAATGGTGCTGGTTCAATTGGAGGTCAGCACACAGAAGAATGCGAATCGATCCATTCTTAGCTCCTTGTACTAAGCTCAACTCCAAATGGATCAAGGAGTCTTTGCTTTTCAATAGGACACTCAGTGTCGCTGGTAATAAAGTACTTAGTACAGGTGACTGCCAGCTGTTGGTCATGTGACTTGGGGGCGGGGCCTGAATGGCTCAGGTGACAGAATGTCCCTTTGCAGTAAGCACAGTGTATGCAGTTGGAGCAGTGGGAACCGAGACCGCTGAGGATGATGCTTCTGCTGCGTGTCCTATTTTATTTCTTCGCCCTCATTTCGATGCTTTTTTCCTCCTTTTCCCCAGTTCCTTCATTTGCAAGTTTGCCTGATGCTCCCTTATTTCTTTAGGAGAGAGTAAATGCCTGATAATCTATTCATTTTTTGAGGCAGAAGCTCACTGGGTAGCCCAAACAGGCTTTACACTCACAATTCTCCTGCCTCAGCCTCTTGGATGCTAGGATCACAGCCTTCAGCCACTAGGACCAGCTCCGGATGTTTTTAGTAAAGGGGATAAATAGTTCAGAGGAAGCACACGGGGTCTGCGCTGTTCAGTTTGCTCTGTTTATTGGTCAGAGCCAACCAGAAAGCTACCTCTATCCAGAGGAGTGAATTAATTTTCCCCCTCTGGAGTGTGGTTGATGCCACAGAGCAAGATACAAGAACTCAGGAAGGAGGGCCTGTTGGCCTGCAGAGACTTGGCAGCTGATGGCAGTGGATTCGCCTTGAGGATGTTTACAAAGGTCAGAGAGGCAGAAAGGCCTGGGCTGGCCCCGCAGGTCATTCAGTTAGCAGGCTCATGGTAAATACTGGGGAAAGAGTTGGAATAGGTGGGAGAAAGAAGAAAGTTCTGGGGCAGAGCAAGACACAGCCAAGGAAGCTTCCAGAAGCAAAAAATAAAAGCATTTCAACCCTGAAAAGAGTATTCCCTCAATTGTTCCTTGTACAAGTGTATTTTCTTGAGGTGAAATTATTCCTTATTTCCACAATTAAGGATGGCATATTAATTGTGGCCTGCCCCACTTCTCTGCCCTGAGGACAACGTGAATAAAACATACAAAGTCACTCTTCTGACAGGACTCATGTTCTTGGAGGGGAATGATCTCTTACAATAAGCAACTATAACCGGTGTAAGAGACAGTGAGACAGTGGGCGTGTGAGTGGCCTGGACGCACACTGCCGTGGTCCCGGTGGATGCTACAAGAGCTGACCTTTGAGGGCCACTGTTGACAATAGTGCTCACTGCTTCACAGGCTGCTCTGTGCTGAACTCTGAAGCCAGGCTTACCCAGGGAGCCATGACTCCCGTATGCTCTAATGGCCTATGACAAGACAAAGCACACTGCAGGAACCATAAAAGGAAGGAGGAAGGGAAAGAAGAAAGGAAGGAAGGAAGGGAGGAAGGAAGGAAGGAAGGAAGGAAGGAAGGGAGGGAGGAAGGGAGGGAGGAAGGAAGGAAGGAAGGGAAGGAAGGAGGGAGGGAAGGAAAGGAAGGAAGGAAAGGAAGGAAGGAGGGAGGGAAGGAAAGAAGGAGGAGGGAAGGAAGAAAGGGAAGGAAGAAAGAGAAGGAAGGAGGGAGGGAAGGAAGGAAGGAAAGGAAGGGAGAAAGGAAGGAAGGAGGGAGGGAAGGAAGGAGGGAGGGAAGGAAGGAAGGAAGGAGGAGGGAAGGAAGGAAGGAAGGGAAGGAAGGAGGGAGGGAGGGAAGAAAGGAGGGAGGGAGGGAAGGAAGGAAGGAAGGGAGGAGGGAGACTAGTTTGCCATACTGGGCAAGAGACTTGTAGACTGTAAACCTTGCCTAGCTTCTGTGGTAAGAACTTGGCAGGGAGCCGGTGAGGGCAGGCGAGGCAGCTGCTTTGCAGCAAGCTGGCCACAGGTTTGTTTACATCTGTGTGTGTGTGTGTGTGTGTGTGTGTGTTACATAACCAGGCAAGTAGGCTGCACTTTCCTTTAGCTGCCCGGCCTGGCCTTCTACACAGCAAGCTGGGTTTCATCAGAAGTCAGTTTACTGAGGTCCAGGCTTGCTCTGTGTTGTGAACTACTTCCTGCCAGATTTGTGGCACCTTCCAGAGAGGAGAGACACTCCAGTCACCTCCACTCCCCACCCCATTCTTGGTGCCAAAGGGCCCTCTTCTCAGGACAAAAAAAAACAAAACAAAACTAAACAAAAAACAAAACAAAACAAAACCCTCCCTTGTAATCTGTTGCTAGAGCATCTAGCATAGCAAGGGATTGCTGAAGGAAATCTGTGGTTTAGACTTCCCTGTGGAGCGACCCAGTAGTGAGGATACAACTGAAGGTGCCCTATGGATCCCCTGAGAAGCTGTGGATTCTGCAGGCACACAGGGAGAAGCTGGACCACACCCACCCTACCTTGTCGTGTGTGTCCTCTCATTCCTGAGCCACCCCCGCTGTTCTGGGGAAGCCAAGTGATCTGTCTCTTTCCCTCCACAGTTATAATCCCTTGGACTTAGAAGTTTTCGCTCTTGTCATGTGAGAGGAATCCTATGGGAACAGAGATAAAAGTAGCATTTTCACATGGTTTTTATGTAGCACATGCAATGTTTAGTGTGTTCCAGCTGCTGTGGTGGGTTTTGTTGCTGGACTGTTTTGCCCAGGCTGGCCTTGACCTCACTGTGTAGCCAAAGATGACCTTGAACTCCTGATTTTTAGGAGCTCTACCTCCTAAATGCTGGGACTATAGAGTTGTTTTTAAACATGTAAAGCTATAGTTAAGAGTGGAATTGTTTATTTAGTGTGTGAGTGTGAGTGTGTGAGCATGTGTGTGTGTGTGTATGTATATGTGTATGTGTGTGCGCACACGCACACGCGCGCATGCGCCTATGCACGTGATCACACATTTAAGTCAGAGGACAACTTTGTGGTGTCAGTTCTCTCCTACTTGATATGGACGCTGGGAGGGCCCCTCAGCAGGCTTGCCCTTTAACCCACTGGACCACTGACTGGCCCAACGTTCCTTTTTTTTTTATTCGATATATTCTTTATTTACATTTCAAATGATTTCCCCTTTCCTGGCTCCCCACTCCCCAAAAGTCCCATAAGCCCTCTTCCCTCCCCCTGTTCCCCCATCCACCTCTTCCCACTTCCCTGTCCTGGTATTTCCCCACACTGCTACACTGAGCCTTTCCAGGGCCAGGGGCCTCTCCTTCTTTTGGACATCATTTGATATGTGGAGTATGTCTTGGGTATTCCAAGTTTCTAGGCTAATATTTACTTATCAGTGATTGCATTTCATGTGTATTCCTTTGAGACTGGGTTACCTCACTTAGTATGATGTTCTCCAGCTTCATTCATTTATCTAAGAGTTTCATGAATTCATTGTTTCTAATGGCTGAATAGTACTCCATTGTGTAGATATACCACATTTTTGCATCCATTCTTCTGTTGAGGGATACCTGGGTTCTTTCCAGCTTCTGGCAATTATAAACAGGGCTGCTATGAACATAGTAGAGCATGTGTCCTTATTACATGCCGGGGAATCCTCTGGGTATATGCCCAGGAGTGGCATAGCAGGGTTCTCCGGAAGTGAGGTGCCCAGTTTTCTGAGGAACTGCCAGATTGATTTCCAGAGTGGTTGTACCAGCTTGTAATCCCACCAGCAGTGGAGGAGTGTTCCTCTTTCTCCACATCCTTGCCAGCACCTGCTATCTCCTGAGTTTTTAATCTTAGCCATTCTGACTGGTGTGAGGTGAAATCTCAGGGTTGTTTTGATTTGCATTTCCCTAATGACTAATGATGTTGAACATTTCTTAAGGTGCTTCTCAGCCATCTGAAGTTCTTCAGGTGAAAATTCTTTGTTTAGCTCTGTACCCCATTTTTTAATAGGGTTATTTGGTTTTCTGGGGTCAGTCAAAACTACACATAAAGATCAAAACCCAAACCTGGAGAGACTGTCACAGTGGGTCATCCTTGGGGTGACGAAGCGATGACAAGGTCTGAGAGCAGTTTTCTTGGAGGTGGCTTACTTCATGCTAGGTCACACCAGGCCACTCACGCTGAGCCATGCAAACATAGTTATACTCTCAGCTAAGCTCGGTGCTTTTTCTTCTGTCTGTGGCAAGCAGTCTGACAGAAGTGGTTTAAGGGAGGGAGGTTTTGTGGGAGATTCATGGCAGGGAAGATTGGTAGGAGAGGCTAGGTCTGTGTGGATGGGAGCTTGTAGCTATGACTCGTCCAGTGGAGACAACTTTCACTGCCTGTCAGCATCTGCCCAGGCCCCATGGCCATCCAGAAGAGTGCTCCAGGTAAGGACTAAATGCTCGAATCCATGAGCTCAGAGGGGACCCTTCAGAGTCAAGCTGTAATAATTAGGCATTTTGTTTACAAGTTGCTCTGTGTGTTGCTGTGTGTGTGTGTGTGTTCACGTGTGCACACATGTTCATGTGTGTGCATATGTGTTCATGTTGTAGAAGCCAGAGAACAGCCTCGGTGTCCTTCCTCAAGAACTGGCCCCCTCAGAATTGAAGCAATATAATACATTCCAAATATAGTTACTTATGCAAGGCCTTTCCTTGCCATGGGACACACAGTGGCTTGGCTGGCTGGTTAGCAAGCTCTAGGGATGTGTTCGCCTCCCCAGGATGGGGATTACCGGCATGCATCATCACGCACAGATTTATTTTTCCTTCCTGACACGGGTTCTGGGATTTGAACTCTGATCCCAATGCTTATGTGGCAAGGAATGTACTGACCGAGCTCTCGCTCCTGCTGGTCAGGCTCTACTCATCTGTCCATTGTTAGGAAGAGCAGTTCAGTTGCATGTGTCACATCTTTGGAGCTTCTTGGGTCCCTTGGCATCTCCATGCATTTGACTGAGGCACGGGTAGCTGGCCTGGGTAACTACACTTGGAATTTATTGTATCACTTCAATTCTGAGGGGGACAAAAACCTTCTCCATTTCTACTTTTGTCAGAGAAGACTGGCTTCCTGTACGTATTGAGGATAAGGTATTTCTTTCAAAATGACGTCATGTAAAGGGGAAAAAGTGTGCAAATCTTATGGGAATACTAAATAAACAGCAATGAAGATGTGTCACCATGGTTCTTAACCTTCATAGCCCTGCAACCCTTTAATACAGCTCCTCATGCTGTGGTGACTCCCAACCATAAAATTATTTCCATTGCTACTTCACGGTAGTAATTTTGCAACAGTTAGGAATCTTAATATAAACATCTGAAATGTGGGATATCCGACACGGGAGACCTGTGAAAGGATCCTTTAACCCCTTTCCCCAAAGGGGCCATAACACATAGGTTGAGAACCACTGCTATAGAAAAATGTGACTTTGAGAGAGAAATGGCAAAGGTTTGGGATGTTTTGGTCCCAATGTCAGCTGTGGCTACTATTGTAGAGACTCACAGTCTCTTCCTGTAAGTCTTAGCTCGGTGTTTTTGGAAATTGTCTTTTTGGCACGGGGTTTCTACTTCATGAGTCGTGAGTCTCACGGGAGACATAAGGACAGAGCAGCCCATCGACACTAGTGCTGTCTCTGTGGCAAATGTCTGCATGTTGACCTTAAGTCGGGGAGATAATGACTGTACAGGAGTTTGGATTAGATTGGCCACAAAATGTGTATGTGATCCAAATACACATTTTGGAAAAATTTTGATATTTTGGAGCTTTGGATATTTAAGGGATCATTCATAGCCTGCCTTTGTAACTCAATCATATCATTTTGTAAGCCCTAATTAAACCGATAATTCAGAATACAAATGAGACTCTTAATTCTCCATACTCAGCCACCTTGTGGTTTATTTTGAGATGAAGACGCAGGCACTGTTTAGAGCCTGACATGGTGCATAGGACACAGGCTTGTGGGGGACAAAGTACACTCCACCTGAGTGCTGGAGAAAGTAGTGATCTCTGAGCCTGCTCACCCCCTGGCGCAAATGCACGGTGTCCTCAACATGGTGCTTGTTAAGAACAAGGCTCTTGGGAGAGACGCCTGTTAAAGAGCACTTGCTCTTTAAGAGGATTGGAGTTCTGTTCCTCGAATCCTTACTTCATTTGGAGGCTCACCACCACCTGTCATCCAGCCTCCAGGATCCGATGCCCTTTTTGTGCCCTCCCCCAAGCCCCCTCCCACTTATATGTGACTATGCACACATGCACTCAGAGAAAAGGTCCAAATGGAGCTGAGGTGACAGAGTGATACCTTCATCGAGGCCCCATCATTTAGGATGAGATTTCACTTGATTCTGTATCTTCTATTCATATCTTACCCACGCTTAGGTTAATTCAGTCATAAATGAAGTCTTAATAGGGCGGCCATCAGGAGGGAGATGAATGGTCCCTAAGTTCGGTGGCAGAAATGCCAGGTGTTTCACGCCTGTAAAAACAAAACACTGTTGAACAGCCCGGCTGGATTGATCACATGCCACAAGGTCACGCTGTATTATTCTTAATTGCTTTCAAACATTCTCCAGCATGACAAATGAGCGAGAACTTTCTGGCTTTGCAGAACATTGAAAGTGTTTTCTTGTCTCCTTGATTTATAACCATTGGAGCCTCTTCTGCGTAATTAGGATGAATGTGCATAGCCATTTATCAGAAAGGTTTTACTTGTAAAGGGCCTGTGGGCTTTGTGTGTGTCATGTCGCTAGGTAACTAAATACATTTATAAAATAACCCATTATGGATATATGATAACACCTTCCTTTATTTTGTATATTCTCTTAAGAAGATTAATAAAACTCCGTTTTAGTATTCTTTGGGGGAAAGTAGATCTAGATTTATAATCTGAAGCAGGCTCATTTGGTCTGTTCAATCCATACGTCTTTATATCTTTTATGTCCTCCAGAATTTTCTATGGAAAAATAGAATTTATAACTATAGCACATCAATCCAGGCAGTAGTCATGAGCCATGTTTCACAGTCAGGTTTTACTCTACAACAGAGGTAAGACAGACAGGGGGACACATGCCAATTCTAATGGCCTGGGGGGGGGACAGTAATGTCACTTACTTTGTTTTTAAGACAGGGTCTTATTATGTAGCCCTGGCTGGTCTAGAACTTGCTATGTAGACCAGGCTGGCCTCAAACTCAGAGCTCCACCTGCATCTGCCTCCATGCTGTGTTTGAGGGAACACGCGCCCCCCCCCCCCCCGACCACACACCCCCAGATCTGTTCTTTCCCTTTCGTATCCACTAAAGAAAACTTTCTGGGCAACACTGTGGATATACCATGTATCTGCCGTTAAAGTCGCTTACAGATACAATACTATGGTTAGTGTTCTTCTCCTCCTACTTTATATTGATCATGAATAAAGTTCATAAGAATGGCAGCATGCATTAATAACAGCAACATATTGTATTGGTGGAGCACTTGCTGTCAGCTGCTGTATGTATCCAGACTGATTTTATTCAGCACACAAGGGAAAGAGTGCTGTTAGCCTCCTTTTACAGATGAGGAGACTCCATGAGGGTATCTGGAGACTGAATCCACCAGCCGGGCACGGGAAGGCAGGCTGTGTCGCCTTCAGCCCTGTGCTCGCTGCAGACACAGTAGCATCTCAACACTCCAGGGCCCCGCTCTGAGAAGTTTTTACTATTTGGAACAAAGCTGAGACCATGGAAGCTAGAGATGCCATCTCTGTGATTCACAATGATGGAAAGAGCCACCTGCGAGGGTTTGCAGGTGACCCAGAGCCGCCACCGCTGGGCTTCCTGCTGTGTTTGGATCGGTAGTAACTGGTCCAGTCTGAACCTGTTGCATACTTGAGAAGTGTGATACTGACTAATGCTTACCTGTTATTAGTAAAGGAAACAGAGTTGGATCCAATGTGTGAGATTTTAAGGGTCTTTTATGAAGGGGGAAATCTATGCTTGCGGTGGACTGATATGTACCTGTCTAGAACTATGGATTATATTATAGATTAATATTTATTTCACATTTATTTGAAAAATTATGCCCCTCTATTTTTTTCTCACTGTGTATAACTATTTAAGTTCTTGATAACTGAGTATTAGGTGTAGAAGCGAAGGTACTTGCGTGGTTATCTTAAGGTGTGAAGACAGAAAGTACCCTGTAAAAACTGCACTTGTTCGTTTGCCTGTAAGATGAATTGCTCATATTTCATAATTTCTCAGTCCTGTCCATTGCTCATTTCTTCTAGATCACTCCTTTGACGGACTCAAAAAATCCAAGCATGCCCCAGCGTCCCTTGCCGCAGGACAACTCTCTGGCATGCTGAATGGGGGCGACGAGGTCTATGCTAACTGTATGGTGATTGATCAGGTACAGCAGGCTGAGGTGACCAGGGGTATTTGGACCACTTCCCAGAATGAAAGGGAAACACTGGAAGAGAAGGATCTTGAGTATAGTGGAGGGCAGGGTGGGGGAGGGGATGAGAAAGTTCCTTGGTGAAGCCAACCAGGGAATGGCAGTGGGTTACCAATATCGCTCACATAGCTTTTCAACAAGAGCTCTCTCTCTCTCTCTCTCTCTCTCTTTCTCATTCTGTCTGTCTCTGTCTCTCTCTCTCCTCTCTCTCATCTGTCTTTCCCTCCCTTTCTTTACCCCTCCCTTCCTCCTTTGTGTGTGTGTGTGTGTGTGTGTGTGTGTGCAGCTTCCAGCTTCACTTAATTTGGGTTTATTCTTCAACCCAGCCATCTTGAAGCTTTTTGTATTTATAAAATTAAATAATGTTATTAATGTCAATTTTTGCACATCCTAATTTGACAGAACCTTAAGGGGATTTTCTTGGATAACTTTGATGATATGAAAATCCTGCTTTTATTTGTTACCTTAAAGTAGTCTCCATTTAGACATGTCATAGACACGTGCACATGTTGGTTTCAAAATGATGGAGAAACCAACATATCAGAACTGATACCAACTATAAACAACTGCTTGCTTGACATAAGCCCACTGAATGTGAGCTGTAGCTACAGAAATCAGGTTGGAGTATAGGCTGAGCCCTTGAGGGTTCAGGGTGGTTAGACTGTGTGCATTAGCCACACTTACATGGATATTAAATGTAAGATTTATTATATTTGTGACAATATATAAGCTTTATTTTCTAGCTCTGTTGAGGATAGTTACTGAAATGCACTGAACTATACAAGATGACTAAGAAGACTCACACATTGTGAAGCCACGAGTAATGTTTCTGTGTGCATGAAAGTAGAGATGGTTCCTGATAACAGCGATTGTATTGCTCTTGGATGTGTACCCAGAAGTGGGGTTTCTACATGGTACAGTTGTAATAGTTTGAATTTTCCAAGGAATCTCTCTGGTGTTTTCACTGATGGCCCCGTTAATTTACAACTGTGCCAGAGCCCTCTTCTCTACACGGCCCCCTGCCCCCCCCCCCCATTAAATCTCTTCTGCTGCCTTTTGGTGACTTGGTAACAGCTTTAACATAATGCTTCCCTGTGGTTTTGATTTGCATTTATATGATGACTGCTGTTAGGAGGCATCTTTTCATGTGCATGGTGGTTGTTAGGGATTCTGGAAAAATGTCTGTTTAGGACCTTTGTATGTTGAAAGGGGGGAGAGGGAGGGACAGGGAGAGAGATAATAACCTCTCTGTATCTCTCTCTGTCTCTATCTCTCTCTCTTTAGTGTGTGTGTGTGTGTGTGTGTCCAGGTGTGTACAAGCCACAGTGCAAATGTGGAGGTCAGAGGCCACCAGCTCTTTCAACCTGTAATCACAAGGGCATCTTTGCATTTCTCTGTATCTTTTTAAAATTCTTTCATCAGAGTTTTATGGTTTTTAACATGCAGATAATTGTTGTGGTCATGGTCTGGTCTTAAGGAGAGTTTTGACTTTATTATATTAACCCCATAATTTCAGTGGGCTTTTTGAGTCTTTATTCCATCTTGCTCTAAGCCTCACTGGACAGATTATTAATCCTACTTCCATTGACACAACTTCTGTGAATGTTTCAACTTTATGTGAGGAAACTGTCTTCACGATGTCCTACAAACGCATTAAAACTGAAAAATAAAAATCCAAAGATGAAGTTAGGATAAAATTTTTGTTTATGAATGCTTTAGGTGAGAGGCACATTGGCTTTAATAATACAAAACAAATAAGAAAAAGAGAATGCAGACAGCTCCATTCAATAAATGTGGCAAAGGATTGCTGACCATCAGATGAGCTGGCGAGCGGGGCTGCACCGCAAGCTGTAGGCGTCCATGGTCTCTGTCTTCCTGTTGCCGGGGTCACAGACACACACCGCCACGCCTGGCTTTTACATGTTCTGGCCACTTGAATGCAGGTCCCCAGCACTTCACCAACTGAGGCGTCACCTTAGCCCTGTCTACCCTTAGAGTCTCATTTGCTACAAAAGATAAATGTGATGGAGATTTGCTATCTCTGGGAGTTTTGCTGATTTTAATTAAACCACACCTTTCTGCATTCGCTTGACAAAATGTTCTCTTCCAATGTCCAGGTTGGCGATTTGGACATCAACTATATAAACATAGAGGGGCTCTCCACCCTTACCAGCCCCGAGTCCATGAGGTCTGCTCCAGGGCCTCAGGACATCTGTCCTGCCAGCACCAGTGCCTGTGGGCGCCCACTCGGTGAGGACGGTGAGGGGACCCTGGATGCCGTGGCTCCGCAGTCCTGTCTGTCACCATCCAGTTCTCACACTTCCAATTTGAACCTTTCTTTTGGTCTCCATGGATTTGAAAAGGAGCAGAGTCATCTCAAGAAAAGAAGGTAAGACACTTTGTTCTGGAGGAAACCTGTAGGGAACTGGGGGGAAGGTTTCATTTTAAAAATTGCCCCCATCACTTTGATGTCTATATGAAAACGTTGCCCCCATTTTAATTTTCTGTGTATTTTGATTTGAAAGTAAGGCCTTTAAGAAAGCCAGTGAGAACGTAATAGAGGAAAACTACAATGCTGATTATTAGCAAACTGGTAGAAGTCTGACATTACCATGTTTGGTTACACAAAAACAATGGCACCTAAACTGTGAGCATTGTGTAACAACATTTTGAAATGATTTGACACTGTTACTAGTGTTTACCAGCAGACCAATCTATCACTGTTTGTAACAGTAGGAAATAACTCAGTTTGGACTAGATACCTAGTTACACACAGTTTTAAATGGTATAAATGGAATACTATGCAGTCAAGGAAATGAATTAAATATGGTGTATATGTAATATGCATCTCAGAAGCATGAAGTTGGAAAACCATAAGCTACAGACTTAATTTTAAAGAATGTAAAATAAGACAATGTAGTGCACATGTGATAAGCTATAAAGAGAAAGAAGAGATTGAGGAGAGGGGAAATCCCTAAATTCAAGAGCTGGAACTAGTGAGAGAAAGAGATGGGATAGAGTAGGCCACACAGGCTTTCCATGGACTGGTGAACATTTATGCTTCAAGCTGGCTTATAAAGGATTTATTTTTTTCTGGTATACATGAAATGACATTTTTTTAAAAAAGCCTTTGTGCATGCCATGACGGCATAGACTTGCATGTTTTCATGCTATCTGTGTCTCTGTGTTCATTTTCTTTAAGGAACAAGCCTGTTTCCACTCTCCTTGGGGGCTGATATGTTTTTCTCTCATGTCCTAACCCTGCGATTCTGTTCATTTCTCCATGTGAAGTTATGAAGTGAACATGGCACATACACATGTGCATGTGTATGTAAATGTTTACAAATGAACATGCATGTAAAGGAATGGATACTCAGCAGAGCTATAGTTGATCAAGAAGAGAAGTCAGGGAGGGGCCTGCTGTCGGTGGACTCCACCCAACTGGACTGGATTTTATATGACTCTACAAACTTAGGTTTTTTTTTTTTTTATAAGTGCCAAGTATTGATATTTTGACCATAAGTCCTAAAGTCCTCACTTTATGCTTGAAATTCATCACACAGTTTTATAGATGCCAGAGAGTGGCTATTTTCAATTGCAATGTAGGTTTTTGGGAGCTTGTATGTGCTGGAGATAAGAATCCAACATTGTAGGAACATGTAGACTCCATGCCGTTCTGCAGAAGTAGATTAAACTTTGTGTGACTTAAAACATTCTAACAGAATCTTTTGAATATGTTAAGTGCCCATCAGATCGCAAGAAGTTGGTTGTTTAAAGAGACAATTGAGTCATATACAGCCGAAAATGGTTATTCTGTTCTCCTTATAAAAAACATTCCCAGAACTTCAAATTTGATTTTCATGTTCTCGTTCTGGGAATTTTAAAAATTTTCTTGCTATAGATTAGAGTTTTTCCTTTTTAGAATATCAGAAAAACTAAGTCAGCACTGAGGGGACAGAAGTAGGAAGATTGCAAACTCAAGGTCAGCCTGGACTGCACAGTAACACCACATGTTTATCTCTCCACCCACCTGCCAGCACACACATGTACAGTTCCTCAGAGGAGGAAGGAGAAGCAGTCCTGCTGAGACCACTCTCTGTCAGGCTGCTTCCACAGGCTAGCCCACTTCTGCACACTATCTCCATGGTGACAGGGGTAGAAGGGAGGCTGGTGGCTGCAGATACTCCTCTTTAGCCTTGAACTGACTACAGCTCTATCCCATCAATGGCTGCCTTCTAATAAAAATAGAATTCAGGGACTATGGAGTCAGAAGTGTGGATGGTATAGGGACAAGGTTAACTAAGACGAATCCTCCATTTCCTGAGGGCTAGAGCCATGTTTAATGGGGGTCACACACTCAAACCCAGATGCTGCAGCTCTCTGCCTATTCTATATCTAAAAACTACAGAGGATTTTTCCAGCTTAGCAGGACAGCAGAAGTTCACAGACTCCATTCTGAATCCAACCTCTGTGCAATAAAAGGAGGTCAGGCTTGTAGAAAAGATGTGCAGGAAGCAGAAATCGAAATTTTGGTCACACTAACAATTTAGGGAAGCGTGGGTTTACCGTAGTACCTGAACCAGTCTGAAATCCCACTAGCAAAGTAACGGGTGTCCTCAGGTAACAGTGTCTTGGCCACAGTTAACTTACTTTCCCTAAGGGGACAATAACAAATTGTGATCAAAATTTACCCTGGGACAAGTAGCCTGTGGATAGGTTATTCGCTTTCACACTTCTTTCTCAGATTTAGTCAAGGTTTTATAAAATAACTTTCCTTGTGGATCCTTTCAAACTGGGGACACAGCGTATCTATGGTAACAGAAAAATCAACACGCTGTAGAGTTTGTACTATCGGCCTGAATGTGAGCTGATGCCTCAGTTTCAGCCCTGTAGCTGGGTGCCTTTAGTCACCTGTTTTCTACCATGGGAGTTTAGCAGAGGCCACATCAGCTGCCACACAGGTAAAAAACAAAAAAGTTAAGCACTTTTGTACAATGGCCTATGGAATGTATTTTGGCATCTTACACTTTATGTTACTGTAAAGGAAAATTCTGATCATAGCCTAATGCATCCACCTTATATCCCATTAATGATCTATGACCATAAGTCTGTAGGCAACCTTTGAGAGTGCCAGCCAGGCTTCCAGTGTCACAGTTTAATGTGACTTAGATGAAGAAGAGTTGTCACTGTTTTCTAGTGAAGAAAATAACGTAATATTGGGGCATCCAGGGAATGTGCACAGTGATGGAGAAACTTGTACTGTAACCAGAAGGCAATGTACCTACAGTAGGATATTATTGCGCACTGACAGAGTCCATTTCACCAGTTCAGAGACCAGAAGCTGAAAACACATGCAGAAAGCTATGATGTACCTGTTCTTCTGATCTTAGACTGTATGTTAGGAAACCATGCAGAACCTAGAAATAACTATAAGTTACTATACCTCCAAACCAATAACATTTATCAAGAATATTTTATTTATACCAAGCTTCATTTTTTATTTAAAAAAGACTCTAACTGACTCTAAGACATTTGGTGTTAAAATAAATAAAGCAGAAGCAGGCCTCCAGATCTCTCTTCTGCTCCACGCTAAGGGAAAGATTGCATGAGCTCTTGGAAGAGAAGCTGCTTTGGAATCTTGCATGGTGCTGACCATGGCCAATAGCTACTAACAGGTTCCCAAGTGCCTTCCTGTGCCCAGGGACTAACTCAGGGGTAGAAGCTGATCTAAAGTTTAAATTATAAGCATGGGGTAAGAACTCTGAGACTCATTTAATTTATATAGTCAATACTCCACTAAATTAGCCTGTTTTAAAAAAGAAAAACCAAACTGGGTCATTCAGAATTTCATCTTCTGTTGATTGCAGTCCTAATAAGATGATTTTCTAGTATTGTTGGATGAAAATCCCATCTTCTACCATTGAAATAGCCAAGAAATATACTAAAAAGTATGTGTTAATGTACCCATGGCCATCCATGACCACCCATGGTTACCCATGACCACCCATGACCACCCATGGTCACTCATGACCACCCATGGTCACTCATGACCACTCATGGCCACCCATGACTATCATGGTCACCCATGGCCACCCATGACCACCCATGGCCACCCATGGCCACCCATGGCCACCCATGGCCACCCATGGCCTTGATGCTTGGCAGAATGGTTTTAAATGTAAATGTTAGAAGGGACTGAACCTTGAAAATGGACAGTTGCATTCTGTACACTGACGTTATGGTTATGAAAGTTAAACAAGAAGAAAAAAGTCGTAGTCAGGCAGAATCTTTACATCCTGAGACTTTCAGAGTCTTTAACTTTGGAAATGATTGTCTCATGTGACAGACTTGAGGCTTCATGGGTGACTTATTTCTGACCCTTGTCTTGTCCTATCGAGGTGAGTGCTTCACTTTCTCCCCGAATGTTCACCTCCACTCTCCTGGCTCCCCAGCTGTGGGGAGGAATACCAACTGCACCTTCCCCGTGTCATTGCCCAGAGGGTGCTGTGCATGCAGGCCTGTGGCTCGGTATCACCGGCATGTTCAGAATGTTCAGAATAGCTACGTAGGGCTGATGATAATGACATTTACAAAACAAAAATAGTGAGGTTGCCAGTATAGATCAGACCTGCCTTCATAAAGTAATCAAAGAGACTGTTGCTAGGCAGGAATAGCCACGTGGGGACACATAGACTTGTGTTTAAAGGGCTGACGAGGCAGCTCAGAGCAGGTCGGGGTGCTTGCTGCCAAGCATGATAACCTGAATTTGACACCCAGGTTCCATATGGTTGAAGAGAACTAACTCTTGCACATCATCCTCTGCCATCTATATGTGTGTTGGAGGCACATGCATGCACATGTCTACCCACTTGTGTCCACACAAAGAAAAGAGATAGAAACCATGGTTAAAAAAAAATGTTTGTTCCAAAAGAGATTTGGATGGAAAAAAAGTATAAAAAGCAGAATCAGTGAGAAGTTACATGACCACTCATTGCATCTCACACCAGTGAGAGAAGCTGAAAGAAGAAAAGTAAAAGCCAGTGTGTGTGTGTGTGTGTGTGTGTGTGTGTGTGTGTGTGTCTGTCTGTCTGTCTGCTCACTGAGTGGTTTATTCCATGCTTTAGTTCTAGCCTGGATGCCCTGGTTGCCGACAGTGAAGGGGAAGGGTGCTCTGAGCCCCCCATCTGCTATGCTGTGGGCTCTCAGAGTTCCCCAAGAACTGGGCTCCCCAGCGGGGATGAACTGGACTCTTTTGAGACCAACACTGAACCAGACTGTAATATCTCCAGGACCGAATCACTTTCTCTGTCCAGTACTCTGCATTCAAAGGTAAGCACCTCAGTGTTTGTTCGGCATATAGGAAACACACAGGATGTGTTCTCAGTGAGTCCGTCTCCACCTGCAGAACAGATTCTGTCTTCCTCCTACAAAAGCAATATGTGTTGGGGTAGACTCCTGTGATACCTGATTTTTAATGCCCATGACTCCGTTTTGATTTGTATAACACTTGCAGCAGTTGCTTGGTTTTACCAGCTCATGAGGAGAAATGGCATTTTTACATACATGGGAAATGTTCCCATTTCATATACTATTTCCCCTTCCCTTCCTGAGGCAGAGGAAGGAAACCTGTTGGAACTGGGTTAAAGTGGTCAAGCTTGTTTTGCACATATCACCTATAGCCTGGTCCAAGCAAGGAGGCAGACGATGCCAGTCAGTCAGAGGTGACGTTTGTTGGGCATTCTGGCTTACTGAGCTAATCTCTAGTGTCACTTTGTCATCTTGAAGTTTTACTCTTCTTGAAAATTTCACAAGCTTCATTTATTTGTGTTTTTTTAAAATAAACACTTTAATTCAACTTTTCAAAGGAAATCCTTCCGCTTGAACATATCTATTTTTTTTCTATTAGAGTTCCAATGCCATCTACTCATTTTGTTCTTAAATTGCATTCACTACTGTAAAACAGTGTGTGAAATGCCAGTGTTCTATCAGGAACACGTGGTTAGTATGATAATACATTGCTTTTGCACTGTACCCTGTAATATATAAAAATGCTTTGGTATATGTACAAAACACAGAAGTTTTCATAGTCCATCTAAGACATAAATAACTTATTTTATGGTTTGAAAGAATCAGAGTTTTGTCTAGGTGACCCCAGGTTGGTCACACATCATTACTGAAATTAAGGTCTTCTAGCCCCTCATACTGAATCCATTCCCTCTGCAGTGTGGAGATCTAGCCTTATCTTTTGATCCTGAACAATCTATGATAATCCTGAGTAGTAAGTATAGATATAGAGATGAATACTATTCAAGAAAAAAATAGATATGATTGTGAGTGTTAATAATAGCTAGTTTTGAAGGTTGACTGGAATGTGAAGACCTTAGCATTCCCCTGAATGAAAGATAGCTCGTTGGAAGCAATTTCATATTCATTTTCACAGGAAGAGTCTCTCCTATAAAACACAGCTTGCTTCACCTCTGTAATTACCCAGTATAACTTTGCCAAAAGGTTTAGGACAGTTTCCGGGGTTCCATTGTCATGAATAATGGTTACTATGCATGACATAAGTGAAGAGGGTGGCACCTGGTGACCCTCTGTGGTCCATTCCCTGCGGGGTTCGAGGACACTCAGCATCCACTGAGCCTCTGGGCCGAGTGGGGGCACCAGAATCAGCAGCTCAGCCAAGGCCCTTTCAACCTAGGTCAGGCTTCTGCGTCAGTTTTGCCCTGAGCCCTTTAACCAATGGCTGTCCAGGGCTGTATGTTTTCACTCAGGAAGAATAGGCAAGTCCAGCTCCCACACAGGGTGCTTTGAGATGCCTTCATTTTAGTAAAGAATTCTGCATCACTTTCTCTTACCCCTCACCGTAAGTAATACCTCAGAGATAGGTGGGCAGGATGAATGCTAAGGTATTGTGGGCTAGGAGTTAGATAGCATCATAGAAGGCTTTAATGAATTTCTATTGCATATTCCTCTAAAATTTCCAGAACATGTAAGAAAACAATGTTTTAGTTATCTCGTCATCTTGCATTTTTTTATTATGTTGTAAATATAATAGAAATAACATGCAATTGGGAAATAGGAACAAAATGGCAGGCACATCATTTGAAAGGGATGGTTTTAAAATCTGGGAAGTCCAGTTGGAAAGTCTATTAACCAATGTGCCCAGGAGAACAGGATTCACAAGGACTTCCCCTAGAGGATACACCTACAACTATAAACAGCTCTTCGAAAGCATAAAACCTCTTATAATTAGAAGTAGGTATTTCTCTATCTTCTAAAATGTCTTAAGGATTGAGATCTCAGTATAGAATTTTGTCTGAATGCTGAAGTATAAATGAACAAAAATTAAGAGTTCATGTAAGAACAAATTAAAGCCATAGTTGAATACTCAGAATGTTATGTAACTTAATTTTCTCATTTTTAACTAAATTGTTGAAATGGCTCAAAGATATTCTTTTACATGTATGAGAACTAGTCCATGAACTTTGAGTTTATCAAAGCATTAAATAAAAAGGAAGACACTAAAGAAGTTTTGAGAGACAAACAGAACAAATAATAATTAAGTTCATGCATAAAATATTGGGGTGCAGTCTCTTGACCCAGCTACTTAGAAGACCTAGACAGACTATCCAAGCTCTTTGCCACCCCGGGTAACTTAGTAAGACCATGTCTCAAAGACAGCTGTAGAAGATGGTCTTGGGCGCATGGACTGGGGCTCAGTGATAGAGGCTCTGCCTGGGGTTCAATCCCCAGGACAAATAAATAACCGTAGGGATGAAATGTGTGGAGTTTGGTTTTATCCAGTAACAGTGACTTGGTAATGCCATGGCGTTTCCTAGGAGTCCTTGCTTTCTGGAATCCGATCACGCTCCTACTCGTGTTCATCACCCAAAATCTCTTCAGGAAAATCCCGGCTAGTGCGCGACTTCACAGTGTGCAGTTCCAGCGAAGGTAAGTCCTGTCTACCATCTGACTTCAAACTCATTCAGTTCCAGAGCAGACATCCTGTTAGTCCAAGTTCATAAAACATGAAGGAGCTGCAGGCGAATTCCAATCCTATTTCCACAACCAGATTTTCTAAGCTTAGTAGAATCTTTTCCTCATGGGACATTGGTCACGTTATAGATTTAATTCTGATAAAATGGTACCTCTGTGCTCACTTCTGTGTTGCTTGTTTTAATAAAATATTGCTTTCAAGGATGGTGCAAACAAGAATGGATTCCAGGCATATTATTTTGAGGGCTGTAGAGGATTTAATTAAAGTAAATTCTGAGAATTACTTTTGTCCTCTGTGTACAGTGCCGAGAGAGGCAGCTCCTCAGAGGTAGGCACAGCATGGCGGAATGGAGTCGCTGCCTTCCATATTTCGTCTAGGACTTGAGAGAGTTGAAGTAATAACAATGTATTCACAACACCAGTAACGGATCTCAGCCTGGGAGGAAGAGCAGCACTGTAAGGGAGCAGAAATACAGCTTTTATACAATAAACTTTTATTAAAATAGAGTGCAGCTATAAGAAAGCGTTCCCATTAGAAGAGTCTGTTTCATTTTCAAAAGTGAATTCAGCCCTAAAAATAGAAAGCTTATAAGCGAGGTGGGCTTCTACTGGGAGCTGCACTCATCCACCGCCTGCAATTTAAACTTTGCTTTAAAATTTAATTACTTCATAGTTCCTGTACACAGATTATTGTGTAGTGGTCATATTTAAGGGCTGATTTGGGAATGTTCGTGTCTGTATGAATTGCACTTTAGTAAAAAAACTTCCAGTACATCCAACAGCACCCTTGTTTTCTTTTCTCCATGAGCCATCCAGCGGCAAGCTTCCCAGCATGCAATGTTTAAGACAGGAAATCTTCACACTCGCCCTCCTTTTCTCCTCTTCTTTTTTCTCTTTCTTACTTTGTTCTGGTTTTATTACCATTTTGCATTTTTTGACATCACTTGGAACATGTAACTATTGCAGCAAGATCCGCTGCATAAATAAGATAGACAAGACGCAAGAGGCACCCAGCACGGGCTGCCTTGTGTCCGTCCCCTTTCATGTGGGATGCACCATTAGCAGAGAAGGAAGGCAGGTCATCAATGTTTCTAAAAGTTCTCAGTATAAAACTGGGTGCAACCACTGCAAGAAGTTAGAAGTTGGCTTTGCTCTTCCTCACCCTTTGTTTCAAGGGTCTTCTTGGGTTTCCAGGTCTCCAGGTCTCCTGTCAGCCGGTTCTGGTTTCTTTAACTTGACATCTTTTCATTAATAGTCCTAGGTGGTAGCTTAGTCTCATGCTATTGCTGTTTGGAAGACATACTGGTATCGGAGACTCAGCATTAGAACGGTCTCCAACCTGGAGGGTTTGAAATCAGTGACATTTGATGGCTGAAAGGCAATTGTTTATTTAGTAAGGCAAAAGAATCTTCCATTACAAATTTGAAATAAAAAACTTAAATCTGTGCATTCGAAATCAATTGCCCTTTTAGCCTATAAATAAAAGATTGTCTTTAAACATGTATTTAAACATAGGGCTATTTGAATAAAGTTTGAAACCATCCAGAAGGTAAGAATTTGAACCAGGTGAATTATCTTGATACAACACAACACAACACACACAGACATACACAGACACACACACACACACACACACACACACACACACACACACACACACGAGCTTCCAGTAGACAGAAACTGTACAGTTGCCAGCATCACCCCTGATACCATTTATGGGTCAGTCACACCCACATGGCTGCAAGCAATAATTTACCTCCTAATGGACTAGAAATAATTTATGTAACCAAACACAGGTGTGAAAGTGTGTTTAGTTGAAGGACACATTCAAATGTCTTATTGTTTAGTTTGCTAGAATGAATCAAAAGTAAACTGGTATTTGTGTTGCTGTTACTTCTCTCTTAATGAATTTTGAATAGTTTTCTTTATTTAAAGAGATGCCAAGTCTTCCTCTGCCCCAGGGGGGACCCCTTTTTATGAAGCATAATACAGACACCTAAACTTAGGATTTGTTTGTACCATTTTTGATTCTTTTAAAAAATGTTTTAATTAATTAATGTAGGTGTTTTGCTTGAATGCATGTATGTGAACCATGTGTATGTCTTATGCCCTGAAAGGCCGGAAGAGGATGTCAGATCTCCTGGGCTACAGATAGTTGTGAGCCACCATGTGGTTGCTGGGAATTGTACTCAGTACCTCTGGAAGAGCAGTCAGTGCTCTTTACTGCTGAGCCATCTCTCCCTTTTAATTCTTAAAAAAAAAAGCCCTTTTATTTATATTTGCTTTATTTTACATATATAGATATGTGTATGTGCTACATCTGCATGGGTACCAAGACATTGTGAGCCACCCACTCCAAGTACTGGGAGCTAGATTCCAGTCCTCTGCTAAAGCACTGAGCCATCTCTTCAGCCCGTCTTTCTAGTTCTTATTTGATATCTTCGGTCTTCCTTGTTAATTCTGAAGGATTACTTGCTGATATTTCTCATGCTTTCTTTTTTAAAAAAATATTATTTTGAATAGAGGATTTAATGGCAGCAACTTTAGTATTTAATGTTTGTAAACCTAAAATAAAGTTCAGCTATATAGTTTTCCTTTGGTGCTTGTGGATTTCCGTAGAACAGAATGCTGCTGGTATTGAAGTAATAACTACAACCTCACTGTGAAGTCCAAGTTAGTCTACATTAAGATTTGTAGGGTGATGTCATATGCTTGAAAGTTGCTATAAACTGATGGATGGAATCCCATTAGATTGTGACCAGTTTCTTTATAATGGACTTTATAAGTTAATGGTTTGGCAGGCTCTCTTATTTTCTTGGAAGGTCACCCTATTTATTTATAAGACCTATGACTTAATTTGAAAAACATTTTATAATGACTATAAAAGCCTTTGATTTCCTCAAAGTAGACTTTCTATTACATACAAGAATTCAGGGGGTATTTATTTATACTCTGTCTGTGACTGGCTTGTCCCCCTACATTTCTAGCCCCACCCACACCTCCTGGCTTCTCCCTCTACTCTGCATTATGTTGGTACAGGATTGTCCTGCTCTGTGGGTGGTGTGCTCCTCAGTGGGTGCTCCCTTCCTCCCTCTCTCCCCTAAGTCAGTGTCTCCCTTTATCCTTAGTAAGTATTTCAACTCTGTGCTATGTTTGCAAAACCTGCTCTTGCGCCCCACAAGGCCAATGGGAGGGCCAGTTCTTCTTTCCTACCAACTACAGAATGCATGTACGATTGGAATGCTTGAGAATTTTACAAGACATTAAGGTAGACTCTCCTTGTGATAGCCTTTAAGGCTTTCTTAGGGCTTTGCAGAAAAGCAGCCAGTTACTGATTCCCCGATTTTGGTGGATTAGTGTCACAGAAAAGGGTTGAAGTTTCAGTGAGAAGTATCCAAAACTAATCAATTACCTGTGCTGCTTGCAACTCTCAGCCCTTTGTTGATGCTAACACAGTCCCTGAAGCCATCGATCTGACCTCTTCCCCTCCAAGCTCAGGAAAGCAATAAAGCTTTACATGCAAAAAACTGGTTTCCTTGTGATTTCTAACTGAAAATGTGTAAAATGATAAATATTTCAGACTAACAAGTGACTGCAGCCTGTCTTCGTTTTCTCTTTTTTTAATTTTTCGTGTCTTACAGAACAGAGATCATATAGTTTCCAGGAGCCACCAGGAGAAAAAAGGTATGTTTAGAATTCCCACTACTGATCTGTCTTTGTCTAGATATCACTCTTTCTATGTGTCCATTGTTGTTGAGAGATTTCTGTGTAGTAAGCTGCCCAAGACCCATTGTTGTCTTTCTAGATTCAGTGTAGTCATCCAGATAATGGTTTTCCATCCTTAGAGATAAAGGCTACAGGGTTGGGGACAGGAGGGTTCCATTTTAGCTATGCTGATAGTTTGCAAGAAGTTCAGATTTGAGTATCTCGAGAGGCTGTGAGGACCACCAGCTTCAGAGGCGGCAGGTTTTCTACTCTACCATAACAAGACTCTCTCCAGCAACAGTTCCCCAGGTAGTTGTTGTAGAAAACACAAACACGCCTGCCTTTGCCTTCTGGATTTCTGCTGAGCAGTGTTGGGCTTGATGGAGGAGCTGCCTTCAGCACTGCCAGGCTTCTAATAACTGTGTAGATCTGAGGCTTAAAGTCCAAGCTCCTGGGTATCCTAGAATGTAAAGCTAGTGCCATAGCCAAGCTTGGGAAGAGACCAGGCTACAACTCCAGATGGCCAAGTTCTGTTGGCCTTGGATACCCAGCTGGCATGAGTCACCCATGGAAATAGTCCTGGGGTTATTGCAGCACAAGTGACAGAAATGGCATTGTGACAAAGATGATGATGATGACGTTGGTGACAGCTGAGGCAGTAGTAACTGACAATTATTGGGTGATTGCACATGCCTTGTGCTGCTCTAAGCAGTTTGTATTTAAGTAGTCTATTCCAGACATGTAATTTGATAACCATGTTGGTTGTCAATTCATTCTCTTTGGAATCTTATCTTTCTCACAACCATAGTAATAATGGACTGATTATTAAGAAATTTTTTAAATCAAAATATCTTCTGTTATTAAAAGGTTGTAAGATAAGAAGAGCTAGTGTAACACTTGATTAAGTCACAGCTCATGCAGTATTGTTACCTGCATGGGGTGTGTGGGAAGTCTTACTCCTGGTCATTTCTGTGCTTTTGTGCTTCTCTCTCTCTCTCTCTCTCTCTCTCTCTCTCTCTCTCTCACACACACACACACACACACACACACACACACACCCCTTTCACTAGAGGACCCAATACAGTGGATTTTTCTTCTTGACACTATTTCTGGAATCTTGTTGGATGTTCCAAGAAGCTCCTTTTCTACACTTGATGCTTTGCCTTGGTCATTGTGTAGGTAATTACTAAAGGAGTTGCTTTTGTTGTGATTCTCTTATTTAGACTAGTCAGTTTTTGGACAAAGGACATGCGAAAGGGACTTATCCCAGACGCTGTAGGCTTATTGCAATAGACAAGCCATTTTCCAGGTCACCATGATTATATAGTACAGATTACTATAGCAACTGTCCATTTTAAATTAATACATCTAATTAAAATATCTTTAAAACATCTAAGCATCTAAGCATTAAAGAAGTACTATTACATTGATCCTCAATTTGCATAGTGGGAATTTACTTTAATACTTTGAAATCAATTCACTGAAAATAATAGCTTATCAGTAAAATTGATTCAGGCTAAGATTTGAAGATCCATAGTCCTAAGACATTTGAAATACATGTCTACCTATTGGAAAAGGTACCAGGAGAGTTTCTGAAGAAGAGGGTTCATAAGATTTCATGATGAGCAATTCCCTCAGTCATCAACCTCAAACCAGAAATTGAACATTTCTTGTTTGGAGATGTTGAAAAGAATTGTTTCTGACTTTTATAAATTTAAAAGTCATTTAAGCTTAGTTAGTTCTTATCCAAAGCAGCTAAGTGCTAGAGGAATACTGCACAGTCCATTAGGTTAAAACACAGGATGAAACAATCTCTTGCATTTGCATAGAGACAGCACTGCTCCCATAATGCAACAGTGGCTCATGCCTGTGCTATCCACTGTTCCATCAGGTCAGGTGGGTTCTAGCTCCTCACTGGTTTGTTAACACTTAGATTTAAGTCTCCTCTGCTCTGGGGCTAAGGATTAGATGGTATAGTTTTATAGCATTCTGAAGAATGTGGTCTAGTGCAGTCAACATAACAGATTTTTTAAATAAAAACTAATAGTTTATTGATAATGTCTTCTGTGTTACAGAAGTAGAGTTTAGTGACCAGGAATTTATTTTATTTTATTTTATTTTATTTTATTTTATTTTATTTTATTTGAGATGGTTCAGTCTGTTCCTTCTAGGAATGGCTACACAAACTAGGGGAAGGCAGAGTGATCACGGCTCAGTTACTTCCAGTGTGCAGCGTGGGTAGCCTCGGCTCCTCTACGACCTGCAGTCTCAAGTTGTAAACTACCTGAGTGGGACAGGCTGAACCGAGAGACGCGCAGTCCTTTTTTCAACTGGTATCAACCAGGGAAATGCCTGTCTATTGCAAACCATTACTGTTCCCGAGATAAATAAGTCTGCTTCCATACTGTCAATTATATGGCTTCCCTGTCTCAGGAGATTTCTGTTGGCATGCTAAACAGATGGATGAATGTTTTTCAGGGTAAAGTTATAAAAGTATATTTCGCACACACTTCTGTTTAATTTCCAGGAATATAGAAAAGTGGAAACAAGTGTTGGATGACTAGTCATACTGTTAGATTCTGCAGTTCTTATCATTGCTTTATCAAATCTGGTCACCTGTTCATTCATTTGTATGATTCGCTTTTTAATTAAGAAGCTGATGCTTTTCTCTTTAGAACCATTTAAACCTAAAGCAAAATGTAACCACACCCATACGGATGTACAAGCAAACAGACGCTTGTGCTGTCCTTTGTCCCGCTTCAGTCCGGTAAAGCCTGTTCACAGGGTCCTCTCCTTGTAGAATCCAGGAAGAAGAATGGGATGAATACATCATCCCGGCCAAATCCGAGTCCGAGAAGTACAAAGTGAGTCGAACTTTCAGCTTCCTCATGAACAGGATGACCAGCCCCCGGAATAAATCTAAGGTAACTGAGTGTTTGCGCCTTCCTGCTGTAGCGTGTAGACAGCTTCTATCCTCAGCAATTAGCGTAGTCTCCGCATGTGCTCCCCTTGGATCGCCTGCCTCTGACTGTACGTGCCCCTTCTTCCGGATTCCTGTCAGGCCATTAGGATTATTAAGGCAAGCCCGTGCAGGGGTCAGCTCACATTGCTGCACGGGTTCTGTAAATGTGTCCGATGATGACTGTTTCATTTTTACATTTCCTCCTGCTTTTTCTATCGTGACTGAAGATGAAAAACAAGGACGCTAAAGATAAAGAAAAACTCAATCGACATCAGTTTGTCCCGGGAACTTTCTCCGGGGTGCTGCAGTGTGCCGGTTGTGATAAAACACTCCTGGGGAAAGAGTCACTCCAGTGTGCCAGTAAGTCCTCGAGTCCCGTGTGAAGTGTTCTCTCTCTCTGTCCTGTAAGCTCCCAAGGGTAAAGCCACTGCTAAGCATGTGTGCATAGACCTTCTCTTGAGGGCCTTACATATCTTAGAGCTATTTGCCTTGCAGTGGTCAATATTAGTCATTCGGAACTTGTGTCTGGTTAATGACTTTCTTAAGTCTAAGCCTGTCTACCTCATTGTCTGCGGGACATCTCCACTTGGATATGTCACAGCTTTTGAATGTTACATGCTGAAAACTGAGATCTTGATCCCATCTCAGTGCTTGCTGGCAAGCTACCCACCCCTGACCCCAGACAGATACTCATGACAAGACTTTAGAGGATTTGTTTATGACTCCTTTTCTCTTCATGCTACAGCTGGTCCTTTAGCTACTCTCTGGACTCTGTTTCCAACGTGTATCTCAAACCCATCTGCTTGCTATCCATCACTACTTACCTAAAGCCACTATTCTAATTGGTCCCCTTAAGTTTGTTTTCTATGGCTGTGATAAACTCCACTGACCTGGATCAGCAGGTCGTTTTTCAATGACAGACTCCTGACAGGAAGGACCAGGGGAGATCAGAAAACAAAGAAGACAGGAAAGTCTGAAAATCAGGAGGTCTTACATAAGCTCTGTCTTATGCCAAGCAACTTTCTGAAGAAATATAGTATCTTCTGTACAGTTTGCAGGGGAGAAACGAAACAGTCAGTAGAAAGCTATCTTACTGTGGGAAGAAATCGGCAGGAAGTTATCTAGCATTGTTACATAATGAGAACAAAGGATATTTCAAAGGCATCAAAGACAGAGTATGTAGAGCCCTGGGACCAATAACCACAGCCCGAAAAGGAGGGGAGAGTGAGTTCTTAGGATCCAGAAAACTAGCTCCTTAAGGCCTTGGCCCAAGCCATTCCTGGCCTTGCCAAGAATGAACCTGGTTTCAGACAAGGAACTAAGTTCCTCCTCTGTATATCAGGTCCTCAGGGAAAGTCCTGAACCAGCCTGGCCCACAACACACCATGACCAAAAGCACCCATAGAAGGAAGGGTTTATTTACTTGACACACCCTGTTCACAGTTCATCACTGAGGAAAACCACGACAGGCACCGGGGCAGGGAAGAAACTGAAACAGAGGCTGTGGAAGAATACTGTTACTGGCCTGTTCTCTGTGACTCACTTGACTTGCTTATTATACAACCCAGGACCTCCTATCCAGTGGCAGCACTGCCCATAGTAGGCTGGGCCAGGCCACAGCAATCATTAGTTACAAAAATACCCATAAGCCAATGTGATGGAGGCATTTTCCCAATGGAGGCTCCCTCTTCCCAGATGACTTTAGCTTGAGACAAATTGACAAAGAACTAACCAGGACACACCACAAGGCTATTCTCAAGGCTTTTGCTGGGGGAGGGGCATTCTTAATGTTTTGGAGTGACTTCTCAAGGCATCTGCTGGGGGAGGGGCATTCCTAATGTCTTGCAGTGGCTTCAGAGCTCTACAAGACATGGTCCATTCCCCTTCTCTCTTCTTGCTCCCTTTGGTGGTCACACTCCCATCTTTACCGTTCTCACAGGACAGCATGCTCCTGTCTTAGCGCTTTCTGTCTTTGAGGCCCTTCCTTCAGTAAGCCCTATAGATCTTCAGATAGCACCTCCTAGGCCTGGCCACACTGTGCCTGGCTTTCGTCATAGAATCTGTTATTTGCCACCATCTATGTTATGGCTGGCATATTTCCATGTCAGTTTTCTCTTCCATCTCCTTCACTGTAAGTTCTGGAAAGGGAGAGCGAGGGCAAAGCAGTTTTTCACAGCCCCTACAGGTGCCAACACAAAGCTAACCCTGAACACTTATGTTTAATTAATGAGTCCTAAGGTCAACTGATGGGTCGGTAAGACCTGCTCCAGTGGGGTCCATTAAGTGGGTGTTGATGGCATTGCGGTCAAAGCTAGAAATTGCCGAAAGTGCTGCAGACACGCTCACTGTCAAACCAGATATTACTTTAAAAAATAATTGTCTGAAGACTTACAGAAGATATACGGCATGAATAGAAACTTAAATTGTCTCAAACTTTTCCACCTGCAAAAGCTTTGCTGTTAATTTATCATTTTATTAGCATTTGATATTGTTAGATTAGTGGGTTTCATGATGACACTCATAATGCATTTATACCTTCGTCATCTTTAATTTCTCACTGTCACCCTCTGCTGCCCTCACTGTTCCCCCCTACTTCCAAGCCCTTCTCTATGCTTGTGCATCATCTCTCTTGTTTTCCTTTCTCTTTAATTATTATTATTATTATTATTTGGTTTTTTCAAGACAGGGTTTCTCTGTATAGCCCTGACTGTCCTGGAACTCACTCTGTAGCCCAGGCTGGTCTTGAACTCAGAAATCTGCCTGCCTCTGCCTCCCAAGTGCTGGGATTACAGGCATGCGCCACCACCGCCCAGCTAATTATTATTTTTTTTAACAATGACGCATATAAATATACATATACAACCTGAGACCATCTAATGTTGCTCTGTGTTGAAGGTTGGGCATGCAGTATTGTGTAGTCACTTAAAGGGCTCATCCCTGGGGGGGGGTGTAGACGTTTCCCCCACTCAAACAGCCACTAATTACTTATATAGTCACTTAACGGCAAAACCTTGCATCAGGCTTTAATCTGAGATTGCATTTGATATTATCAAGAGTATTTAGTTATTTCTCATGATATACCTATTCCTTTTTTGTCTATATTTTCACAACATAAATGAACTTTTGTTTTCACGCAGATCTGTCTACATTGCTGATTCATCCCTTAGATTAAGTTCTACAACCAGGTTGTGAGTTAAAGTGTACACTTACTAGTTCTCTTTAAACCACAGTGGTTTTTAGAATTAGTGGTTTAAGAATTGGGGACTTACAAGGTTTTCGTTTGGAGGGCAGTGCTGGTCACTTAAACCTGTATTACTATCACATTTTGACATTGGGTAGTAGACTATGACATGGGCAGCCCCTACTGTGTTAGGTGTCTAATCATCTATGCATAAGGGTTAATAACTCTAATATTATAGACTAATAAGATGTAAAACAATATGTTGTAGAAGTACTCAAAATCTTCGTGTCATTTTTTTTTTCTGTTAGATTCCTAGTTGCCAACCATTCACAGACATTGCAATTCTGTAGTATTCTCATGCCTACCTGGCTTAGGTGCTCATACATTGCTGTGACATTGTCTGGTGAGCAGGCCCTCTCACTTGCATTCATCATGGATATCACTTCACTTCAACGTCCCTTCCTGCCTCCTGCCACTGAGTTCTACTTCTCTCAAATGCTCCCCTTGTTTGTCCTTCTCTTTGTCTGTCGCATAACCGTTTCTGTGGTTCTCCATCTCGGGGTGTGTGTCTTTCATTTAGCTGAGAGAATCTGTAATGTGTCGGAAAGCCCTTGTTTTATAACAAAGGGCTGTTCTTATTTACATTTAGTTTTACTGCTTCCGACTATCTTTGATGGTTCCTGGCTGTTTCCCTGGCTGTCTGGCTCAGCTCTTCAGACCTTGTGCTGTTCGCCTTTATTGTTTCCTGTGATTTGGCAAGATAAGGGCTTTTAATATCTACTAATGGTAGTGTTATGGCCGTGCAGGGCTCATCATTTAATACAGCCTCCTCCTCCCCTCTGTTAATATATTCAGTTGTATTATTGCAGTCCTTTTTATATGGCAGGCTAAGCATTTTAGGAATTGACTCGGCTGTTTCAGGAACAATTCAATGCTTTGATTCAGCTCTCTGTGTATACTTAGAATGGTTTTAAAACTGTTCTTCTTCCTTTTCTATCCCCATTCTTTGCTTCTTTCTGCTCTCCCTTTCTTCCTTTGTTTTGTTGGGCTAAGGTCTCTTATAGCCCAGGCTATCCTCAAACTTACTATGTAGCCAAGGTTGACTTGGAACTCTGGATCATCCTGCCTTCCTCTCTCATGTGCTGAGATTACAGATGTAATCAAAGTCCAGTGAGCCTTCTGTTTTGTTTTTGCCTGGGTTATTGCTTACTTTTAGACTAGAGAGGGCTGCGTGACTAGGAGAGAATGTCGCTCTTGCAGAGGACTTGAGTTTGGCTGTAGAACCCACACCGGATAGCTGTCAACCACCTGTAACTCCAGCTCCAGGGGATCTGAGACCCCTGTGGGCACCTTCACACGACTGAGCATCCCACCCCCCACCCCCGTGCAGACACACAGACATAACTAAAAAGAAAAGGAAATCTTAAGAAAAAAACTAAAGACCTCTTGTCAACCTATTCTCAGTCTTTGCTGCCTATTCTTTATCAGACTAGGATGCAATAGGGTAGATTTTGGAAACCTTTATGCACTTTGCTTGTTTCACACTCAAAATGTAATTTATCTGGCTAAATGAAACTCCAAAGTCTTTGCCTTCAAGCGTCTGTCTACAAGGTCCAATATAGTTGAGTGGAGAATCTGGGACCCATGTGACCTGCGTCCTTGGTTAGTAACCCTCTTCTCTCTGCCTATGTTCCACAATACCTTTAAACGTTCTACCACATGGCTGTTGTCAGCATGTTTCTATGGCCTGTATCATTTCATTATTCTCGTTCGGATGGGAAGCAGCGGAACGTTTCCATTTGCCCCTGAGCTTGCCTCGTCAGCCTTGTGAGATTCTTCCTATTGAGGCTTGGGCTGTTACTATTCAGATTTTTCTGATGTTGTCCTTGGCAACGGTCATCTCCAGTATCCATCTTTGTATGCCATTGCCTATTTTATAATCATAGCCTCCTTCCCCACATCTTGGGATCTTCGGAGTTAGATTTCACAGCCATGCCTTGACATCTTGGTCACATGGATCTGCCTCTGTCCCATTGGGAATCTGTCCTTGCCCTCACCTGCCTTGTAGTCTGTCTGTCTCACAAAGCTCCAACCTCATCTCATCCAGTTGGCCCACCCACAGCCTTTTCTTTTTTCATGCCTCCAGACTGGATTTCATGTTACACTCTTTCTTCTGTCTTATCAGAGGCATATTTTATTTGTTTTTTCTTTTGTTTTTATTGGATATTTTCTTTATTTACATTTCAAATGTTTCCCCCTTTCCATGTCTCCCCTTCAGAAATCCCATATCTCATCCCCCTCCTCCTGCCTCTATGAGGGGGCTCCCCCACCCATCCACCCACTCCCATCTTCCCACCCTGACATTCTACTACACTGGGGCATTGAACACCCTCAGGCCCAAGGGCTGCTCTTCCCGCTGATGTCCAACAAGGCCATCCTTTGCCACATATGTAGCTGGAGCCATGGGTCCCTCCATATGTACTCTTTGGTTGGTGGTCCAGTCCCCAGGAGTTCCAGGGAGTGGGAGGGTCTGGCTGGTTGACACTGTTGTTGACCCCCTCAACTGCAAAGCCCCTCAGCTCCTTCAGTCTCTTCTCCATCTCTCCATTGGGGACCGCACACTCAGTCCAATGGTTGGCTACGAGCATCTGCCTCTATATTTGTCAGGCTCTGGCAGAGGCTCTCAGGAGACAGCCATATCACACTCCTGTCAGCAAGCACTTCCCAGCATCCACAATAGCATCCGGGTTTGGTGACTGTATATGGGATGGATCCCCAGGTGGGGCAGTCTCTGGATGGCCTTTCCTTCAGTCTCTGGTCCATACTTTGTCTCCATATTTCCTCCTGTGAGGATTTTGTTCCCCTTCTAAGAAGCACTGATGCATCCACACTTTGGTCTTCCTTCTTCTTGGGCTTCATATGGTCTGTGAATTGAATCTAGGGTATTCCAAACTTTTGGGCTAATATCCACTTATCAGTGAGTACATACTGTGTGTGTTCTTTTGTGTCTGAGTTACCTCACTCAAGATGATATTTTTAAGTTCCATCCATTTGCCTAAGAGTTTCATGAATTCATTGTTTTTAATAGCTAAGTAGTATTCCATTGTGTAACTGTACCACATTTTCTTTATCCATTCCTCTGCTGAGGGACTCTGGGTTCTTTCCAGCTTCTGGCTATTATAAATAAGGGTTCTATGAACATAGTGGAGCATGTGTCCTCATTACATGTTGGAGCATCTTCTGGGTATATGCCTGGGAGTGGTATAGTTGGGTCCTCAGGTACTATGCCCAATTTTATGAGGAACAGCCAGACTATAATATTCAGAGTGGTTGTACCAGCTTGCAATCCCATCAGCAATGGACGAGTGTTCCTCTTTCTCCACATCCTCACCAGCATCTGATGTCATCTTAGCCATTCTGACTGGTGTGAGGTGGAATCTCAGGGTCCTTTTGATTTGCATTTCCCTGATGCTAAGGATGTTGAACATTTCTTTAGGTGCTTCTTGGCCATTCACATTTCCTCAGTTGACAGTTCCCTGTTTAGCTCTGTTCCCCATTTTTTCCTTTGTTCGCCCCACTCTGGCCCAAAGATTTATTTATTATTATAATTAAGTACACTGTAGCTGTCCTCAGACACACCAGAAGAGGGCATCAGATCTCATAGGTGGTTGTGAGCCACCATGTGGTTGCTGGGATTTGAACTCAGGACCTTTGGAAAAGTAGTCAGTGCTCTTTCCTGCTGAGCCATCTCGTCAGCCTTCTGTTCCCCATTTTTAGTAGGGTTATTTGGTTCTCTGGAGTCTAACTTCTTGAGTTCTTTGTATATATTGGATATTAGACATATATTGGATATAGGATTATTAAAGATCTTTTCCCAATCTGTTGGTTGCTGTTCTGTCCTATTGACAGTGTCCTTTGCCTTACAAAGTTTTATGAGGTCCCATTTGTCGATTCTTGATCTTAGAGCATAAGCCATTGGTAGCACAAGGAACTTTCCCCCTGTGCCATGAGTTCTAGGCTTTTTCCCACTTTCTCTTCTATTAGATTCAGTGTTTCTGGTTTTATGTGGAGGTCCTTGATCCACTTGGACTTGAGTTTTGTGCAAGGAGATAAGAATGGATCAATTTGCATCCTTCTACATGCTGACTGCAGAGACACATTTTAAACATTCTCATTTTTCATCTCTGTCTCTGGGCCTGAAGCCCAGTGGATAACTCTTCTGTGAGTTTGTTCAGTGGGGTCTCATAATCTCTGCTCTGCTCTGCTTTCCTTTCCTTTCCTTTCCTTTCCTTTCCTTTCCTTTCCTTTCCTTTCCTTTCCTTTCCCCCTTTCCTTTCCCCTTTCCCCTTTCCCCTTTCCTTTCCTTTCCTTTCCCCTTTCCTTTCCTTTCCCCTTTCCTTTCCTTTCCCCTTTCCTTTCCCCTTTCCTTTCCTTTCCTTTCCTTTCCTTTCCTTTCCTTTCCTTTCCTTTCCTTTCCTTTCCTTTCCCCTTTCCTTTCCTTTCCCCTTTCCTTTCCTTTCTTTTCCTTTCCTTTCCTTTCCCCTTTCCTTTCCCCTTTCCTTTCCTTTCCTTTCCTTTCCTTTCCTTTCCCCTTTCCTTTCCTTTTCCCTTTCCTTTCCTTTCCCCTTTCCTTTCCTTTCCCCTTTCCTTTCCCCTTTCCTTTCCCCTTTCCTTTCCTTTCCTTTCCTTTCCTTTCCTTTCCTTTCCTTTCCCCTTTCCTTTCCTTTCCCCTTTCCTTTCCTTTCTTTTCCTTTCCTTTCCTTTCCCCTTTCCTTTCCTTTCCTTCCTTTCCTTTCCTTTCCTTTCCTTTCCTTTCCTTTCCCCTTTCCTTTCCTTTTCCCTTTCCTTTCCTTTCCCCTTTCCTTTCCTTTCCCCTTTCCTTTCCCCTTTCCTTTCCCCTTTCCTTTCCCCTTTCCTTTCCCCTTTCCTTTCCTTTCCCCTTTCCTTTCCTTTCCTTTCCTTTCCCCTTTCCTTTCCTTTCCTTTCCTTTCCTTTCCTTTCCTTTCCTTTCCTTTCCTTTCCTTTCCTTTCCTTTCCTTTCCTTTCCTTTCCTTTCCTTTCCTTTCCTTTCCTTTCCTTTCCTTTCCCCTTTCCTTTCCCCCTTCCTTTCCCCTTTCCTTTCCCCCTTCCTTTCCCCTTTCCTTTCCCCCTTCCTTTCCCCTTTCCTTTCCCCCTTCCTTTCCCCCTTCCTTTCCCCCTTCCTTTCCCCTTCCTTTCCTTTCCTTTCCTTTCCTTTCCTTTCCTTTCCTTTCCTTTCCTTTCCTTTCCTTTCCTATTCCTTTCCTATTCCTTTCCTATTCCTTTCCTATTCCTGGTTGGGAATAAGAAAAGACACTGGATTTCAGTGTTTGTATGGGGAGGTGGTATACAGAGCTGCCTTGCTCTGCTCATTGGTATCAGGTTCCTGGCCGAAATGCCTTTTAGGACCACTGAAGTGCAGCTTGGGGACCAGTTCTCAGCCTCCTGCCTGGCTCACAGTGGGCTGAAAACTCTTCTGTGGTTGTGGCTCTGGTTGGCTGAAATAGGGTTTTTATGGACCAATTCCCAAAGACGGTCCAGGTATAGAACATGGATCCCCATGTGTGTTTCAGGGTAGGGGTGTGTGAGGTGAGGATGTCAAGGAATGGGAAGCAGGCTAGAAAAGAAACACGACAGCCTCCAGACTATAGGCCCCATGGATGCCCATGTAGATGAGCTAGCCTGGTCTCTGTCCCGATGGGCAGAAAGCTTATCTTATCTTCTTGCAGAGACACGAGGCCACAAGAGCAAGTGGCAAACTGTTCTCATATAGTTTTCCTGCTTCCAGTCTCCGTTCTTTTTAAAGATGTATTTTTATTTTAAAATGTATATATGTATATGTGACTGTAGGGGTGTGTGTATGTGTGAGTGCAGTTGCCAGCAGAGGCTAGGATGATTAGGAGGCAGGAGTTGGTGGGTAGGTGGAGGAACACCCTTATAGAAGCTGGGGGAGGAAGGAGAGGATAGGGGGTTTCTGGAGGGGGGAAACTGGGGTAAGGGGATATCACTTGAAATGTAAATAATTTTAAAAAATAAATTAAAAAAAAGAAAAGTGTGTTGGATCCTCTGGGGCTAGACTTACAGGGGGTTGTGAGGCACTGGATATGGGTTCTGGGAACTGAATTTTAGTCTTTGGCAAGGGCAGGATGTGCTGCTACCATTAAGGCATCTCTCTAGGTCCCTGTTTCTTCTTAATAAGACTTCCTGTTGAAGCAGACAGTGCTCTTTTTTTCCTCTGTTAGTGTTATTGTGAGCTTATTCCTCCCTGTCCTCTTAGACAGTTTGCCTGGTGTGAAGTTGAAGGAAAGCCTTAGAAACCCCTGAGGTCACAGAGTATAGCCTAGGAAGAGAACCCTCGGGTAGATCCAGAGAAGTCCAGTATATACAACTGCAGGCTTTATACTTTACACAATAGTTACAGAGCATGAGAAATATCTCCACGGAGCTTAAAGTTCCCCTGCATGCTGACGCTTATGTGGAGCTGTGCCTCATTTAAATATTCGGCTTCTTAATGTGTCTTCTTCTTTGTGTCATTTTTATAACGACCCATAAAAGCATGATACAATCTCACTTCAGATTCATTTAAGTCAGATGGAAACTTTTGTGCCTTCTATTTCAGACTGTAAAGCAAACACTCACAAGGGCTGCAAAGATGCCGTGCCTCCGTGTACCAAGGTAACCTCCCGGTCGCCACACTGCTCTGTGCCATATCTGCGTGCTTGTTTGCACCATCTGCTACCCGACACTGAACTCGTACTGCTATCGGAGTTACTTCAAATGGGGTTGTTGCAGTGGTTAACGCATGCTCAGAGTGTATGACTATTTATCTAGCTATTTACTTTTAACAGTAGAGAGAAGATCCGCTTGTGTTATGTGAGATGTGCAGGTGAGGCAGTAGTCTCAAATAGCCATAATCAGAATTACCTGGAAGACTGTAACAATCGCAACTTCTAGAGCCCTTCCCAGGTTTTTATTTTCTGGAGGTCTGGGAGATGGCTTGGGATGGGTATTTCTAGCACTGTCCCTGGGAGCACTGCTGTGGCTGAGAACCTACCTGGAGGCATGGAGCTGGGATGCGCACTGGGGATGGGGTCACGGAGGGGGGATGACAGTTGTGATTCCAGTCCTTTTATTGCCACTCCACAGTCCTGTGGGGGATGTGTGCGAGTTTGAACAGGATGCTCCTGTAGTATGGAAGGGGCAGAGGGGTCCTTGTCACAGCACTCTGTGTTAATTAGCACAGTTGAGGGTTGTAAAAGATGATGCCACAGAGACACAAAGAGAAACAAGGCAGCATCAGTAGGTCTCGTTCCCCAGATTCTGCGCGCATGCGCTATGTATGCTGGTTGGTCTGGGTCTGGGTACATGCGCTTTGTATGCTGGTTGGGCTGGGTCTGTGCGCATGCGCTGTGTATATTCGTTGTTCTGGGTCTGTGTGTATGTCCTGTATGTGCTGGTTGGTCTGGGTCTGCGCGCATGTGCTGTGTGTGCTGGCTGTCCTGAGCCTTTTGAGCACCAAGTGTTCACTAGGCTCATTCTCATTCCTTCTTGCATATGTCATTGTCACCACCCTCTACTTTTTGTTCTGTTTGCTGTCTTTTGCTTTGAATTCTTCTTTGAAACATAAGATAATAAATATGAGGCAGACAAGAATCCTACTCTCTGTAACCACGAGGCAGTTCTTACAGCCCAGCAGTGCTTTGGTCTTAATTTATGATTCTAATATTTCTTTTACTAGAAACTCCAAGAGAAATACAACAAGAACAAACCACAGACTATCCTTGGAAGTAAGTGATGTGGGAAATGACAAGAACTTAAAAAGGTGTAATGTGCATACACTTTTTTCTATCATAAAATGGCCTCCTGCTGCTGTTTTCTCTTTGATCCAGATATTTCTTCTTCATAATATATGCATGACATAAGTTTTAGCTGTGTAAAAAGTGAAGAAGGATATAAACGTCTAGGTCAGCCCTAGACTTTCTGCATTGCATATAGGGCATGGTCTGTGTATCATACAGGAACTGTATGGAAACAGTGTAACCTGGTGGTCTCAATTCTAATGTTTTTTATTGGAGAATAGCCTATTGATTTAATGATTTGGAGGAAACAGAGACAGTGTTAAATGGATATGATTTTCGTGCTTTCCTAATAATAGCATGTACTCACCTGTAGAAATACATGCTAAATACATGCTAAATACATGCTAATAATTGCATGTACTCACCTGTAGCTGTAGAAATACATGCTAAAATCGCCTTAAAGAGTTATAACGTTCAGTGGGAAAGAAGCCTTTGGCTTTGGAATCTGTCCATTCTTGCTGGTCCCTGTGGCAGTGTTACGGAGACCCCGTGCTTCGATTAGTTGTGTGTGAGGTTGTAGTCTCATTAGCACCTTCAGTATGATACTGAAGTTATAAAGCATGCTGGTGGTTTATTTGGATATTTCTATATTTGATGACTCTTGTTGTCTTAATTACATGCTGCTGAGGCTTAAATAGTTTCTCTTGAAAACAATTAGTAACCTCTGGCTACTAATGTGTTGTGTTACACACAGAAGCCGGTCACACTAAAATATCCTTAGCTTGAAAAACATTTGCTTTATTGTGAGAGACTTTGTAATTTCTTCTAACTGAGCTTGCTTTGCATGCTGAGTGGCAGCAATTTTAAGTGCCTGGTCACTTTTCAGTTCAGCGCTGGAGCAAAGTATAACTGGCATCTTGAAAACCACTTTGGTGGCAACAATTAAGTGTGCTAAGTCACGGTGACATGCTTTTGGGGGTGGTGTTACCCAAGTTGGTTTGAGCTCTCCGGCCACTTGGCCTCTCGCTTTGGCCTTAAGCATCTTTTGAAACCAATTCTGAGGTGCTTCTCATTGTCATGAGGTTACACAGGTGACTAAAGAGAAGCTTAGAATTTAGACATTTCCTTGTCATCTGGTCCTCTTCTTTATGTGGAATTCATGAGACTAAAGCAGAGATGTGTACATTCCCTTGTTACATCCCGGGACCTTTGTAAACATTTCTCCCTTTGTGTACTCAATAGCTACACTGTATACTCAATAGCTATACCATGTAGTCAATAGCTACCCTGTGTACACAATAGCTACACTGTGTAGTCAATAGCTACACTGTGTATACAATAGCTACACTGTGTAGTCAATAGCTATACTGTGTACGCAATAGCCACACTGTATACTCAATAGCTACACCATGTAGTCATTAGCTACACTGTGTATGCAATAGTTACAACCCAAAGGGGCTGAAGCATCCTGAGTTGTTTATACCTTAAACCAAATGTAAATGTGTCCATGCCCACCTGTGAGTATATGACAGAGAAGGGCCCTGCTGGGCTTTGGGTTTTGTTTGCCTGAGCGTCCTGCTCCATACTGGGTAGACTCTCCATCATCATTCCTTTCCCCTGAGCTGCTCTCTGGGTAGACATGCTTGTTTACACACACCATATGCATGTTGCCAACAGAGCTAATAACACCTTGCATCTACTTAAAGCCGGCTTGGCCGAGTACAAGCAGTAGTTTATGGGAAAGCTGGCCTGTGCTTCCCCATTCCATTCGCCTGTTTGCTTGGGTCACCCCAGACATCCACAGTCTTTGAGGGAAGGTGTGGAAGTCGCCCTGCAGCATGGGTGTTGGAAGAATGAGAAAAGGAAGGGACATCTGAAAAGTGCCAGGAGGTGGCGGAGAGACCGGTTTCTAGGCTGGGCCACAACACTGTAGAAGTGGTTGCTTGAGGGTTGACCTGTCTGGACACCTTTGACTTTCTGTGCTTGTAAATGCTGTGCTAGCACATGAAGTGTCCACTGTGCTTCCAGGCTCCTCAGTTAGAGACGTCCCACCGCCCGGGCTCCCCCTGCACCCTTCCTCCTCCATGCCCGTCGGGCTGCCAGCCGGAAGGAAGGAAGCTGCGGGGCAGGTGCATCCGCTCTCCAGAAGCGTCCCAGGCACCACTTTGGAAAGGTGAGGCTCCGCATGCCACTTCTCTTTCATGGCCCTGGAAGGTGGCTGGGGCTAACTAGTGTCCCCTCCCCTTCTCCCAGCTTCAGGAGGGCAGTGACATCCTTGGAGTCTGAGGGTGACAGTAACAGCTGGAGAAGTAGGTCTCATTCCGATGAGCTGTTCCAGTCCATGGGCTCCTCTCCTTCTACGGAGTCATTCATGATGGAAGGTGAGCTGTGTGTATGTTCCTCTATCTCTGTGAGCATTAAACCGACGGAGGTATTCTGTGCAAGAAATAAGATGCATTATTTTGTTCTTTTTCTTATGTTTATGTATGTGTGTGTGGTATACACATGTGTATATGCATGTTGACATGTGTGAGGGTACGCATATGTGGATAAGAGAACATATGTGTGGAGGCCTAGCACTGATGTTGGGTGTCTTTTTAATCACTCTTGGCATTATCTCCTGAGGCAGGATCGATCTCTCAAACCCAGAGTTCACCAATTCTGGTTAAGCCGAGTAGTAAGCTTATCCTGAGGTGTTACCTGTCTCTGCCTCACAAGTCCTGGGATTACAGGAGGTCGCCATGGCTGGCTGGTTTTTGCGTGGATTCTGGAGGATCTAAACTCTGGTCCTCACACACCAAACACTTACCTGTGAGCCAACCTTTCAGCTTTCTGTTGTTTTTTTAGAAGTTGTATGCTATCTACTTGATGTAGAAATGTGAAATGTCAAAGAGCAAATTCAGTAAGAGTTTTTAGAAATGACAACTTATTCTTGAGGGACATGATCAGGAGTGAGATTATCAGCAACATGTCCCTAAGAGCTGGATATAATTAAAAGAATGAGCCACACTGTGCTGTTATCATTGGAAACATTCCACGGCTATGAAGAGATTGGAGCACAATCCTCAAATACAGATTTAATTAGGACTGCTGCCTGGATCTCAGGACTACTGAGAGATGCAGTATGTGCCCCACCCCTCTGCCTGCTACTTCTGGAAAACAGAGCCCTTTGGAATGCATTTTGTAGGGTGTAATTCAACCCGAGGAGTTGTTCTTTGTTTCCAGGTTGCCTCGATAAATGAAGGCAACAAATAGAAGGAGAAAGAGAACTGTGGAGAGACTGTGGATTCTGGTTCTTTAAAGCCTGCTGTCACCTCACCTTTACAACCACCAGTTGGGATCTCTAAGGAGGGTTGTTTAGGCAAACAGGTGTAGTTTTCCTGAGAGGTTTATTCGTGCGCATGCATGTGTATGTGTGTGTGTGTGTGTGTGTATGTGTATGTGTATGTGTATGTGTATGTGTATATGTGTGTGCATGTAATTCTTTTCCTGAAAGGTGTTTGTGTGCATGTGTTTGGCTCTTTCACAAAAGTTTATACTCACAGGACTCGCACTGTACTTCCAGTTTTGCCAAGTCCTAGGTAATACCAAGCAGACACAAGTTCAAATTCAGATTTGAGCAAACTGTATAAAATAACCCAGGCAAAAGGTATCGGTGAGGTCAGGACTCTAAGCAGGGCATGGGCTGTGAAGGTCACCAGGTAGAACTCCTATAGAGTGAGCACAAACTAGCCAAGGCATCTCCAGCAATTTCAGGACCTCCCTGATGGTTGCGGTTGGAGACCGCTCTTCTGTGCTCTCATGGTAGTTGTCTTGCTGTGGACTGCTGCTTCTCCGGTTTTCAGATGCTTCAGGTCCATGCTGCATCACTCTTGCTGGGACCTTTCTGTGCCTTTAGCAGGTTTGAGCCTGGGAACCTGGTACTTGAAGATCTCTTCTCCTTGTGATGTGTGCTTTACACACTTTTGGCTTTGTGTGCTTAATACACTTCTGGCTTCTCTTTTCTAGATGTTGTGGATTCTTCTCTGTGGAGTGATCTCAGCAGTGATGCCCAGGAGTTTGAAGCAGAGTCTTGGAGTCTCGTGGTGGACCCTTCCTTTTGTAGTAGGCAGGAGAAGGATGTCATCAAAAGACAAGATGTCATTTTTGGTGAGCATTTCAAATATGCCCCTGAGGCTGAAGCAGCAGGTTGTGGGGGAAAACATGCACGGTGACACTGTCCAGACCTGAGTTCAGGCCTGATCTTATCATTTTCCAGCTATCTGATCCCAGACAAACTATGCAACTCATCCGGACATTGGTTTCCCTGTAGTGGGAATTAGTTAACCCACTCTGTGCTCACAGTGGGCATGCGCGAGTCTCCGCCCAACCAGGAGCTCTCTGGATTCTCAGAGACACAAATGCACACACACACACACACACACACACACGCTCACGCACGCACGCACGCACTAGCTCAAAGGTTGGGCATTTCTAATCTTACCACCCCCTTCCCTCACAGCTAGCATACATTCTTCCCTCCAACTTTCCTGAGTCAAATTGCTAAATCAATATTTTTATCTCTGCTACCCCAGACCCAGTGGGGGAGTGGCCACTCGGGCCATTTTCCTGAATTCTTACATGACCGGTTGCTGTCTTTCCTGTAGCTCTTAACGTTTGATCCTTTCCTTCTCCCTCCAATCTCTCTCTGTCTCTCTGTCTCTCTCTGTCTCTCTCTCATTCTTTCTGTCTCTGTCTCTGTCTTTGTCTCTGTCTCAAGCCCAGAAATCTGAAAGTCCCACCTCAGTCTTTCTGCCCAGCCATTGGCTGTATAGCAATTCCTTATTATCAGTCAAAGCCAGCAGGAAGGCAGGGACCCTCAGGTCTGGAAGTGTGACTTTGGGAGCTGAATTAAGACAAAGCATTAGAACCGGTTCCCAACATTTCCCCATCGGTAGAACTGGGGTCGTGATACTCAGGTATAAAATGTTTTTCCAAGTCATAAATGCTATCTTGATATTATAATATGCAATCCTTGATATTATAATATCAGGGAGATTTACTTCCTACACCTTTTGCTGCAGATATCAGAGCCTCATGTATGGTTAACCGTCCATGGCAAGGTCCCTCTGCCTGTACATACTGTGCAGGGCCCTGAGCCTGGGTTAAGACACCAGTTCTGTGCCTGTAGTCCTTACTGTCTAGCTCATCTGCAGTGAGATTTCACCACGATACACTTGCGGGAGTAGAGGCAATCTGAAGTAGAAACAATTAGGAAAATCCAAAGTGCAAAGAGTGTACTAAAAAGTTGTTTTGATAAGACACCCACTTTAGCTGGGGGGGGGGGGCTCCTCATTCTCCTTGATGTGCGTTTTCATGTCTTCTGCTGGGTGGTACCCTGCTCCCCTTCAGCAGGGCTGGGGGTGGGCCTTCACCAAGATCAAGGGAACTGGGGGGGGGGGGTGTCAGAACCTTCCAGGGGCCTTGGAAGTCACATGACAGGAAGTTAAGGGGGACGATGCTGTCCCTCTTAATGTTTGTTTCTCAAGCATTTAATAGTCTGCTGCCATGTCTCTTTAGTTGCGGGTCAACCCCACACACTGTAAAGCACAATCTCACCCGTGGGTGAAGTGTCACAGGTCATGTGACTGTGACCTTCAGTGGTGGAAAAGTTTGCCCTGCAGGTAGGATCTTTCCCCGTTGTTCCTCATTGCTTCCTTTTCAGAGATGAGGAGAGGTGCCACGGTGGCTGGCTTGTGCCAGAACCTCAGCTCCTTGGCAGGACTGAGCATCCGAGGCCAGGTACCTGGCTCTCTAGTCTCAAACTGGAAACCAAGGGAAATAAAACTAGAGCCGGAGGGCAGCTTAGTGCAGTGGGATTGCCTAGAGTGCCCTGGAGTTTACACTCACTGTCACCATCCCACCAGCGCCCCCTACCCACAGAGGACAGAAGTTTCCCCCCCAACACACACACAAAGCCCGGGCAATATTACTCCTGCTCAATGTAGTCATACTGAGTTAATGCAGTAAAGGGTTGAATGAAATGCTAGGGGTAAGTTCAAAAGGACTCTAAATAATGTGGAAAGAAATACGGCTTCTTTGATACTGTGGTTCACCCTGAAAGGTGTCTGCTTATGATGAAGCAAAAGTATTGAGATCAGTTTCCTCTCCATGACTGATACTTTAAATGGCTCCCAAACATGGGTGTAGTTTGGAGGCTTGTGTAGAACTTCTCATGCCCCTACACTTTGGGGACTACTGTTTTCCCTCACGATGGATTTGAACTGTTGAAATGTAATCCATACATCATAAAGTTACCCACCATATATAATCAGGTGTTTTTAGTGTGCTCCTGAAAGTTGTGAGCTGTCAACATATCCAACTCTAGGACATCTGCATCTCTTCAAGAAGAAGCCTTCTGCTCATTAGAGCTCATTTCTGCTTCTCTTTATTCCCTGGATTTGGGCAACCCCTTCTCTACTTTCTGTCCTTTACCTTACTCTGTGTGTGTGTGTGTGTGTGTGTGTGTGTGTGTGTGTGTGAGTGAATGAGTGAATGTGTGTGTATATCAGAGAGAGAGACTTTACATATTTGTAAGGATCATCCTACTTAAAATATATACAACCCATTCCCTTTTATATCCAACTAATGTCCCATTACGTTTATCTAATCATCAATGGATGGACATGTTATGTTGTTTCTTCTTTTTCTTTGGAGTCATGGTAACTTCACTTTAAATCTTTTGGTGATTGCAGACTGTTTCCTAAGGCGACTGCGGCATCTTACATCCCTTGCCAATGCAGGTGGTTCTAATAACCCCGCCCCCTTACCCACACGTGCTTATTGTCCATCCTTATTATAATTAGCTCAGTATGTGTGGCATGCTGGGGATTTTGGTTTTGGTTTGTATTTCCTCACTAAGGATATAGAATTTGGGTTGGAGGTGATGGAGGGTAGAGGTGGGGTGGAAGTTGTGGTAATGGTGGGAGTGGGTCATAATCTAACCCCAAACTTTTTGCCTTAGAGACAATCCTTCCACTACATTTTACCTCAGGCTCTGCTGAACATCTTTTTGGTTACTTAGTAGCCATTTGTTTGTTTTTGAAGTAATAGTTATTAAAATCCTTTGCTCATTTTTGAATTCTTGAAAATATTTAAAGACTCTTTCATATATATATATGATATTTTATGTGCATATAGCATATATAATAAGAATTCAGCCTTTATACTATATATGGAATACTGTATACCATATAATATATGTATGTATATTTTCCTCTGAAGAAAATTGAATTTTGGAAATGATCCTGTGACAGAAAGAATCTACTAGTGTAAAGCCTTGGGAGACTTTATAGTTCAAGTCATTTCACCAGGTATTAACTGTGCATGTTCTCAGCTGGCGTGCACTCCATGCAAAAAGCAAGGAAAAGAGACTTCTCCCTCACAAGTTGTTATATTTTATGGAGCTTTGGCATGAGAGCCGAAGCTTTTGGAAACATTTGATTCTTAGCTGCTATACTTGGCTTTCATCTGTGGGCCTGCTTCTAATATTGGAACAATTAATATTTGGAGTGCCCATAAAATGCTAATCATCACTGACTTTTATTTTGGGGAAAATGGTGGTCCTTTTTGTCTCAAACATTCTCTCAGTCTCACTTGTGTAATGTAGAAATGAGTTGCTTTTTGTCTGGTTCATGATCTGTCTTGTTCATGACAGATCAATTTTTTTATATAAGCTGATATTATATAAGTTTCTGTAGCTCATACAAAAACTGAATTTGTATATTTAGGAAGTGGATTTCAAAGTGGGTTATGAAATGATACAAAAGTGACCAGATACTTGTTACTCTTTAGTATCTCCATTGGTCTGTGAAAGGTGAATTGTTAGGGAGTAGGCAGATACAAGCTGTGGTTCGGAATTCCTTTCAGCATCTGTGCTTGATTGTTCATAGTCATGTAGAAAAGGCTGCACACCCATGTTACACCCACATCATACGTGTGCTCACCTTTCAGAGCTGATGCAGACGGAGGTACACCACATCCAGACACTGCTCATCATGTCTGAAGTCTTCAGGAAGGGCATGAAGGAAGAATTGCAGCTGGACCACAGCACGGTGGACAAGATCTTCCCCTGCTTAGACGAGCTTCTGGAGACACACAGGCATTTCTTCTTCAGCATGAAGGAACGCAGGCAGGAGTCCTGCGCTGGTAATGACAGGAACTTTGTGATCAACCAAATTGGAGACATTCTGGTACAACAGGTAAGAAGGATGTTGAGCTGGTCTCAGAACTCTAAATGTTTGCAGAACTCTCATTTTAGACTTATATATTTTGTAAGAATGAGTGTTTCGTCTGCATGCATGCCTGTGCACTTTGTGCATGACTGCTGCCCACAGAAGATAGAACACAGTATCGCTTCCCCTGGCACTGGAGTTACTGATGGATGTGAGATACCATGTGGGCACTGTTAAAGAAACCCAGGTCCCCTGCAAGAGTAACAAGTGCTCTCAGCCATCTCTTGAGCTCTGGTTTACAAACCCCTTTATTGATTAAAATCCCTTGGGGAAATGGAATTGATTTCATTAGAGTTTCTAGGTATAGGGGCCAGGGGCTTTCTTTTATAGGGTGTTAGTTGATCCTGGCTGTATAACAGATGTCAGGGGGCTTCTCACTGCCAATGACTATCTCCTGTGTATGGCTCAGGACCTAGCTTGGATTATTCTGTTGCCTCCACCAGATACCAACATCAAAACTAAATTCCATGGTAAGCTTTGGACTCTGGACTTTTTGATGTGAGAGAGGGCTTCTTATAGCATAGGTGCTCTGTAGTCTTAGATTTTTTTAAACCTACTTTAATATGGGTTCTTAAATGCTTTAACCTCCCTTCTAGCTCACCACACAGCAGAGGTAGTGGGAAAGAAAAGTTAGTATGGGGAAGTGGACCTATTTAGAAATAGTACTATGGGGGCAATTCTAATCTTTGTTGTCAGGATATCAGCAGTTCAGTCCACCAAACACAAATCAGTAGCTGTCATCTAGTCCTCATGGCTAACACCATACACACAAGTCAGCAGCAGCAGCTCAATCCAGAATAAACCAGGAGGCTCTGCTGGATTGGCTAAATCTGCAGAAGGGTAAGAAACTACCAGATTATCACAGGAAGTTCTACAAAGTCACGACAAACAAAGATCAGCAATGTGGTGCAAAGCCAACCAATGTGTGAGCATTGTCAGCAGAGACTAGTGACGCAAAGCAAGGCGAGCTGATGGGCTAGCCTCCTCCCACTGTTTGTGGGGTCATATTCATATTCTTTCTAAACCTCATGCATCTTTTCACGTGTCTACTTCAGTGAAACATACTTTCACCTGTGTCTGCTCCAGCAAAACATTCTTTCATATATCTGCTTTAGCAAAATATCCTTTCACCCGCGGGTCCCAGTAAAACATCATTATGATCTGAGTCTCCAAAGAAACCAGAAATGTCCCCTTCAGTTCTCCACTGTGATATTATAAAGAATGATTTCAAGTCAAATACTGGCTCACCCTAGGAAGATGTGTATAAACCCTTTATAATTAACCTAGAAGACAAGATAAATAAATCTCCCTTCAGGCGTTTGGGATTTTGGGGGCATTGCTGAGAATGGGTTGTGCCTTTGGCTAATCCAGAAACAGCAGCCACCTGCATTTGGCAATAGCATTCGCTGCAGGTCTCTCTGGAGGACTTCTTGCTCAAAGCGAGCTCACTCGTGAGGTAACATTTTGATATGGAAGGAGCCGTGTGTTCCCCATGTGTCTCACTGAACTTTCAAACCATTGTGAGACGGATGCTATTTCCCCGCTGTCTAGACGTGAACACCAGGGGTAATGGCTGTCTCTGGGCACCACCATCTTACAGGTCACGTAACTGGGACAGAGGTCAAAATCTTCTCTCTCATCAAAATGAGCCAAGAATTTTAGCAAACAGCAAGAAAGCCTTTACTGTCATGAGATTGTGAATCCCAGAACAAAAGGGTTCTTCTCACTTGTTTATTAACATACTCTATCGCCTGCAGTGGACCCTTAGACTTGGAGTATTTATTGAATGAATGACTCATGAGAGAGAGAGAGAGAGAGAGAGAGAGAGACAGAGACAGAAAGAGACAGAGACAGAGACAGAGAGACAGAGACAGACAGGACAGAGACACACACACACAGAGGAGGAGGGAGGGAGAGGACCGACCAGGAGCTCAGTGGACTGCCATGTTTTGGGTTGGTGGAATGCCTGCGGCTCTTGGGGAAGGCCCTGAAGCATCGCTTTAGTGTGACTTTTCCTAGGTGGATGTTGAAGTGTCACCTTCTCTAAGAATTTCAGTCTTTTCAATGCTCTCACTCTGTCCAAGGCAGCCATGGAGTTAAGCTGTTGGTTTGTATGTGAAAGATGGAAACATTGGTTCACTGATGGCATAGATGGAATTAAATACAGCATTTTAGACGCATACACAAATGTGGGGGCCTGTTGCCTGGTAACCACTCTTGCATGCCTAACAATACTTTTCTTTTAACCAAAGAGGGATCTGCTTTCCAGCTCAGAGTCTGCGACCCGTTCTGTCTCTGCCACTCATTTGAGACAGGGAGGGTGCCACGAGGCACCTTGCAACACAGTTTAAATAAAACTGTCAGAATGCAGAGAACATTCAAAACTGAAATGGAAGGTTTTAATTCTGTCATCTGAAGTTATCTGAATTTCTCTTTCCTTAATATAAATAATCCCAATTTGACCTCTCTTGAACTCTAAATCGTTGACTGAAACCAGTTTTGTTCTTAGATTCTCTCTTTTTTTTCCATATTTAATGGAAATGTGTGTCTTTATCACTTCCATATTTAATTTGTGTGGCTAAAGCAGGGACAACAGTCTGGTCATTGGCATCACTGGATGTGGGCCCAGCAGCCTAATGGTTAAAGCACAGATTTCCCTGTTCAGGAAAGGATGAGCCCGTTCTCCTGTCCCTTGTTGGTCAGGGTGGCGAGTGGCCAGACTATCCCACTAGCATTGTGCTCAGGCGGTGGCTGAGAGGCTGTGCTTCAAGGGGACTGAGGAGCAGAGGAGGTGCTTCAGGGTGTGGGAAGGCAGACCCAGTACTTCCTAGGGTTTAACTGGATACGCGCTTCAGAAGGCTGGGGTGACGTGCGCTGGCACGGAGTCAGCAGGGACTCCTGTGTGGGTGGGAAATCGTGGATACGGTCCAAGGCAATCAGTCTCTCATTTTAGCTTCAGGGACATAAGGCTTACCCGAAAATTGTTAAAACCCGAGGCTCAGTGTTCTGCCTCTCTGTGGTTTCCATAGCAACGAGCTAGGATCTGAGATTTGTTAAGAAGACTTTTAATTGTTTGCGTTATCATTCCTCAGTTGTAACAAAGCTTTAACAGCACGGTCAGCATGGTAATATCCGTGCCGTCGGGACAACAATCTCACCACGACGGTTCCCGCTTCCCCTTGACCTTGCTCCCATCTCCTCTCTAGGTCCTGGAAACTATTTCTGTCATTTTCAAAGACATTACGCAAATGGAAATACATAGTATGTCGTCCTCAGGGAATTCTTTTTCATCATATCAGTGGCTATCTGTGTCAGTAGTTGATTCTTTTTTCCTAGTAAATAGTATTTCATGCTGTGGATGTACCCTGCTGTTTTACACTGCTCACTTATAGGAAGGCATCTTGTCATTTCTAGTTTATATCCACTACAGCTCAACTTGCCGTGTTTAGGTACAAACCCAAGTTCTGACTTTGTTTGAATAAAATCTAAAAATGCAATTTCTGCATTTTCTAGTTAGTTTTTTTTAAAATGTGTTTTGTAAGGTTGAAGTCCACTTGTATTTCTCTTCTTTTCTGATTTTGTATAATTACAGAAAGGCAATTCTCTCCCCCCACATTCACATTGAGCTGTTTTTTGTGCCTTTGCCAGAAATTGCTTGTACATGGGGTTTCTACTCTGTTCCATTGAGTCTTGTGTCTGTATCTTTTGATTTGGCTTGAAAATGGGAGCTGTTTAATAATCTGGAAAATTAAACACTGGAATTGAGAATTCCAGTGTTTGTACTGAGAATTTTTTAGATTTTTTGTATTTCCTATAAATTGAATAATCTTAGGCATATTTATAAGGAGCACTGCAATTCTGATAAGATTTGGGTTAAACCTGTATTATCTACTGGAGAAGTATTGACACCTTTATTATACTATTTTCAGTCTTCCATTCAGTGAACTTGATGAAGCTCTCTATTCATTTAGATGTTTAAAAACATTTAAAACTGATGTGCACAGGTGTTTTGCCTGCATTATATCTGTGAACTACTTTTATTCCTGGTACCAGCAAAGGACAGAAGAGGACCTCAGATCCCCTGCAACTGTAGTTACAGAAAGTTACATGTGAGCTTCCATGTGGGTGCTGGGGAGCAATTCTCTGTCTTCTACAAGAGCAGCAGGTGTTCTAAACTGCCGAGCCATCTCTCCAGTCCCTAGTCATTTAGAGTTTTGAACTCTTAGTATTGTGTAGTTTTTATACAGTGTCTTGTTAGACTTTATTTTAGTAACTGTGGCTTAAGGATCATCTCTTCAGACATACGATCATCAACACAGACAAAGCTGAGCAAAAGAGAAAAGTCCAAAGATGGCGGAATGCATTCTGAATGCTTTCCTAGCGAAGCTGTCTGTTTCCCAGGAAGGTCATTACCTTCCTTGTGGACAGATTGTGTAGACTGATCACAGTCTTAAAAGAACCTCACAGCTAACTTATGTAGCCAGCCCTCCCAGCGCTGCCCCATGCCTCTGAGTTTTATGAAGATCCCCCTAGGTCAGGCTGATGGAAGCATTTCCTTCTCCCTCCAGTTAATAAATTAGCATGTTGGTTATTCTCCATTCTCTTCCCATCCTGGCTAATGATCACCTGTGATGTCAGACATTCAGTGTAACAGGTACTACAGCTACAAGTTTTAATAATGAGACTGCATAAAAACAGAGCAAAAATTAAAGCATTGGATGTTTTCCTTTGGCTGTTTGATCGTTAGTTCCGAACAGTGTGGTCCTGGTAGCCGGCCCTGGCTACCTAATCATTTGCTTTTATTTTATTTTAAGAAGTGCCTGGGGAGGGAGGGTGATTGTATCTGGGAAAGCCATGGTGCTTTGAAATACACAAACACTACATGTTCTTTTTTCTACGATCATAATGGCTACATTTATAAACCATTATGGAAATGCTCTCAGTTTTCAGAAGAAAATGCAAGCAAAATGAAGAGGATCTATGGAGAATTCTGCAGCCATCACAAGGAAGCCATGAGCCTCTTTAAGGAGCTCCAGCAGAACAAGAAGTTTCAGAATTTTATTAAGGTACGCGTTATCCAGACTCCTGGCGGGGCAGGAGGCTGGTGTGCGGCAAGAGTTCATGTTTGCGTCTTAATGATCTAAACAAGTTTCATGTCTCCGTTCTATCTCTCAGGGGAAGGAGAAGGAAGTGGTGGGTTCATGGCACAGATGGAAAGTCTAGATGGTAGTAAAATATTTCTCCCAGACAATTTCATTTGCTATCTTGTATCTGTAAGGCCGTGTTCCCCAAGCTTCTGAGAACATTGGCAGTGTTCTAGGAAGTGGTTTCATACCCTGACAAGTTGTGTATCAGAAAAATCTAGGCAAAAGCAAGAGAATCTGTTTACCCCATGGATTTGCTTCAGAGTGGATTCATTTAAGCCACGACATCATATAAGTTCATCTGTGTCTCCGAAGCACTTTGTTTTCTAACTCATCAAGGTAACATTAGCACCCTTAAATTATCGGTCATTTTCTCATATTGTCAGCTTTCACTGTTCGTCTCTTGAAACTGTGTTGTTAAGCCAGGACCTGGTCAAGGCCCAGTGAGGCCTCTGGCTGTTATGTCTCTAAGACCTCCTTTTACGAGAATTCCCTTCCTCCCTTCTTCCCCCACCTTTCACCTGTATTGAATGGAAGACATTTGTCCAAGCTTTTGGGTGCCTATGTTTTTGTCTGTCATTTTGTGATGCTACCAGATTCTCCTCTGGTTTTCCATATACATGTACAATAGAGAATAGTTTTGGACTGCTCTGTGAGGAGGGGCTTTAAGTGCCACACTTGGTCAGCTTTAAGTGAGATAGCAAAGATGGAGGGAGACATGTCAGAAAAACAAATAGTGGACACACTCAGATGTCCGTTATTGTTCAGAAGCGTCTTCCTGGCCCCTGCGTGTGCTCATTTGGGAATTAGAAGTACAGCAGATGAACGTTGAAACGTTTTTCCTCCTCAGCTAAAGTGGTTAATGACAAAAGCACAGAATGCAACGGCTATGTGTACATGTTAATTAACGGTGATTGGTATATGTGAAAATGTATATCTTTTTCAAGATCCGAAATAGTAACCTGTTGGCTCGTCGCCGCGGAATCCCGGAGTGCATCCTGCTTGTCACCCAGCGCATCACAAAGTACCCAGTCTTGGTGGAGAGGATCCTGCAGTACACCAAGGGTGAGAGATTGCTTCTGGGACCTTTCTCTCTCTTGTGAGGTTTAGTCACACCTGAGGGGTCCTTGAGTGCTGGCCTTCCACTCACAAACGCTCTCGCTGCGAGCAAGCCCATGAGTTGGAAACTCATGAGAAATTACTTTATTTTTAATCCTGTTTGTTTTGTGGTAGGGTCATAGTATGCATGGTGTGTGTGTGATGATCAGAGACCTCACACAACTTGGTCCTTTTCTTAGACCACTTTTCTGCTTCTTTAGAACTTAATGCCCAAGAGAATATAAAAATAGCTTTTGGAGAAAGCAGCATAGAGTTTGCTCTCAGCAAGAGAATGAATATAAAAAAAAAAAAATTAAGGCTTTTTACTTTGTATTGTGTGGCTTTTCTTAAGGTTCTACAATACCCCAGGGACTAAACTGTGTCAGATAATGCTAGTCAATTAACCTCAGTCCAGGATTCACTCCCATGCCAAGTTCTTGGTAGACTAGATAGCAACAGTGGTCTGCTCCCCTCGACAGTATGAGCTTCATCTGTGAGTTCTGGCTCTCGGCAGAGTCATCGAGGTAGCATACAGATGCCCCCTCCTCAGAGCAGGCATTACCAAAGGTCACTCCTGGAACCTCCTGGAGCCTTGGCCATCGCTTCACAGGACTGTTAACAGGAGTGGTCCTCAACTTCACTAGCTGTCCCTTCACAAGGGGATGTGTTTATGCAAAGATTCTGAATCAGTGGGTGTGAATGGAGCTCAAGAGGGCATTTGAAAAGACTCCCATGAAGGCTGGTACTGTTATATTTGAGTTGCGAAGCATTGGGAGACAGTGATTTGTAAGACTTTGAACCTTCTCTTTGAGTTACTCTGGGTCATCTGGTAATTCAACTTCACTTTTCTTTCTTAGTTTTGAAATAGTTTCTTTATAAGTAAATCCCCTCTCTGGAAGAGAAATACACTGCCAAGTGTATTTCTCAAGTGTGTTCTTTGGAGGGCAGTGATCCCTTTTGAACTATGGGGATCTGGTGTACTGATACCGCTCCCAGCATCTGTGTGTGCACTGAGAACCTCCAAAGGAAGAGATTTGGATTCTGCTTCTCTCCTGGCTGCTCTTTCTAACATGTGCTTCTGCAGCTGTAGGCTCAGGAGAGAGAGCCTTTGGGTTTTCTGCCAGTTTTCTGTTTTCCCTCCCTCCTCCTCCCTTCCTCTTAGCTCTTCAGGTCCAGGCACCTGAGCAAATATCAACTAGCTGATCTTTATCATCAGATCAGGAAGCAGCTAAACTCCCTTTCATCTGAGGCTTCCAGAGCCCATCCCTGGAACTCCTCCAGACCCTTCTCTTAGGACAGTCTGGAGGCGAGGGGAGTGGCCCTTGGTTTAAAGAGTTTCTGGAGCTACAGTCTGTTCTGTATACATAAGTCAGGCTGACTTCTGTGAGGCACGGTGCCTCGAAATATTTTCTTTCATGATCAGAAGAAAAAGAGCAGGTCAAGAACATTTTAATTATAACACTAAGATCCTCAATTTTATGCTGATAGAGTTTTATATATACATATATATATGTATGTATATATAATTTTGTTTTGTTATGGATTTTTTTGAGAACCCAGAAGACAAATGAGTCTGAGGCCATTTAAATCACCCTGTGGCTCCATTTCAGAGAACATGAGCTTGGCTTCACAGCTGGTTTCAGTCGTTAAAAACACAGCGTTATGTGGTGTTACTTGCTCACCTGTTTCTAGGAAGGGAGGAGTGTCCAGGTTACTCCAAATATAGCTGATATTGCATATATTTATTATAATATAACTATATTACATATATGTATACATGTAGATAGATAGACATGTAGATAGAATTTAATATATGCTACTTTTTTCTTGCTGTGACAAAATACCAGATAAGAAGTAGCTTCAGGAAGAACGGGTTTATTTTGTCTCACAGTCTGAAGAGACACAGTCTGTCATGACGGGGAAAGCGTGGCAGTAGGGGGCATGAGGTAGCTGGCTACAGGTGGGAGGGGAAAGGGGAGGGGAGGGGGAGGGAGAGGTTGGCGTTCCGTTTGCTTCTCCCTTTTTGTTCAGGTAGGGTCAGCAGGCCATGCAATGCTCCTAAGTGAAGCCACTCTAGGACTCTCACAGAAATGTCTGGAAGCATGCTTCTGGTTAATTCTAAATCCAGCCATGTAGACAACGAAGATAAACCATTGTACTGCTACAGAGAACAGACTTATCGACGCCTTACTGTCAGCTAATGCGTGCCTACTAATGCAAATCTTTTATATCGAATATTGTACTGCTTCTTTATGGTGATGCAGAGAGACATCTAAATATTTGAACTTGATCCAACGTCTTTCTTATGGCATCTTTGTTATATTTAAAACCTTACAAAGAATAATCACTCTCGCTGTTCTGGATTATTACGATCCTTCCTTTTTTTTCTTTTTATCATGCAGAAAGAACTGAAGAGCACAGAGACCTGTGCAAAGCTCTTGGCTTAATTAAAGACATGATTGCAGCCGTGGACCTAAAAGTCAGTGAATATGAGAAGAACCAAAAATGGCTTGAGATCCTAAATAAAATTGAGAACAAAACATACACAAAGCTCAAAAATGGCCACGTGTTTAGAAAGCAGACACTGATGAGCCAGGAACGGGCTCTCCTGCACGACGGGCTTGTTTACTGGAAAACCGCCACAGGCCGCTTCAAAGGTACCGACTGTGGCTTCACCAAAGCAACCACTCCTTTCCTACAGGTTACTCATTCAACCCAGGACAGACTTCCAAGAGAAAAATGGTTCTGTCTTGCAGCCACACCTACACAGACCCTTGACTTTTTCAGTTGAAACATCAGGTCGTGAAGCTCAGTAGGTAAATGTGACTAGGCGACACACACACATTTGACTGCAACTTGCTGTCCCAAGCAAAACCCTTCATGTGTAGTTTCATGACTATGGAAGCTTGTGATGTCAGGAGCCAAACTGAGCCAGAGTTGAGAGTTCTGCACGTTGTTGGCATAGAAACAGTCTGCTAAATGTGGTGTGTTGAAAGCAAGAAAAGCACACTTCTACACAGAGAGGGTCTGCTGCGTGCCAAGACAGCCTGGGGCTTTCAGACCATGGAGGGGAGAAATGAGGGAACTCTAAATATCTGTGTTATTAGCATGACACATTTACCTGCACATAGGCGCCAGGGTAAGGAGGAGAGGAAGGACTTATTCTGTTATAGTTGCTCTTCCTCAGTGGTATAATTTGGTAACAGACTTAAACTTGACTCTGCTAGTTGGCTTACCGTCCTGGGCTGTTCATTCAGGTTTCTCCAGGTCCCATACTCTGGCTGCTACTGTGCCTGTTCTGGGTTTCTTACCTCTGGGCCCTGGAAACCTGATTTGGGCTCGAGTCTCCTTCCAGAGACTGGTTTTATTGATCAGGACCTGAAGGTCAAGCTTAAAGGTTTGCCTGTCCAGTTTCCACCACAGCCTCTAAGGGCCTTGCCTCTGGCCTCCTTCCTCTTAATCACACCCTTAGGCAAGGAGGAGAAGAAGAATTTACTTCACTGTAGTTACTTGATGGTCTTTACCCATCACAGGATGAGCAGGCTTTGATGGGGATTCACATAGAGGTATTTGCAAATGATCAGCTTGCAGTATTGAAAAACTCTTCACTGCAATCCACACGCTGCTATTTCTCTTCCCTACAGAAGAGAACCACCTGTTTAGATCAGAGTATGCAGTGGTTATAGGAGGAGACACAGTTCTTGCAAAGTTCCCAAGGGAAGAAATCAAGGGTCACTCAGACTCAGAGCAGGTTTGGTTCTGTCATTTGATGTGGAAGCCGTTCCTCTATATTTTTTTTTCAACACAGGGTTTTTCTGTGTAGCCCTGGCTGTCCTGGAACTCACTCTAGACCAGCCTGACCTTGAATTTACAGAGATCCACCTGCCTCTGCCTCCTGGGATTAAAGGTGCTGGGATTAAAGGCCTGTACCACCACTACGCCTAGTACTCTCTTGCATTTTTAATTAGCTACATTTCCTCCAAGGGCCTGGTCCAGTCTCTTAGGACCTTCTTTCACAGAGAGGAGGCTTGGGCGCTGGCTGGCACGAGGTCTTATTATGTAACTCAGGCTGGCCTCAAACTCATGGTCCTCTGGTCTCAGCCTCCCAAGTACCAGGATTGCACATTTTCCATCTCGGTACCTTTTTATGTAGGATTTTTTTCTTTCATTTTGCGAACTGTGCTCTTAAGCATTTTCTAGAGATTCACATCTTATTACAGTCCTATAGTTTCCCTATAGTGCCACATTAAAAAATACACACTTAAACAACTTTCTATGCATTTTACCTATGATAGATCTTAGCTCTCCTGATGAAAGGTTATGGGTTTTTTTTGTTGTTGTTGTTGTTGTTGGTTTGTTTTTTAGTAAAAGTTTCGCAAAAAGTCTTTCATTTTTGTTAAACTGATTTAAATGTCAATCATGAAATGAAAATAGCTGGTAAGGCTGTCTAGGCTGTGGTTTCCTCCTTAATACTGTTGTGTTCCTGTCTTTGAAGACATCCTGGCTCTGCTTCTGACTGATGTGCTGCTCTTCTTACAAGAAAAAGACCAGAAATACATCTTTGCAGCTGTTGTAAGTATATGACCACGCAATGCACATTTTTTTTCTTTTACTAGTTAGTTCTGTATTTCCTTCAACAAAGCCTAATGTTCCTAATTTAAAAAAAAAAAATGTTGCTTGGCAAGAATATGCCCATACTATATCCCCACGGCGACAGCGGGTTTCATAGCTGCTGGGTTCAGGAGGCAGATTAATCTGTTGAAAATACTGCAATACTTCAGCATTGATGGTGAACAGACACTGCTCTCAGGGCCTCGAGTGCCTCTCCACTGCCTGCCTACCTGTGCTTGGCTCTGGCCGCCGAGGCATCAGCGTTGGGCGTAGGTCATTTCCAGCATCTTGCTCTCTTTTTCTGCTGGAGGGTTCTCTTGATTTGTCAGCCTCACCTATAAGCTACCGTGATAAAACCCCTTCTTCCAATCACGAGAACACCACGATTCCTAAAGGAGAGTATTTTTTTTCCCCATTCTTCTTAGTGCTTAGGGAATGAATCAAGGACATTTTGCATACTACAAAATGTTCTCCCACTGAACTGTAGCCTCTGGCTTTAAGATCCTTGGTCCTGCTGTAGCTGCTTCTAATGACCACAGTCCTTCCTGTGTTCCTTCCCTTTGTGCTATCAAGATCGTTCTCACTGTTCGCACATAACTAGATTTTAGTCTACCACTGAAAACTAGTAATGTAGCATGTCATACACAGCCTCCAGTACGGCCTTTCTCCTCAGGGTACAGAGGAGAAAAAATGTCACAGGTAACACTCCTCGTTGGTGTCGTGGGGCATCCTGTTCTGTTAGAGAGAAGCCCAGTCAGTGTGCATGGAAGTGCTTAGTGTGCATCCAATGATAAGCAAAAAAGCATGTCTGACCAGTGATGGGGTGTGAGAAGGAGAGGCTGGAGCCTGCCCGCCTGCGCTCCACAGATCGGCCCAGACGGCCTCGTCCTCCCTTTCACGAGCACCTGATGCTGACTACAGCAGATGATAGTGTGGAGCCTTAAACTCCTGTGTCCCCCTATTTGCATTTTATCTATTACAGATTTTATTACAACTTTCCATTTTGTCTACTAGCCTCCCCATGCCAGTACCTGGGAATCCCTGAAAGAACACAGAGGAAAGCCCAGGAAGATGGACTCATTGAAATTAACCGATGGGATGTTGAGGGCCAAGCTGAAGAGAAATGTTCATACCATATCACTATAGGAAAGATTTCTTTAGGTCCAAATGCCCGAAAACAAGTGACTATTCCTTCATAAAGGTGATATTGAAGAGCAAAGGAGAAAATATTCTCTTACCTTTTGAGAGTCAAGTATGCCCTATTTTTAGCTCATATACTTTCTTATCACATTTATCTGATAGAAGCCTTGTCTCATAAATCTCTTATATTGTCTCTTGTGATTGTCTAAGGGAATTGAACCTTTAGCTCAGAGTCTACCATGTCTGCATTTCCTAGTTCCCACTATAATGTTTAGAAATTTGTCCTCATATTAAGACCCACATGTGAGATGCTTCATTCCCCTAGCCCAGAAGAAAAAAATCTTAATAGGTCCTTATCTTGTGTACATAGAAGACATGACGAATTTGGAAACTCTCAGAAGTATCTGAAAGCAATAAGAGTAGAAAGTACTGCCCTTAAAGGAGAGTTATGCTCTCGCTCTCTCTCTCTCTCTCTCTCTCTCTCTCTCTCTCTCTCTCTCTCTCTCTCTGTGTGTGTGTGTGTGTGTATGTGTGTGAATGTGTGTGTGTGTGTGTGTGTGTGCATGTGAGTGCGTGCACAGGTACCCTCAGAGACCAGAAAAAGGTGTCAGATCACCTGGAGTCAGAGTTGTGGGTGTTTGTGAGCCACTTGAAATGTGTGCTGGAAACCAAACTCTGAGTCCTCTGAAAGATTTAATTTTCTTTACCTCCGAGTCATTGCTCTAACTCCAATGTAATTTAAAAAAAAAAAAAAATCAGCCAGAAATGGGATCTAGAATAACATTGGAATACCTTCTTTCTGGAATATTGCATCTAGGATGACTATCTTGACTATTAAAGAAGGCAGTTTCAACATTGAAACAATAGAAAAGAGAACATGAACATGTTCGTCTATGAGTTAAATGTAAAATAGGAAGCGAGCTCTGGAACTTTCTGCCTCAGTGGAATGACAAGCACCAGTGGAGATGGGGTAGCAGTGGGCTGGAGGCAGCCTCTCCTTTCCCCATCCCCTTTGTCAGAAGGAGAGGTCTTCCATTCCAGATGTCTGGAGAGATTAGGCAGGAATGTAAGTGGAGTTGGCAGTGAGTGTGACAAAGATAGTCGCGAGCAGTGGGGACTGTCCTCAACTAGTGAGTGTAGGCCTAGTGTCAGGGCTATTGGGCTTCTGAGCTACAGCTGATTCAGACTTTAAAATACTGTGATACAGACAAAATATCCCTGCAGTCTGCATTAGGCCCTTGCATCTTGAGTATGACATCTGTTCAGAGCTGATGTGTTACCTTCATTCCTGGAGATGTTGGATCTTGTTTATATGGTTAATATAGACAATGACAAGCATACCCTTGATACCTTCTAGTTGGCATGGGTTTAATTAATTTTCCTTTCTACCCTTTATTCTTCACTTTTGAACCATCTTGCCACCACCTCCCTTTCTCTGGAGTACTAATCTATTACTACTAACTTCATATTATTTCATATATCAAGCAACTCAAACGCCGTGCTACTCTTTAATATACTGCATTTTTACACATAGAAAAGAGAAGCTGAAATGTAGATCTCTAATACTAAAAGAGATCTTAATGATACTCAGAGGACCTCTCTATTACAGAGGGAAGGATTCAAGATCTTCTTTAAAACCAATTTACCTTCCATTTCCCGAGGCCAAACATGAGACTGGGTAGACCAGTAGTCTGATCTCCTCCCCTCCCCCACTGCTCTGAAAAACATGAAAAGCACTCCAGAGATGCCTTGGCCAATAACACCAGATGCTGCATAGCTATGCAATGCTGGGAAGGCAGGCAAGACAGCACTGAGAAGTCAACTAGTGGAGAATATGGAATGGTAAACTGTGGATAAAGGCTTCACTCAGTCCACAAGGGAGGAACAAAACCGCATGCTGCAGCCAGCTCTGTAGACAGTGGTGAGAACCACAGACCAAAGCAGATTCCATACTCCCACGTAGCTTCTTATTCTGCAGACATTCTTTTGGCCCTTCTTTTAACCATGCCTCTTGAGCCAGGTGTGGGACTATTAACTTTGTCAACTGTCAGGCTCCAGGGCACAGCTTAGAGGCATCGCAAGACTATGGTAAATGCTGGTTAAGGTTCCTTCCTTATCCCTTGGACACCAACTCTTAAACTTTCTTCCAGTTTTCCTCAGATGGAATTATATTTAATCCATTTTGCAGACATCAATTGCATGCCTATTCTGTGCAAGGCAATGTGTCTGGCATATGAAGATGAGTTAGGGCCAGACCTGTTTACCAAGTGTTTGTCTGGTTGGTGAGAAAGAGACACCTACAGGTAGAGCGGCAGTGATTCTGGGGCTGAAATCTACAAGGCTTGATCAGAAGAGGCTGGTGATGCCTAAGGACTCTTGGATCTTGTCTGCCCATTTCCACATTTTATTTGCTGACCTTATTTCCTAGGGCTCTGTTTCTATCATGATCTAATAATTGCCAAATCCAGTGGCTTCCAGGTCATTACAATCTTATTGTAATGTCCGATATACCATTTTTTTAATCCCTTCTTCAACCACAATATTTTCATTTTTCTTTACCCTCTGATCTTTTTAAAATTGCCGTTTGAAATTACAGACTTAAAAAAAATACTTTAAAAAATCTGTATGTTTCTGCGTGGGATTAAATCTAGTGCAGAGGCCAGAAGAAGGAATCCTATCTCCTGGAGCTACAGGTGGTTTTGAGTGATCCAATATTAGGTACTGGGGACCAAACTCAGGTCCTCTGAAAAAGTAGTAGCATTTGCTGTTAACCACTGAGCCATCTTCTCAGCCTCTAACCTGCCAAACTTAAGGATAAATATTCTCCTCAGTCCTCATTCTCCATCTGCTTGGGTTTGAGCGGTGCCACTGTCATAGCCAGGGGAGTGCTAATGTGATATTCTTTCTGCTCTTCGTTTGTTCCCAAATCCTGTTGCTCTCTGTGGTTCCTGGGTCCTGTGTAACTCTTGCTTTAGAGACAGTGCAGGTTCATCTGTGCATTCTCTTAACTCTCACAGGACCAGAAGCCTTCAGTTATTTCCCTTCAAAAGCTTATCGCACGAGAAGTTGCCAACGAAGAGAGAGGCATGTTTCTGATCAGCGCTTCCCCAGCCGGCCCCGAGATGTACGAAATCCACACCAATTCCAAGGAGGAGCGGAATAACTGGATGAGGCGGATCCAGCAGGCAGTAGAAAGGTAACTTTGCTGCTCTTCACCTATGGAATGGCCTTGTTCAGTTGGGGAACGTGTTCTAACCATATCTCCCCTGCATGCAAACTTTGCCTCAGCCGGAATTGTCTGCTCCCTGACCTTTGCCCCTGCCTGCCGTAGCATGTCGCCTGCAGCTCTGCCCTCTGCACGTCTCCCTGCATGCTGTGCCTTCCCACTCTACCTGTGTGCTTTGGTGTGGCTCCTGCTCACCTGCTTCATGAAGACCTCTTCAGTCCAGGTGTTCTCTGTTGTACCTAAGATGCTGTCACTCCCACTGTCGAAGGCACTGATTTGGCATCCGCCATCTCTTTCTGGTAGTTGTCACATGTGTGTGTGTTTCCGTAGACTGGAAGCTCCTTGAGAGCAGGGACTGTGTCTTCTGTTTCTCTGTGTGCCTGAGGAGCCATTCAAATAAATGCCTGGCAAATTTCAGTTTTCTCAGTTGCTTGTTACTTGCACAAGGATAGTTTTGATAAATGAGGGGTGAGGGTGGGAGTTATAATTATTACTGGTAATTTGATTAGTTGGATGAGCTTGGAATTCTGTAAGTTATTCCCATCTCTACCACATCTAACCAATATGGAGGTCTACTGTGTGTCCCATAATCCTTCTACTCTAGATCCATCAAGAGGAGTTTCATAATCACCAAAGCCACCACCATCAGGAGTACAAAACCAAAAATGTACCATTATCTTAGTTGCACTGAATGACATAATGCCCGGTTGCTGCTGCTGCTAATGTTGATAGTGGGGGGTTGGGATATCGGAACCACCCTGTAGAGACTTTGAATCTCTTGGAGGGAGGAACAATGAATTCTCTTTGTTCTCGTTTGTTTTTGTTTTGTTTTTGCCTCTGTGGCTAGCTCTCTCACTAAGTTTCCACATTTTTCTAATGAGCTTAGAAATCCTTGAAGCTGGTTTCAGTGATGCCTTGACTGTTGTCTTTCAAAGCTGTCCGGAAGAAGACGGAGGAAGGACAAGCGAGTCTGATGAAGAGAGGCGGAAAGCTGAAGCTAGGGTGGCCAGGATCCAGCAGTGTCAAGGTGTGTGCGCAGCGCTGCTGTGGTCTAGAGTGGTGGGAAAATGGTGACGTCATTAGTTTAGGTGATGACGCTGGTTAACCATGTGCACCTGAGGTTCACATTGCCCACCCTTCACCAAAGCCACCATCAGCAGACATCTTACAAATTCCTGAGATACTCACCCAAATTTGTGTAACACACATGAGGCAATGACTGTGGGCCATATGGTGCTGTTGAATAATGGAAGTTCTGCCATGCTGTGCTTCTGTGACTGGACAGGGAGTTCAACAGGCAGGAGGGCCAGGTGCACTGTGAAGCCAACGAGTATGTTTATCTTACTAATTCTCAACTCCAGGCCTTATGTTAGAGTCACTCGGGGAGGTCAGTAAAAGTTTCTGGTCTGTTCCTCAACTCCCTTAACAAAACGAAGCAGGAACTCTCTGGATTTAATGCTAGTTAGGGTCTCTCGGCTCTAAGACTCCTGCAACACACTGAAGTCAGGTGGAAACTGATGCACACAGAGATGGTCATAGAAACTGGACGTTTAGAAGCAGAGTCATAAGCTAGTTTTGGCTTTGACCAAGACAAAGAGGCTTCTCAGCCCTGCACTCTTCCCCACCCCCCTGAGAGCCTTCACTTGCTCCAGAGAGAGGGCTGCCTCAAGTCTCTTTCCTGAGCTGGGTATTCGGTCTTAATAGGAAGACATCTCCATAAACAAAAAATAGCTTTGCAAGGTTTCCTGGAATCTGGGAAAGGTACACTTATTTATGAAGTGCAGTGTAGGGTGGGAGAGATGCTAAGTCACTTGCATGAGGTCACAGCCTCGAGTGAAGGCATCAGAATTTGAATCTGGTTCTCCCCCACCTAACAAAGGTGCTGGGCCAGACTGCTTGCTAAATCATGGTGCCTTGTCCTCCTAACTTGATTTGCCAAGCCAGGCTCACGATAACCTGTTATGATGAATACTGTCCCACAGAGATCCTCACCAACCAAGACCAACAGATTTGCACGTATTTGGAAGAAAAGCTGCATATCTATGCTGAGCTTGGGGAGCTGAGTGGCTTTGAGGATGTCCACCTAGAGCCCCATCTGCTCATCAAGCCTGACCCCGCAGAGCCCCCCCAGGCAGCCTCCCTGCTGGCAGCCGCCCTGAAAGAAGGTGAGTTGCCCTGGAAATGATTTGGTTTGACGGACTGAGCTTGTGCTTACTGGCACCCTATTACAAGTCACGCATGGTGGCCCTGGTGCCAAGGTGTAGCCAGATGAAACGGAATACTTATTCTCATAGAACCTATGTTCCAGAAATTTCAAAGACAAAGAAATTAAGTTTGCCAGATTATAAGTATGAAGTGAGATGAAGAAAAATAGGCAGAAGTGGAGAATTAGAGAGTCATTGAGGGGGAGTGGATGTGCTTTACGTTTGGTGGCCAAGACCATTGGCAACGGAAGCAGAGTAGCAGGCAGATTTGGGACGCATTTGGGAAATAAAGTTGGTGAGGCTGACAGCATCCAGGATGAAAGCCTTAATGGAGCAAATCCCTGCTCTTAGACTTAGCCAGTGGCTTCGGCCTCCTTCTCTCCATCAACTCTTCCCTACTGCGGGGCCGGAAGGCCATTGACTTTTGTTACAGGAGGGGGATACACTTGTAGGCTCGGGGAAACCACAGCAGTGGAGATATGATGTAAGCCACAGATGAGAATCCATGCTGGGTCACTGGTCCATACCTGACTGCGGGGAATCCTGCCAGGGTGGGGACATCACGGGCTAAATAAAGGCAGTTGAGTGCACACTTTGAAAAGCCCCCTTGCTCTGCTGGACTGCTGATTTCCTTCCCTTCTCTTCTTGAATCCCATGGCCCTTCCAAGTCTGCTCAGCGTCCACGCCTTTAGGAACTTCTTCCCAGTCCCAGTCAAGATTGTTGCTCTTCTGTGCCTCTGTGTGGCCATAGCTGCGAGGAGTGTCTCTTTCCCCCTTCTCTTTGAAAGTCCCTTGATTAGTCCTCAAATAACCCCAGCATGAGGGCGGGATGCTCAGCAAGTCGTTCTCTGACCCGAATGTGGTCTGAATGTGTTGAGGGTGCTTTAGAAATAATTACAAGGTCCTTAATGTATTCCACGTGCTAGCCGAGACCCCTTTCTGTAAGTATATGTGGCTCCTTTTGAGGGGGCAGTAGTTCCCAAGAGGGCCAGAGCACAGGTGGGACGTATATCATTAAAAGCAGGTTTGAAGAAGAACTCCTTTGAGGAATGGCTAGTATCTTTGTAACAAAGTTTAAAATCCTAATACCCAATAGTGTATGTATATTAATTTAACAACAGGAAGGTTTTCAGCATACTAATTTACTGAAAGCTACATTTGAGGTATTTTATACGATGGATTTTTTAAAAATTATGTTAAATTCTCTATGCAAAAGGATGCTGCTATAAATTGGTATAGACTGCAGGGCTGCATAATTTTTCTGTAAGTGGCCAGCTGTAAGTATTTTAGTCTTTGCAGGTCCCACCCTTTAGGGGATATAGGTTTATGTGTTCACGAACATGTGTTTATACAACTTTTATAACCATGAATGCAGGCTAGGGACATAGTGCAGTGGGTACAATTCTTGCTGAACATGGATGGAACCTTGGGTTCAATTATTTTGTCATATAAACCAGTCGTGGTGTCACAGGCCTGGGATCCCCTCACTTGAGAGGTAAAGGCAGGAGGGTCAAGAGTTCATAATTATCTTCAGCTCCATAGGGTGTTTGAGACCAGCATAGTCTGCCTAACGCGCTCTTTTAGGGGAGGAAAAAAGGAAAGTAAAACCAAATTTTAGTTCTCTGGGTTATATAAGAACAGTTGCTGACCAGATGTGATTTATTGACTTTTAGATCACGATAGATCACGATATCTAATCTTTGGTCATCGTGTTGCAACAAATTGTCTTCTACAGAGTCCATGCTTAAGAGCCAAGTGGCAGAGTTTTAATCAAATTGATTAATTCACAAAACAATCTCAGAACGGTTTAAGTAAGTTTACAGCTTTGCATCGAGTTTTATTCATTATAGCCTGGAGCACATGCAGCCCACCTGATAAACTGAACTATCTCTCTCTATATTTATTGCTTAAATTTGGTTTTATTTTTCTCCTCCTTAGCTGAGAGTCTGCAAGTTGCTGTGAAGGCTTCAAAGATGGGTGATGTAAGCAAGTCATCTGAAGAAGGCCCTGGTGGGGCTGTCCTGACAGACACACCCAGTACACAGGGTGAACCAGCATCGCCAACTGCTTGTAAGTGACAGTGCAGGCCTTGGCCTCGAGCCTGCCTCCAGGGCACACAGTGGTCACACAAAACAAAAGCAGTAGCTACCTGATTTCATGGGAATTTAATGTATTTTTTTTTTTTTTGTAATTAGAAAAACAAAACTTGAGACTAACCATGCTGGCCATAAATGGGTAATATATGTGACAATTAAGGGCACTTGTACTTCAAGGACAAAGACTTATATTGGTAGGCTGTGCTGTGCTGTCCTCTGGCTAAGTATTGTGTCTCTCCCAAATCATACCCTGCCTAGGGTTTCATGATGTCTTGGATGAATTTTTGAAAGGACTTCCAACCCTTTTTAAAAAGGGTCTCTGCACTCCATTAAGGGAACAAGTTTTTGAGTATAATCTTCTGGGCGTCAACTTAGGAATGAATCCTAACTCAGAAAGCTAGGAACATACAGATGCACACGTGAGCCTGAGGTTTGGTCGCAGCATTACAGACACAATTGCCAAACAGTTCTTTTTTGGTTTGTGGTCCCAGGATGATAGACCCCAAGGCCTCGGACATGCCAGGCATGCAGGCTCCCACCGAGCCACACCCTCAGACCCCTCAGAGAGTCTTCTTCATGTTGGGATAGATTCTGCATTTTGAGCAGATCTCAGTTTATGATCCTCCTGCCTCAGACGTGCTGAACTTACAGGTGTACGCCATCATACCCAGCTGTCGATGTATTTTAAGAACAATAAGGTAGAGAATGAGCTTAGCAATGTCTCAGGGCCCAATTATGCTGGTTTATGTATAGTTTTATGCTAAATATGGAATTCCAAAAAGGATTCTAAGAGTATAAAGAGTATATTTTTCATGTGAAGATGGTAAAACCTTACTCGGAAAGAACATGTCTGCAATAGCTGCTTTTATTTTATTTTATTTTATTTTAGACATGGTCCCATGTGGCTCACACACTGGCCTTAAATTTACTCTTGTAGTTGAGAATGGCCTTGAATTCTCAAATTTCTGATTCTCCCAAGTGCGAGGATTATAGGTGTGAGCTACCACAGGCATTCTGTTTGAGAATTTCTTTAACAAATCCCTTAGTTTAGTAGAATGCCTAGAAGCAGTATAACTTTTTAGTTCTACTCAATTTTTTTTGTTTTGTTTTATTACAAGCACCCAAAATTATTTTCCCCTCTCCAATTCTGCTCTATTTAATCCTGGCTTTCTATTTTCAGAACTTGCACATATGTTTTTCATTTCGAACGGACAGATTCACCAGGGGAGTTGAACTGCTCTGGGTGATTTCCTTTAGAAGAGCCTCATTATGCCATTGAGGAAGTGCTCTCTAAAAATACTGAGGGAATGCTGCTCTCAGCCCCGCCCCAGGGACAGCTGGGGGCCCCTCTGTGCCCCTGCAGCTGTTTGGAGCACTGGCCAGGTTCTCTCCTCCCTCCAGGCAGAGCAATGAGGGTTCTCCCTGTCAGAATCTACATTTCGCAGCCTTCTAAAGGGACACCCATTTACTAGACCTAGAACAGCCTGCCGTGAGGACCAGGTGGGGGGGGAGGGAGGGCATGGGGCGAATCCATTTGCCAGAGGCTGTCCATTTTGGCTGGGCTTCGAACATGGTGCTCTGAGAGTTTGGTCTCTTTATACCCTTGTTAAGGGCAGAAGACTATTCCTCAAAGAAGGCCTGGGATCAGAGTGACTTCACAGTGGGCTTCAGGGAGGGTCTTTGTGAAGTAAGTCACGTCAGTCTGAGGTTACAAGCCGAGCTCATCCGCATACTTACCGAAGGAAGAGGAGACTATTATAATCTACTGTCTAGAATGGTCAGTCCAGAGGAGACCCTGTTGCCTACCCTGGAGCTACACCTGGGGCGGGGGGTGGGGAAGAGGGGGAAAACCGAAGCTTATGGAAGCCCCAGCCTTCTACCTCTGCTCGGCCCCATATCCGATTCCTTCAGCGTCTAACTGTTAATGTGAGGAAGTTGGGGAAGAGGAGCAGACTGGTTCCTTGTTTGTAAATGGCTTGAACATCTCTTTAGGAGTTAGGAAAAGTTGCTATAAATTGTCCTTCCAACATCATTGCCTAAGAAGCACTCAGCTTGCACCCGGAGACCTTGGATTTTTCCCTTGGTTCATTCGAGATGGTTCCCACTCACATGAAACTCTGGTTTAGAAGAGACTTTTGGAACCCTGGACAGCTGTTATTTTCTAATGGTGATATAAGTCATTTTTAGAATTTAAACAAAGAGAAAAGGGCAGCCCCTTGTTAGAAATAAAGATGTGTTAATGACACCATATTTTTTAAAAGGAGTTTATAAACATCACAAAATTAATATTTTGGTCAGGGTCCTGGTCAGATAATGCTCCAATGAAGTGTGTGTGTGGCCCAGTGCTGGGAGGCCTGGTTAGATTAGTAAAAGGTGAACATAGCTTAAGTCTTTACTGAGTTCACTTCCTCCTTCAAGAAATGATGAAATTGTGCCGACCAAGGTTTCACGGGTAAAGGTAAATTTCTATTTGGTACTTAACATCTCTGGACCGGTTTCTGTGTTTTCCTAGGTTACATGTACAGTTTTTACAGTGTTAAAGCATTAGTGGGAAATGTAAACAAAGCTGGAGATGAGGAGAAACTGAGGCAGGCTCCCAGTTTTTATGACTCTGAAACCATAAAGCATTAGCCACCTCCAGCCTTCTTAGAACACTATCCCTTTTGCCTCTGGACCTGCCTTCTAAACCCTGTCCATCAGCTGTTGCTCTTGTCCTGGCCACGAGGGAGCCCTTTACGGACCTGGGTCTGCCAAGAGACCTGTTTTAAATTACTTCTTTCCCGGGAGGCTTTTTCCTATTAAATGAAAGCAAGACATAGACTCGGTGCCACAAACAGCACATGGACACATGAGCCCGAGAAAGAAGCACAATTAAAAAGATGGGCGGCCAAGGATGCTGTTTGGTTGGTGTCTCTTAGCCTGTAAGCTCCAGGAGAGCAGGGACTGCGGGCTTTCTTGCGATCTCTAGCGCCCCCTGTAGGAGCATTCAGTATGTATTATCTCGTGATATACTTCTTTTTTTTTTGAAGTGTGCTTCAGTTGTGAACAGAAGAATCCAATTGGCCAGCTGATGTTTGATGTTGTCCTTTTTGTTTCTGTCTCAATGGCCTGATTCCAGCATTAGTCACAGAAGGGACAGAAGGAAGAGGCTGTTGGGATGTGGATCCAGGGCTCCAGGGTGTGGTAACCGACTTGGCGGTCTCTGATGCAGGGGAGAAGGTATTGTTGATTGTTAACCAACTTGCTAGTAGCCAGAACTATTGCTTTGTGTACAAAGTAACTTCAGTTCTCAGGCAGTGAGTGGATTGAAAATACTTTTTCTGAATGGTTTCTGATCCATTTAAATATCTATATTGAAACTTTCTAAACTATTTCTTCTTTAAATATTTGTGTTCTTTCTATATCATGTAAATGTTAAAAATACTGTAAAGTTATTAAAAACCAAGACAAAAAGCTTGAAAACCCTCATGTGTGTGTGTGTGTGTGTGTGTGTCTGCACTCTCTGACTTCCGGCTTCCTTTCTGCACTGCAAACTTTTGCTTTTCCTCACTTCTGGTGACTATTTGAGAAGTGGCCCCGACACTGGGATGGCTCACCACCAGATGGCGCCCTGGGAGCCGAACCGATTTCCACTTTGGGATGGCTTGCTTCTGATCTCTACTGTGACCCTCCGCTCCTCACCTGATCTCCACCTTCCTCTCGCAGACTTGGAATCCGCATAACCACCTTTTGCCTGTGTTCTCTGATTCTTGATATATGTAGGCTGTAACTCTCTCTGTAGAAATTACATGTGTACAGCTTTCTGTTGACTTCACGAGTGTGATTTCATAAGCAGGGGAGGAATAACACTGTGCTTCTGGGAGGGGAAGTCAGGTCAAGAGTTTTTACTTTGTCTAGCATTGATTTAGCTCCATCTCCAAGTATCGATGCGCACCAGTGTGGGACTACAGCATATGTATGTTACAGATGCAACATCTTACTGTTTGGTGGTTTCTAGATAATGTGACGTAGGACAGAACCAAGTCTGGCTTTCAGAATTTCACAGAAAAGTCAGCTCTGATTTAGTATTCATTTGCAAACGTCAGAGGCCCAAGTTAATTTATGGATACAGAATTTTACTCTATTACTCTGATTGAAAGCTTTAAACTAGTTTGTCTTAAATTGTCCCTGCTTTTCCACGTGATCTTCACTTTGAAACATGAAGCGAGTGGTTTTCAATTGCTCCTAAGTTTTTAGGGAGGAAAGATAATTGGTCGATGGAAACTTAATTCTGCACAGAAAATGGCTTGACTCCTACTCCTCACTCAGTTACAGGTGGAAAAGTGAGTTCAGGTTTCTCTTTCTATTAACCTCTGGAAAATCTGACACTTGATGGGGCCTTTGAGAATGGATATAAACAGATTTATAGAAAGACTACTTGGCTAAAGCTTTAAGCAAGTATATAGTGGATGTCTTGGTATTAGTGTCCTTAAAAAGATGAGGTTAAAACAAAATTCTGAAAAAAATTAATAACACAAGGGTAGAAATTCTCAATAATCAACTGTAGTTATGCAGTACAACCACCACCAGGGGGCACATGAAGTCCACTAAAAAGATGATGTTTGGGCAGCCCAGAGGTTGGAGCAGTAAGGAACCAAATGTAGCACAATCCAACTCATTTCTACATTTTGCTTCTTTGTAGAATATAAACCTTAGAAATATCATGGGTTTTTTGTTTTGTTTTCCACAAAAAGCAGTGGATGGGCCAAGAAGGGCTCAGAAGAAACGCAAGAACTTAAATCACCTTAAGTTCTGGTATCTTCCCATACATTTGTGTGCAGTTCTAAAGTACTGACATGGTCTCTCTCTCTTCTACCTTTGTCCTTTCCCCATTAAGGGACTGATTAGCAACACAATCTGTACTGACAGTGTGAAGGAAAAGGAGATTGGGCTCACTCACCACCAGCTTAAGCTAAGTGCCTCCTTTAAGCCACAAGGTGAACCGAGGTTGACTTTCTTTAGGGCTTAATGTGACGTGTGTTCAGACGAAAGCAAGCCCGTACAGGAGGCTGGGGAAATGGATGGCTTCCTAGCTCCTAAAATGTGGAGTTTGTAATAGCGTTGGTTGCTGCTCATTAAAGAGAATTGGAGCAAGCAGAGCTTACAGCCATTTGGTGGTCGAGTGTCCCTTACAATGTTAAGCACCATCCTTAGGTTTGCAGATATAATATTAAATGCATAAAATCTTACTATCCATTGGTTTTCTAATGAGAGAAAACAGACGACACATAAACACATGCTTATCGCAATTTGGGGAACAAAAGTTCTCAGTATTGACATATTCCCTGATGTTCAGTGGCTTGAAAGAGACATCTGAGGCACAGACCCCACCCCCAAGGACAAGATGGCCAGCGTCCTCTGGCTTCACTCATGGGTTTTAAGTTGGTGATGAATTGAGGTGGGTTCTGGAGACACCAACTAAGTGCTTCCCTGGGGCCGTCTCTAACCACTGCTGCTTGGGTATCACGATTCTCCAACATTAAGGTCGGGGACCTAGAGTCCCTGTGATGGTCTGTAGCTTCCCAAGAACAGGGTGAAAGATCCTTTCCTGGGGTTTCTTTACCATCGTCTATGCCATTTTAAGGGACAGTTGGGTAAGAGTTGTCACACATCTCTGAGTTTGAATGAGTGAGACCTGTATTGTCAAATGGCTGCCAAATTCTCCAGCCTGGGAGGAGACAGTTACTGAGGTAATGGAATTTAGACAGGGAGGCTCATGTATCAGGAATACTTGATAGCTTTCAAAAGTTGCGTGGCTGTTCATTTCCCTGTGTTTTTATGTATTTTAGGTGGAATATAGAAGTTTTTCAGGTTCTTCACAGTCAGAGGTGAGCTGCACAATGCTTTAAACATATACCATCCTTTCTCAAATTGTAGCTAAGGAAGCTTTTCAAGAACTTGACACATGTAATCTTTTTATATCCCCAGATCATACAAGCGATACAGAATTTAACACGTCTCCTTTACAGCCTTCAGGTAATGACTCTCCTGTAATTCCAACCTTGTCAGTGTTTCTTTTAGTGTAAATTGATGATTTCCAGACCTCAGAAATTAGAACATTTGAAAGGTCGTAAGCCATCCTAGAAGAGTGCCAACCCCTGCCCCGACCCCCAGGTGTGACTCCGCTGGACAAGCTGAGTTCCCTGGTTTTGTAATCACGAGGTAGCACGGTGCTGGCACATTTTACCTGATTCTTCTCAGAAACCATAAAGCTCTTCATGTCTCTCAATAATAGCAATGAATCTGCTTGGGTCAGACACAGTGAACTTCTTAGGTGAGTGCAGCATGACTGGGCGTCACCTCCACATCTGGCCTTTGGGAAGAGCTGCTAAATAATTTACATGTTCCTCTGTGCGTTGGTTTGTTCATCACTCAGAAGCAAATGGGCCGCTGTGCCTCCTACTAATGGCTTTGGTAGCTTTTTAGGAAGGCATAGAAATCACGCTAGTGGTGTGAATTGGAAGACTGTGTAATCCATCCCTCAGATGATACCCACTAAAGAAGCTACCGGTGCACCCAATGTGTTTTCTGTGGTGGTTAGAAATTTTTAATGCTATCAAGACAATAGTTACAGTGTAGAAATTTTTGAGGATAAAAATCAAGTGCAATGTCTGTGGTTGTAAAAAGAGAATTGCTGTTGCCATAATTTAAAAAAAGGGAAACAAACAACTAATAAGACATTGGTTACCATGTCGTGTGTATTCCTTCAGTTTAGACTGTTCTGTGTCACCCGTTGGCGACACACATGCTGCCGTGACGTCAATTATTATACACAGCATGCTTGTTAATGTATGTACAGTATTCAGGTCTATAGAATTCAGTCCCAATTATTTATATTTGTGCATTGATAGCACAAAGCATCAGTGTCCTTGTAGTAAGTATTTTTTACTGTAGCTGAGTGTTTCCATGGGCTAAAGTTACTAAAGTTGTCTTTTTGCAATTTTAGTAAACAGCCAAAATTAATCGGTCATCTCTTTTTCTTTTTCCTCCTCTTCAATTTAAAAGTGAGCAAGCGCTCAGATGACTCTAACGTGCACTGCTTTACTTCTTACCAGGACCAAGCGTGGCCTCCCAGTTTTCCCTTAGTCATTCATAGCTCCTAGTTTACACCTTAGGACTCTTAAAGGTAAATTAAGTCTAAATTTGGAACAGAAAACAGAGAGTCACGGCAGCATTAGACGTTTTCTTGCGTATATTCTGACAACAGGAAAACTTTCTCTTAAGCACTACGCCTGGTCTTGCTCCAGCGCCAGCACCGCTCCTCAGTTCTGAAAGCCTGGGGTTGCGTTTGAGTGCACAGCAGCACTAGCTCCTCTTAGTGTTGTTCTACATAGTTTGCATATGTTGTAAGGTTTGTAGATCACTCTGTCCAGTGTCCTAGATTAAATTGGCATTGTATTTATGAATGGAAAAGGACTTGTGCTTCTTCTCTGGCCAGTTGTGTCTGAGAACAGGGTCAGTCCCTACTTATTTTAGGTTATGCTGGAAGCTTTATAATTGTCTTCATACAGATACTCTAGAAATTGAAAAAAAAACATATATCTGTACTTATCCAATTATGGTTGTGAATAAAAGATATTGGTTTTTGTGTATTTTTTTTCTAATATCATTCAACCCATTTAACTTCAGTTTTTGTTTTAATAAAATTTCCCGTAGATTCTCTGGAATATTTCATATAGAAAATTTGAAAAAAATAGTACTATGACTATTTTTCAATTATTATATCAATTGAATTTTCTTGGTTTATTGCTTTGGGTAGCTATAGGGTTATCTAAGTTTTTGGCACGGTGATAGAGCACTGTGAGCTACAAATGTGTTGTGATCCATTTGGAGTTATCCTGGGATACATGTGGTATATTGACCACAATTTGGCCATGTCTCCATCTGAAATTATGTTAACTAACAGTGGTAACAGTAAGCTTCTTATCTTATTCATATCACATAGCAATGCCTTTATTATCTTATGTAAGATAGGGGATCTGAGAGTCCCATTGATTGTATGAAACAAGCTGTTTTTAGATGTCAGCTGAGAAGCTTCAGGCATTACAAAGTCCATTCAACTCTCAGGGGCTGTAAACATTGAGCATCCTGACTCATTTTGCCTGATGAAAAGATGTACAGTCCTTATCTTTTTTTTTTTCAGTGTATCTTGGCTTCAGATGAGGTCAGCAGCCTACTGACCTCAGTTTGCAATACGTTAAGTCATTGGTTCTCAACCTTTGGGTCGTGACCCCTTAGTGACCCTTTTACAGGGGTTGTTTAAGACCATCAGGGAAGACAGATATTTACATTACGATTCATAACAGTAGCAAAATTACAGATATGAATTAGGAACAAGAGTAACTTTATGGTTGGGGTTCACCACAAGATAAGGAACTGTTTTGAGGGGTCACAGCGTTAGGAAAGTTGAGAACTGCTGTGTTGACTACAAGTAGGAAATATCAATGTCCCCAATAGATTCCCTTCATCACACCAAAGATTTTGAGTTGGTCTTAGGATATGGGGTCTGAAATATTTCTGTTTCGTGGTGTGGTCCTCTCTTTAGAGGCTGAACTTTTAGCTGTTTCTGAAAATGTCATGAATTAGTCCCTGTAGCGTTGGAGAAGATAGACAGGCTGGAAAGGGAAAAGACTCAGATATGTGAAAGGAGAGCAAATTAAGAATTCCTGAATGTAACGCTAAATGTGGAAATCAATATCCAGTCTTCGGTGTATGCTTATGAGAGGGAATAAAAATGACCTTATCCCAACCTCAAGCAGACATAAGTTCCTTATGCTTACACTGAGTTATGCTAATTGCAGTTCTTACACAGAACTAATACCTATTTGTTTTGGCATGCAGAATAGGGGGTTTGTTGGCTTCATCGTTTGGATAACCTCGGAGTCTAGGGTATTAAGTAGTGGTAGCACCTACAGTGTGCTTCAGGCCAGCAGGGTACCAGGGGTTTATTAATGTCAATTATCCCATGTTTAAAGACCACAGTGGCGAGTGCCCATTCTCCACGATGGCCATTGCTCTTCTTATAACAGCTTTCCAAAGTCATTTGTCCAGAGCGGCCATGAATTTTTTTTCAAATAATTTTCAAATTTAAAACTACAAGTTTTATTTCAAAAGGCCCTGGGCATTACATTTTTGAGTCTCATTCCAAGGCCAGTATGAATTTAAAACATCTTAGTTTGTGAACTTTCAGAAATATAGAAGATTGCTGATCACACGCACCAATGGGCAAACCCCCATCTTCCCAGGGTGCGTGCTACACAGGCAATTAGGAAACAAAAATTTGGATTTATCCTTGGGACGGTGATGACTTCTCATTCAGAGTCAAGCCGTACATTCCTACCCAGTGCGTGTGTCTTTGTGATGTGTTCCCTCTGTACCTTCTTGCACTTTAAATGGGAACCTTCAAAATTAAAAGCTTCCAAGAGTATTCATTATAGGTTTGCTGCTGTTTTGGGTTAGTAGCATCTTTTCAGATCCTGGTAATTCTTTCCTGTGATGTCGCTAAGTTCTTCATAGTCAGATGCTATGACTCCAAATGGTTTGTTACTGTTATGCCTGTCTGCTGGTATTTAGAGTTCCCATTTTTCCTTAACTGTAGCTGCCTCCTGTTAGCGATCTAGTAAACAATGACTTCAAACTTAGATTTAGTTTTTGTATGACCTTCTCGCTCTGATGCTAAAACCTAGCAGTAAGGAGACTAGTTCCACCCACTTCCATAGCTCCTAAAAACAGCATTAACTTCAATTCTCAGACATTATGTTATAAAAAGAGTATTTGCCAAAAGTCTCCAAATAGTTGACTTTTATTTTTATGTCTTCATGAAAGCAATATATAAAGCTCAAATAATTTCTGGCTTGGGACTCAAATAAAGGATACTACTGTGTTTATATAGATTCTTAAATTCCCACGAATGATTGACTGGGGACCTCAGAAGGAGAATGAGAATAGAACAGGAATTCAGAGTGTCGTGAATTTACACACTAAGTTTATACCCAAAGGAGTGACTTAAATACAACCGAACAACCAGTCACTTCTTCAAAAGCAAGAATGAGAATAATCAACTCTCTGTAGCTGTGAGCTTTTTATCCTAGGTTGAAACCTAACCAACCTCGGATCAAAAAGATGGAAAGAACAGTTCCAGAAAGTTCAGGAAAGCAGTTGGCTTTCACCCCTCCCCATGTGAATGAAGCAATGTATGGACGGCACATTAGGTGTTGCAAATGATCTAGAGGGAACTCAAAGAATTGGGAGTGAGGTGGGGGTATGGGTAGGTTATGTCTTACTACTAAGTCATTTCAGTTAAGGACTTGAACATCAAAAGTTTTGAATAGCCACTGGAGTCATTGAACCAAACCATCTTAGTTACAAAAGGCCAGTGATGTTGTATAAAATATTGTATATGTATATATTATCGTATATGTTTGCATGTGTAAATCACCAAGTCATCCTGCTAGGAAATGTAAACTCGAAGTTTAAAGTGCCTTGGATCCAGTTGGGAAGGAACAGGATATAAAAGTAATCCAGCAGGCATTCCATATCTTAGAAATATTTCTGATCAAGAGGTAAAGAGTCCACAAGCTGTGCTAGCTTTGTGTCTTACTGACAAAGTCCCCAAGTAACAAGATAGAAGAGGAAAAGCTGACGTTGGCTCCTGGTTTCAGTACCTGGACGCTTGGTGCCACTGCTCTGGGGAAAGCAGAATTTTGTGGTGGGGATACTAGGTAGACAGAGCTATTCACCTCATGGTACAAAGAGGGAAGGTCTGGGTCCCAGTATCCCCTTCTAGGATACGTGTGCGCACGCGCGCGCGCGCACACACACACACACACACACACACACACACACACAGGCCCGAACCTCTTCACCCCCACTTCTACATGACTAAACCTATCTCCTAAAAGTTCTGCCTTCTCCCACCAGCTCTACAGCAAACAATGAAGCCTTTAACCCATAGCGTTTGGGATCCCATTACCACCCCATATGTAGCACAAGTCTGTGTGTACTAATTTGGCCTCTTCTCCCCAACCCCCATCCCCTCAGGCTGCCTTGACCATCCAGGACAGCCACATTGAGATCCACAAGCTGGTTCTACAGCAGCGGGAGAGCTTGGCCCCTAGCCTCTCCTTCCGAGGTGGCCCCTTGCAAGACCAGGAGAAATCCCGCTACCTGGAAAAGCAGCGTGAAGAGCTGGCCAACATCCACAAGCTTCAACACCAGTTCCAGCAGGAGCAGAGGCGCTGGCACCGCGCATGCGACCAGCAACAGCGCGAACAGGAAGCCCAAGAGAGCTGGCTGCAGGCACGGGAACGGGAGTGCCAGTCCCAGGAGGAATTGCTGCTGCGCCACCGTAGTGAGCTGGACCACCAGCTCCAGGAGTACCAGCAGAGCCTCGAGCGGCTGCGGGAGGGCCAGCGGATGGTGGAGAGGGAGAGACAGAGGATGCGTGTCCAGCAGGGTCTGCTGGGCCACTGCAAGCACAGTCGCCAGCGGAGCCTCCCAGCTGTCTTCTCTCCAGGGAGCAAGGAGGTATGCCTTAGCTCTGTCTACCCTGGGCTTACCCAAGCATACGTGCTCCTGGTTCTTGTGGAAGAGTTCACAAAAGTTTCTCAGTTTAAAAAAAAAAGCCAATATTGTTTAGAAATAATTTGTAAGTTTCTTGACTAGAAATACAGAAAATTTAAGGTCCTAGGCTTTTTTTTAGGGGAGAGGGGAGCTGTGTGCTCTGAGATACCCTTACCCTAAGAAAAGGATGGAGTTACCCAAGTAAGATAATGGTGAGTTGACCTGGAGGCACATGCACTGAGCATGCTGGTTTCTTGGTGTTTGAAGGACTCATCATAAACGATCTATTGTTGATAGACTAATAATAACCTATCATGTTGTATGGCACGTGTGTTTTTATAGATCAGTTAGCTCTTCACATGTAAGTATTGTGCTAAGCAATTGATATAGGAAGTTTACTTGCTCCTTGAAAGTTGGATGTAGCGAGTTCAAAATCCACGTCACTAAAAGCTGTTGTGAACCGCCCTGAGGAAGGACTGAGTGGGTCGAACCGTTTCAGAAGACCCCTGTGCGCTCTGCATATGTCGTACCATTGCTTGACAATCCCATTTGTCTGGGCAGAGTTTCTGCACTCTGCACCACATGTGTGTTTTTATGGATAGCACATAAAGCTGTCAAAGTTAACAGGTATATAAGAAAGAACTATGTTGCATCTGATTTCCCCTTTAAGTCTGCTAAATTTCATTTATTACAAACTTCTTGTGCGCTGAAGGATGTTTTCGACCTTCTTACATGGCAAATGAGGAGACGCTGATTGCTTTGATTAAAATAAAGTGGAGATCCTCTGGTGGCGTAGATCTCTGCCCGGCGTTTTTAAAAAGAAGATACATTGTGCATGGCTAGTTGGAGTTCCTTGTTCTAGCTCATTTAGAGGGGTTGGGAGGAAAGTGAATGGTAGATTTCTTTCTAAACTCATTTTTATTAAATTCATGATTTCTAGAACAAGAGTTTTCAGGCTTATGGGATAAATTAATACTTCATGAAACTTGTTTAAATTGCTAAAGAAATTACTATATTTTTCTGTATTTCTTTATACAGGTGACGGAACTTAATCGAGCTGAGAGTCTGTGTCATGAAAATTCATTTTTCATCAATGAAGCTTTCGCACACATGTCACTTAACACGTCCAATAAACCAAACCCATCAGGTGTCCCCTGGGGTGCTCACCCCCCAGGTGGATCTCATTTTGATTTGGCAAGGACTAGTGAAAGTCAAACAGAACTGAAGATAGACGTTTCTCAGCCTTCCGATGTCAACTCTGAACTCTGGACAACAGGGCCGGGCCATCAGAGACCTGTTCTCCAGGAAAACAGCAAGGAGTCTTGTAAAAATGGTAATTAATTCTTTACACATCTTCTGAATGATGTCAGTGTGAAATCGTTCTCTGAGTGGTTGGCTCCTTAGATTGAATGAACCCCAGGAAGCATAGCTTAGCAATGGGTTGGGGGTTTCTTTGGGAAGCCTGATCCCTTTGCACGCCTAAGTATCTAAACAAATGAGGCCTTGTAGTAGGGCTTAGAGCAATGGTTCTCAATCTGTGGCCTGTGACACTTTGGGGGCTCAAATGACCCTTTCACAGGGGTCACCTAAGGCCATCAGAAACCACAAATATTTGCATTATAATTCATAACAGTAACAAAATTACAGTTATGAAGTAGCAACAAAAATAATCTTATGACTGGGGTCACCACCCTGTAAGGAACTCTCTTAAAGGGTTGCAGAATCAGGAAGATTGAAAAGCAGTGGCTTAGGGTATTCAATAGGGCATGGCCAACAGTGGTTTTTTAGGCCAGCAGGCTAAGTGATCGCCACTTAAAAGTGATACACCTTGATATTTATTCTCTGCTGTAGTTGGACCCATGATGTGTGTCTTGATGTGTGTCTCGGTTGACACTCAGAAATAAAAGGTACGGACAGGATTTGTGCCGGGACTTTATTGTCTATCTGGGCGGATTTCCTGTAACATTAGTGAAGTCTTCTGTTGTACTATTAAACACTCAGAATGAAACTGTTAACATCATTTGTCATTGTAAAAAAAGGTGTTGTCTCTCCATAAGTACCTCGTAAGAACACAATTTGCCAACCCCAGTAAAGCATTTGCCAAATATAAAGGAAGGGCAGCTAGGGTTTCCAACTCCGTGTGAATCCAAATGATTGAAATCTCTGTCCACTTTGAGTTGTTTTCCCTGGGATGGGAGGTGGGGAATTAGAAGAACTTGAAACCTCCCTTCAGAAAAACAGATGGCATGCAATCGCATAAACAAATGGCCGGCCACATGGATAGGAAATAAATCACCCACAGTGCAATGTTTCAGAAACATAAAACAATCAGGAGTTATAGCGATCTTTAGAACTGGACACAGATTTGTTTCCGGGCTTAACATATATTCTTAGTTTGTCAGTTGGGAGGATCATTTTTCAGCAACAAAAAGTTTTAAAGGCATTCGGTTCCTTCCAATTAGGGAGCAGTCATTCTGACACTGCCTGTGACTTGATTTATGACTGATCCCGGGAACGTTGAGCCTTAGCCCTGGCTGACTCTTGACACGGCTCAGTCACTACTGTAGTGTTCTCTCGGAGAGAATGAGATCCTTCTTAAAACATTGTTTTAAATTAGAAAAAAATAAGTACAATGGAATACTTTGAACTAAAAAGTAAAGGGTCAAACAAAATTTAGAAACTAGAAACCCGTTTCATACATTATCTTGGAACTCGGCCCTGTGGAGTCCAGGCGGGATATGCTGCCTCACTGCGTTGACTCACTGGCTTGCTATGTGCAGTGTTTTATGTGCTCTTGTCGGTGTGGTTTTGCATGCTGGCATTGGCATAATTCAAAAACTCCATTTGAGTCAAACCACACTCGTCTTTTGTTTAGAAGTGTTCTTCTTCCTCCTTGGGTATCATTTTCTCTCACCCCGGGCCTTAACGTCTCAAGCTCTAAAATACAAGCAGGATGCTTGTGGCAGGCAGAAAAATGTACCAAGGAAATAGGAAGTGATTAGACACAAAGCCGACGTGTGGGCATAGGAAGGGTGAGATGGAGTCCATCGAAATGCTGAGAAAATCGACTCTCTGCTTAAGAAATCATCCATATGTCCAGTGGAGACCAAGGATACTCAGGACATTGGCCTGAGGGAGGAAGGTCAACTTCAGCCTGGGGCTTAGAAATAGGAGTCTGGTCAGATCTGTTTACTGCTGAACTTGAACTAGTCAAAACCTGTTTCTGCATGAGAGAGAAGATAGTCAAAGAATAGGAAGAGAGAGGACAGTGGAATAAAAATGGTTCTTTTTTTTAAAGGGGTGGTGGTGGTCAGGGACAGCTAAAATTGTTCAACTCATTCCAAGATTGCAGAGCTCTGTGGCTTGAAAACAGCGCAGCATTGGCCCCTGGAAGGGGCATTACTAGGCTCTGAGCACTCTCCACACATGCTCTTGTGGGAGCCAGGAGTTGCAGGGGACTGGGTTGGGCAGAAACCAGCCAGGGCCGTAGTGTTCAGTGTTGAGATGGTGCTCAGGCCAAGGCAGGGTGTTTGACTTCTGAATCTTTGAGGGAGTGGTTTTTAAGCAACCACTACAAAGGAGTCCTGTAGAGCACAGTACTCTAGCTGTGTTTGCCTACGATGTCCTAGGCTGATATTTTTGCTAAATATGCCTTTAACTGTGATTGATGAAAGCTGTACTGTTTTATTGTTGGAATAAGGGCCTCTGTTTCAGGAGGAGCCTAAGAATCGTTTCTTCTCTTGTCTGGCCCCATGTTATGTTTGGGTCCAGCTCAGAAGAGTAAAAAATAAGGATTTCAGAAATAGGAGGGCTGATAGAAAAAAAAAATGTATGTGAAAATAAAGTTCACAAGTATGTCCAGAAGTCACCTAGACTGGAATTTTCAATGTTTTTGTTCTTTCCTCTTTCAATCTGATCTCACCAGGACACTTCAGTTCACTCTGACTTAGTTTAGTTTTTGAGTTGTTCTTCTACCACCACCACCAGCAGCAGTAACTACACAACAGGTCAGTTTGCAGCCTCTGTACAGAGGTTCTCCATGGAGAAAACCATTTAACATTCCCAGCCACCAGCACAGTTCTGTGATGATCTCATAGCGGAGGGATAACTCTGACGCAGCAAGGCAAAGCACATAGACCAAGGTCACACAGCCAGCAAGGGAACCACCAAGAATCAAAGCTGGGCAGAAGGTCTCTGCAGCCCGTGTTCTCAAATCATTGTGTGGAACCAATCCCTAAGAGCTGCGCAGCCGGGTGGATTTAACAGACCTCGGAGGAGATGTGGAATACATCTATATTTAATGCCTGGCAGGGTTACTCACAATTAAGGACCAGGATTTTGTTTTTGTTTATCCCCCTTCCTCTTTTAATATTACCATTTGGAAGCTATTTCTAAAGGTTTTAGATTTCTGTGGCCAAGTCTTCCTTGGGACCTGAGCATCTTCAAATATCATAAATAGCCTGTAGCTTCAGTTACATCCCGGGAGACACTTCTGGTTTTTTTTCTCAAGAAAAAAAAATGTGGTTTTCTAATGTTTAATAATAACTCCATTTTATTTCTAAATACTTAAGGTAACACCATAAAGAAGTTTACTTTCTAGTTTTGGAAGCTATTTCATGAGTAAAATTCTTGGATATTTGAATATTAAATCCAAATTGGCATTTGATTTTGATTTTATTTATAATGGATGGATGGTTGGTTTAAGAACTTTTTTTTCTTACCCTCTTCTGAGGGATACCACCAGCCAAGACCACAAAAAGTTTGAATTTCTTTGAACAATGAAGTCTCTGTGGGGCAATTGCTCTGTAATCGGTCCCATGAAAGCCCAATGACACTACTCTTAAAGCCCCCCCCCAAGTCATTTTATCTTATTACCGTGATTTTTATTCCTCTTAGCTTTTAGAATTCTACAAGTTTATACCGAATGCATCCAGTCAGTGTCTGTTATTTGTTCTTTTCAGCCATCAATGAAGAAAGCATTTTATGGTATGGAAATCTAAAATCTGTTTGCACATAGGCTCATCTTCCATTTAAAAATTTTAAATATCTCAGTACTCCACTTTCAGATTACCTAGAAGGTTGTCTTTGGTGATATACAAGAATCATTATTATGTTACGTGTAAAATAAACATTAGATTTAAACATTTAAATGATTGCTATTGCACATTGTGATGTGTGTGTGAGAGAGTACGTGTTTGTGTATACCGAGTCTATGTGTGTGGGGGGAGTGAGGGGGGTCAGGAGACAACATTTGGGAGTCGGGCCCTTCCCCCACCTTGTTGAAGCGGTGTCTTTCTTGCTGCCGCCATGCCGTGTGCCCCAGTCTAGCTGGACCATGAGCTTCTGGACAATTCTCCTGCCTCAGCCTCTCACCCTGCTTTTATGGGTGCTGGAACTACACATTCAAACCACCACAGCCAGTTTCTTTTGTATGGATTTTGGGGGATTAAACTCAAGTCATCAGACTTGTGGTGAGCCCTCTTATTCACCCGCGTCCTCACTGGCCTGTGCGTCTGTGGCAGTCTTATAGAGATGGAACAAAAGAGTACCTTTATAAGACATAAGAAAGCCCAGGCTGGTTCCAAACTCCCTATGTAACCAAAGATGCCCTTGAACGTCCCACCTCCTGCCCCCCCTCCCAAGTGCTTGGATTACAGGCTCGTGTCGCCGCCATATGTTTAGTATATGGTGCCCAGGTTTGAACCACACTAAACAAGCATCCCCTCCAGCGGCTGAGTCGCAAGAGCAACATCATTGTTTTGGCCCCGAAGGAATTTTTCTTTCATTACATATTAGAACCTGGTGCCTAGCAAAATATTTTGAAACTCAAGGGCCCTGTATTCAGAATATCTCATCTTGGTAATGTGTTGTTGACACATTTCTTTTTTTTTTTTTTTTATTTGAACAAATAGAGATAGGTGCGTCAGACTTTTTGGTAACAGACTTTCCAAGCATAACTGTTTTGAAATTGAAAGCTATGCTGTGGTTCTTAGTCTTCAGACAGTTGAGAATCTGGGGATTGCCAATGTTTAATAACTATTCTAGAACTTGGCACCTTATGTGGGCAATCTGAGTTGAAAGAAGCCATGCAGGAGGCGTGTGGGGCCATTGCCCATAAAAGTGAAATTGGCTTCAGTCTCCATCAGCTTCGACAAAGGTGCGTTTGAAAAGACAGTCGGTTCCGTTTCCAAGGGCTGCCTAGCCAAGTACCTCAGATTTGGTGGCTTCCACAACGCAAATTTACATCCTTAGAATGCTAGAGACTGAGTGCCTACATGGGGGTGCTGGGGGCTTGATTTCTGTGGCAGTCTCACTCCCTGATTGATCATCTTCTCCCTGGGAATTGACAGAATCTCCCTCTCTCTGTTCCTGTTCAAGTTTTAAGCAACTCTCCTTAGAAGAACATCAGCTATATTACACTAGGGGCTATACTAATAAGCACCTTTAACACACTTCTTGGATGGCCATATATCCAAATATATCGTGGTACCAAGGGGTATGTGTTCACTTCTAAAGAGCATAATTAATCCCTTAACAGGGAATAAGATGATGGCTTTCTTCCCTACAATAGTTTAGATGTCAAGGAAGCTTTAATTTTCATTTTAGCCTACTGAAGTTGAACTATAATTTACCTGTTTTGATTTTTTTTGGGGGGGGGGGAGGGCAATGTTAGGGCAGAGAATTGAACTCTGTTAAAAAATATGACATTAAATTGTGGTAAATTAGCCTATCTATCTTTATAAACATAAGTTTTTGCATTATCAAGCCTATATTATTACATAGGAACTAGGGCAGCAAACCTCGACTCTGTGGGCTTATTTACTGTATACTTAAATTAGGGTTGGAAATATTGAGTCCTTAAGCTCATTTCCTACTGCAACCTAAAGAAGAAATTTAAGCTGTGCTTGCCAGCCTAGGCCTTCATTAAACGGCTTTGGGAATTTTTGAGCTTCCTCGGTGATTGGTGGCTATTAGATGTCTGTGGTTTGGATTGTTTAAATGAGTCAACAATGAAGGCATTGTAACAGTTATTATGGCGTCAAATTATTATGCAGACGTATCTATAGGAGTTCGAAGAAGTAAAAATTCAGAAACCAGTGGGCAGTTCTGCCTTTCTTCTGGATCCTGCTATTGTATGTAGGTAAGGCTGAAGAAGCCACAGTACTGCTTGGTTTTAGTAACCCACTTCATAACGGAAACATAAAGAAGTAAGCTCAGAGGCTCAGTTTTATAGATGATTGACTTTTAGCCTTTTACAGATTTTGTACCAGGAAAAGGAAACATGCCATTTGCTGGTAGAGTCTGCTGAGCTACAAGCACTATGCCAACTTCCTGATGCCATGTTCTCTTGGGGCAGGGGGGAGGCAGGTTGGCTACAGGAGCCAACTGGGCCTGGGCCATCCTGCCTTACACACGGAGCCCAGAGTCAGGAAGCCAGCCCTGTGGCTGTGTTCTTTCTCCTCTCTGCACCCCAGGTTCCCACGTGTGTTGGACGAGCTGCTCACAGCTGCTCGAATAGGAAGAGTCCAGGAAGTGTAAATGGCTGCGAGTCTCGGCTTCCCTCCACTTTACCTTTAACGTCAAAAGTGAAGTGAAACAAAAACACATGCATGTGTATACATGTGTGGCCTCTGTGTCATATATCTGACATTTCTAGAAAGGCCAAAGTGACTGACAGTTAGATTTGGAAGAAGTATTGTCTATGACCATTTATGGACTAAATATCCCTGAAAGATAAAGCTTTTATTGCACAAATCACAGTGGCTTGTTAGGGCCATGATCTAACCCTGGTTTAGGAACCATTGCCCTCCCCAGGTATCAGGTTCTGGGAACTATCACCTCTCGCACCCCAACCACCAAGATCCCCTTGTTAGAATCAGTTAAAATGTTGTGGGTTCAACTGAGAATCATTTAAGCTTTGGTTAAGAAGAATATGGCCACCCAGTTAGGAGATAGCAAGACTTTTTTTTTAAAGGGTCATGCAGTAAATACTTATGTTATTTGAACCATCAGCTCTTCTTTGCAAATAACAAACTCTGCCCCTATAGCTTGAATGAAGCCATAGATAGCATGTGAAGAATGCAATTAGCTGTGTCCCAATATAAAGCTACTGAGTAAACAGGTAGCTTCAGGCTGGAGAGATGGTCAGTGACTGTGAGCTTGCTATACTCTTGTATAGGATCACAGTTCAATTCCCAGCACCCACGCCTGGCAGTTCACCACCTCTTATAACTCCAGCTTGGGGTTGGGGGGACCCAGTGCCCTCTTCTGAGCTATGTGTGTTCCTGCATTGACGTATGTGCATAGTCCTCCACACGTATACACAAAACTAAAATTAAAATCAGTCCGGGAGCTACAGTTTACCTACTCCAGATATTGGTTTCCAAACTCCGCCCCCACCCCCCCCCCCCCACACACACACCTTCTGCTTGAGTTGAAGGGTGAGGAAGATTAAACCCCCTGAGCCTTAGAATGTTTATCCAGATCAATTCACCTTTGGGTCAACTAATTCACCTGGATGGATTAACAAGGTAATACTGTATGGCACCTTGTGCCATTCAGATTACATTTGAATTCATGATCTCATTTGCTGCCTTGTGAGATCACTGTTTTCTCAAATAAGGCAGCTCTGTTTTTCAGTTTCAGTGAAAAGATGAATTCATAAATCAATAGTTAAATGTGTGTGATAGACTCCAAGGTTTGTGGATTAAAATTTGAAGACATTCCCTACCCCCTAAGCTCCCATTCTCCCAATTCTGTTTTGGGGTTGACTGGGTCATTACCTGACTATAAGCTAACAAAAAAATAAGATATTTTGAATGGGATGTGGGACAGTTACCATAGCTGGAATTTCTTACTTGGTTGATACTGTCATGTCAGGGTTTCTTGCTGCATGCAATAATAAGGATTTTTTTCACCAAGAAATATGATTTGGATGAGGATTAGAAGGAAATATGCAACCTGTGTTTTAACGTTTTTCTTTGATGATTTTTGACACTGTGACAGACCCAGCATGTCATTGCCTCACTGACCTGCCGCTGGTTGTTTAAAGACTTCAGTTCAGACCATAACTCTAATGCCTGCCTGCCATTAGAATTGGGACCCTCCTGCTGTGTAATCTCACAGTTGTGGTTTTCCCATGCATACAAAAGATTGGGAAGTGTTCAGAGGACCTAGCATGCCTGGGCATCTGAAGAACTTTAGCATCTCTCCTTGCATATTATGGAAATAATCCAGTAGGATTGAGATTCAAAAGTAACATGCTAATAATATGAATGTGTCTTCCAACATACACTAGAAAACCAGCAGCTTATGATTAAAACCTGAAGATGTGAACATGTTAAAGAGACAACTGTCTGTGCCAGGTTCATGGGAGGCACTTTACAGATACCCTTACTAATCACTTCAGAATGCCATGCAATGTATTTTGATTGTTTTTACTCCCAACTCCTTACCCATACCCAACTTCATGCCCTAAGGGGCCCTTGTAATATCATTAGTCATGCCCTCCTGGGGAAGCCCCAAAGCAGTATGTTTAGTTTTTGTTGTTGTTGTTTCTGTCTAGAGTAGAACAGGTTCCATCAACCGAACACATTTATAGACTCAAAGGAAAGTACCAAAATGTAGGACATTCTGACAATAAAAATGAACTTTCAATTTCAGATGGAAGGCGGCCATCTAGATTAACCGAGCCCCAATGGATGCATCCCATAAACACATCCCCAGAACAAACAAACTTCCAGTCACTTTGGAGTTTTGGGTGGGTTCTCTTACTGCAAAAAAGATGCCAGACACAGGCAACAGAACAAGGTGGATATGAACCATTTCTTACCTTAGGTTTAAAAGTTCTGACCTTCATCTCCTTAAGACCGATTCACCCCAAACAATCTGTGCCTGACCGTCCCAGGCAAACTGACAAAAACCAAGCCCAGAGCCACCAGAAAGCAGCTCCTGGTCATCCTTGCTCCTTGAATTAATTACGTGTGCAATGATTTTGGTAACACTCGTCTACTCTACTAGAGAATGGGCATCACATGGATGGGAAACTCCATGTTAGCCACACTTTCACAGACACCACACACAGAGTTTAGCGTACAGCAGGTAAATATTTATGAAATGAACTGAGGCCCAAGCTCTTCTTCCTCCATCCTCCTTTCCCTCCTCCTCATCTTCCTCCTCCTTAATCTCCCTCCTCCTTCCTCCTCCCTTCTTTTCTCTTCTCCTTCATCTTCCCTCCTCCTCTCCCTCCTCCCTCCTCCCTCCTCTCTCCTCCTCCTTTCAAATAAGGCAATTACATTCAACTATATGTTCCTGAATTTATGTTTCACTTAAAAAAACTGGCTACAGTCCTGTGTGTCAACTTGGTATAAGCATTTCTATACAATGCTAGAGAACATCTTCCATCATTAGTGATTTTTTTTTTCACTTAGGACATGGTACATGTAACTGCCACATGGCCATGTGCAGTAAATGGAAACAAGTTAAAATGTGTTTTCCATAAAATACTTTAAGTGAGCTGAGTCTCCTGGAGCCAACCCACTGCTGTCATTTGTGGGAGAAGACACATAAACAGCTCACCACATAAGAATTGTTCCATCAAAGCCAGCTTATCTGGTCACCGGGGCATTATTTTTTTTTAACATAAAATATCATGAACACCAATATATTCAGTGTGGGTGGCTATCTGAGGATCAGTGAAACACTGTCTTAAGCTCTTTTTCATCTGCTAAATCCTATTTAACAGTCCAGTGTCTCTCCCCAGGCAAAACAATTAGGGGTTGTTTAGCTAAGTACACTCCTAGAGTGTGAACTGACTTCCCTGGCACGACCTTCTGCTTGTCAGCCTTAAAATGTGGCCTGAAATATCACACATTTAATATAGCCATCTGCAGAGTGAGCGTGCTGTCATCTTTAGAAATATATCCCCTTGTTTTGCCAGACCGAAACACATTTCACATTCTGGTTAAGGAGGGAAAATGACTGTGATCAGACCTTGGGCCAGATGATAAATAAGTCTGTGCAGATGTTAATTTGTCATAATAAATCACTAATGAGTCTCTTTGGATAATGGGTCAGATATACACACACATATATATGTATATATATTTGTGTATATATGTATATATATATAAAGCATATAGTATTAATTCAATTTAATTTGATATGTTAATGTTTGGTTGGTAAGATTTACCTAGAGAAAACTGTAGTTTCACACTATGTAAGAGAACACTGAGCCTTTCTTTGCACAATTACACAGTAAAGCTTTTCAAAGTCTAAAACAGTTTCCTCTTTTTCTTTTTTTGTATGTGTACATGTGTACCTGCATGCCTGTGTGTATACAGTACACACACATGTGTACACAAATACAGAGGCCAGAGGTTGAAATCTGTTGTCTTCCTCTCTCACTCTCTACCATATTTATAAGGTATCTTTTAGTGAGACCGAGGCTCATTACTTCAGCTAGACTAGCTTGCCAGCAAGCTCTGGGCATCCTCCTATTTCTCACTAAGGAGCCCAGCCCTGAGATGCCACTATACCTGGCTTTTATATAGGTCTTGGGGACCTGAATTTGTTCTCATGCTTGAGTAGCAAGCACTTTATCCACTCATCCATCTCTTTAGCCCCCATACAAATACCTTTGCTCCATAGCCCTCTGTCCGGATTTCCTTTCTAAAACATAGCCTGCTAGATGCTTGGTTTGAGTACAGACCCCAGGGATCAGGCAGCAGAAACACAGGAGGCTCTGCTTTCTTGGAGATGTGGCTGCTTTTTCTTCCCCTAGTGTAGTACTCTAAGGCTTCGGGGGAAACATTCACAAGCAAAGCACTGGCAGAGTTTTAATTTTCTTTAATGACTTGCTTCCTACCAGTGATCTTGGCACCCTGTGCAGTGATTTGCCATCAATTAATCACGCAGAATGGTGTAATGCTGCAGCGAGGGCAAGGCCCTCTATGAGTCTCATAAATCTACCAGAAACAAACAACAGGAATTGCGTGCTTAAGACTCTTCATGCAAAACACCAAACACGGAGGTGGTTTTATGCTGTTTCTTTTTTTTAAAAAAAATCTGTCCTAGGAAGCCTGAGTACTTTGTTGTGGATTCTGCGTTTTGCAGTTCCAATGTCTCCGGAATGATTTGTCCTAAGTTCTTGTTCTGGGAATCCATATTGGGAATCTTTGTGTTGTTCCCTGATTTCAGGGCAATCATGCTCAATTGTGAACGACCATGGTTTAGGGATTCTTGGAAAAGATGTCTTAGAAAGGACGCATGAATCCACCCTGGGAATCCATGACATTTGCAGATGGCAGAACGAGGGTTAGCGTGATATGAGACGTCAAGCAGCCTTCACGACGCATAGCTTTGCCAGAAGCTTCTAAGGTCTGTGTTCAGAATCTTCAGCCTGCCTTCTTGTCAATTCAGATGTATGCTTATAGCTAACAGCTTAGCTACGATGGGTTTCTCCTCCTAATTTTAGTGTGGTAAATATGACCTATTTAATATTAAAATCCCATGAGCCTAAACCCTGAGGCATACATACAGTGGGTCTTTATAAATGTTCTTATGCTTCTGTCTTTAGAATATTCTTGCAACAAGAATGTGCAAGCCTGGCATCCATTCCATCTGGTTCCAAATCAACCCCCCTTTACAGAAGCTAAAGGTTTTCCAAGATGGTTTACTTCCGTCGAGTAGATTGAATGTCTGACTGAATGGATTTATTCCTACCACGAAGTCATGTATGTTTGCCCAGATTGGTAGGATCTTTACAAATGGAGCCTGTCCTCTATTTTTAGTTTCTTAATGCTCCTGTTCAACCAGAATCCTAAAATCCATGCAGTTTTTGTTTTACATATGCAAACTACTTGCCATCAGCTTGAAGACTGGAGAGGAGGGAAGACAGCATGGTGATCATTCTATCCAAAACATGTCGGGTCTGTTAGTAAGCATGTAGTAATGGGGTCACAGTATAAGGAAGTGAACTTGTCTATAGATGTCCCCTGAGGTCTATGGCCTGAAACCATGGCTACCATGAGAGTTTGGTTATCTTTCAAACTCTTTAGCCTTTTTTTGTAGAATACTCCACTTAGCTACTGTCTGAGTTAGGGTTTTATTGCTGTGAACAGACACCATGACCAAGGCAACTCTTAGAAGGATAACATTTAATTGGGGCTGGCTTACAGGTTCAGAGGTTCAGTCTATTATCATCAAGGTGGGAACATGGCAGCATCCAGGCAGGCATGGTGCAGGAGAATCTGGGAGTTCTACATCTTCATCTAAAGGCTGCTAGCAGAATACTTGCTTCCAGACAGTTAGAATGAGAGTCTTATAACACATTCCCACAGTGACACACCTACACCACACCTTCTAATCCTGCCACTCCCTGGGCCAAGCATATGCAAAACATCACAGCTACCTAAAGAGTTATGTTTGTACATTTGTTTTTTTTTTTTAAGATTTATCATTTACTTATGTGTATAGATATATGTAGGGGTTAGTTTTACATCAGCTTGACACGTTAGAGCCATTAAGCAGAGGGACTCATAAGTGAGAAAAGGCCTGGAACAAGCCTGTAGTGTACTTTCTTGGTTGGTGATTGAAGTGGGGTCCCACCCAGTCTAATATGGTGGTTCTGCATGCTATGAAAAAGCAAGCTAAGCAAGCCAGGAGGAGCAAGCCAATAAGCAACACCTCTCCATGGTTTCTGTGTCAGTACTTGCTTGTGGCTCTTAACATGTTTGTGTTTCTGTCCTGATTTCCTTTGATGATGGACTATGATATTCAAGTGTAAGCAAGATAAACCTTTTCCTCACAAACTTGCTTATGGTCATGGTGTTTCATCCAAACAATAAAAACCTTAACCAAGACTGTGTCTGTGTGTGTGTGTGTGTGTGTTGCCTATGGAGTCACGTAGTATAGATGCTAGGTACTAAACTGCAGGGCTCTGAAAGAGCATCAAATACTGTTACTTATTGAGCCATCTCCAAGCCTGTTTGTTTTTGAACTTAGATGATGCTCAGCCTGAGGTAAAGCACAGACTGACTTTTGTGAGTTGCCCTGTTCTGAGCTGGCTTTGAGTCCATTACTTTCATGAGTATGAAGGAAATACCTGAAATTTCCATTGTCTGAGCTTGGAGCAAATACTACTGGGACAATTCCCATTAAAAGTAGGCAATTTGGGTGGGCAAGATGGCTCAGTGTATAGAAATATCTGTTTTGCTCAATCCAAGGAACACACAGAAAGGTGGGAGGAGAGAGAAAACTCTACAAATGTCCTCTGAGCTCCACACGCACATTCTGCAGCATGTACCTCCCCTCCTGACGTCAGGTGAACACACATACACTAAAATAATAACAATCACACACATAACAAATTTTAACTAGCCTGCTTACAGAAGTTACTGCATTGTGGTACTTCCTTATGATTCTTGGTAAAATATAGAAGGATTATCTTTTTCAAATGTTCCTGCCAGTAAATTAAAATATTTCCTCTTTATACATGTCAGATGACAGCTGTAGACATTTGGATAAGGAGATAGGATAGAGAGATATGCCAGATTCAATCTCTTCCTACACTTAAAAGACCTAGTAACCATCTCATTATCCTACTGACAGGATGGAGCCAAGATTAAATTCAATTTTTTTTAAAATTATAAATCAAAGCATGCTCACAGTAAAACATCTATTTCATCAGACAGACAGACTACTTCTCGGATGGTTATTTTCAAGATTGTTAGTGAGGTCAGTGTTTAACTTGCTGATGTGTATGGTTCAGAAAAATTCCAGAAGTGCTTTACAGAGAGGTTAGCTAAATGCCTGCATCAGCACTAGTCCAGAACCAAACCAAACCAAACAAAAACAAAACAACCTGGTCGGGTTGAGATGTACTAAGGATTCTGCCAATTTGGGGCCAGAATGTTGACAAACTTAATGAGACCAGACATGTCCCCAGAAGGAGAGCAGGTGAGGTGATTTTTCTCCACCATCCAGAGGTTGGTGAGAAACTGACAGATGCTGCCAATGCCTGTAACCAAGTCTGAGCAAGAATAAACCTGTTTTAATAAAGAATAAAGCCTGTTTCAGTGTAGTGACTCTTATGTGCATGCATTGGTGTCTTACTGATTCGCAAGGTTGGTCATGTAAGTGGATGAGTAGGTGAATATGTGGGGAAAAGAGCTTGATTTGTATTGGGCAGTGGCGGGGACACCGTCATGGTGATTAGGGCGGAGGGCCTGGGACTTAGGCCGGGGTTTAGGTTCCAGCTCCGTCACTTATCTATGAAATTTTAAACGGGTGTTTAAAATTATTTGGCGTGTCTCAGATTTCTCATGCTCCCGATTATATCTTCTTTGTGGGTGGTGTAAGGATTACATGAGACAATACATGCGAAATTCTTAGGATTTAGTAAACATCACTGGTGATGTTAATTCTGTGGCGAGAGAGGTCTGAGATCTTAGGAGATGTCTCTGGTTACTTGAGCCGTTGGCCTGCTTCCACAGTGCTCTCTGGTGATGGGAAGTGCCTCTTATGCCCCATTTGGGGTGACGCCATTACATCTTTGCTAATGTTCCACAACTTGACTGGTTGGCTGGTCTTAGGTATTATGTGATTTTCTTTTCAAGTTCCCATGACAATATTGGGAAATGCTGTGGAGGGGATGGCAGGAGGGTTTCGTACACTCTTGTTGTATTTACATGCTCTATGACTGTCCCAAAGTGCCACTTCCCTAGTGTGTCTAACTATAGCCTCTTCCTCCACAGCCCAACATCTTTCAGGACTTTTTTTTTTAAAGACATCTTTTGGAAAGACTGATGTCACTGAATGTTGAAATCAGCTCCTTGCATGTGACACGCCCTTTAAATACAGTCCCCTCACCCCCTTGGGAACACTTGAAATCCAAATGATATATCTCAGCATAATTTGCTACAGGGGTTGTGTCTTGCAACCCAAACCAGGCACAATGAACTTCGGGCTGGGTTTTATTTACAACAATCCGTCCCCCCTCCCCCCCCCCCCACACACACAAGCACACCTCTGGCCCACACTGGGGATGCTGTCAAGGGCTGGAGTTCTGATCTTTTAGGATTTGCCTGGGTCAGCTTTATTGGCTCCTGGAGGCCTTCTGTGTGTGGAAGTTGGTCACCTTGAAGCACAGGAATTTACATGTGCCCTAGAAGCAAGATCCAGCTTCTAGTCATCCAGCTTCATAGAATTTCAGTTTTAAAGATGGTAAAGAAGGATGGTATAGATAGTAAAGAAACTATCCAATCAAGATGTTTTGGTTCCTTTCTGCAGCAGGCTGGTACCCATGACTCACCAGTTTCCTCCGGCATTAGTATCCCCACTACCTTATATGTTAACCTTATCACCCCAGCCCTCCTCATCCTTCAGAGTTACTCTGGGCCATTTTCTTCCAAGGGCCTCTCCAGACATCCTTAGCTAGGGACAGGAGTTCCTCTCACATGGCTCTGTGGAAGCAAACAGAAACTTTGGTTCCCTTCCACAAAGTTCCTCTGTATTCCCCCCTCCAGACAGTGTGGTGCTTTATATACTATATCAATATGTCAAGGTATAAATTACATTTAGTAACATTCTTAGCCATTAATTTGACTATCGAGTTTTATAGAAAGCATAGCAAGGTACAAAACATGTCTATTAACCTGGAGAGCCACATAGGTTTTTTCAGTCAAGCCTCAGACCAGTGGAGACCGCGCCTTTGCTTCCTGTCACCACAGGCTAATTTTGCTTTTCTAGAATGTAATGGAATCAGTCAGCCCATAGCTTTTTGTGTGCCTAGCTTGTTTTTGCCTGGCATGTTATTTTTGAGATGTATCCATGTTGCTGCATGGGCCTGTGACAGGTTTCTTTGTTTTACAGAGGAATCTGTTGATTATAGCTGGCCTGCCTCTAGTTTTTAGCTATTTTGTAAATTGTGTTTTTATATCTCTCGAATCAGTGCCCAAGAGTGGAATTACTATGGGGGTAGGTGCCTGTTTAATATAAAGAAAAAAACCATGGGGAGGTTTTGTAAGTAACTGTGTCACTCTTAAGTCTCTTGGGTACTAAGCACAGATAAATCTATTTCACCTTGGTCCCTGATGCCCAGCCCAGTAAGGTCACACAGTAGGGACTCAGTGTAGCCTAGCACAGTAAGATCACACAGTAGGTGTTAGTTTCTGCGCAAAAGGTCCGTCTGCCTACCCTGTGACACAAGTCACCTGTCTGCCTGCGTGGGCTGCGTGGGCCGCAATGAGATACACCAGGCCAAACAGTTCCACGTGGGACTTTAAGATGGGGAAGGGGTAGCAGGCAGGAAGGAAGAAGAGAAAGAGAGAAAAGAAAAGAGAACGGGGGAGGGGGGGACAAATGTTGCCTGGTTATATACCAGTGATGACATAATTACAGGTAAAGGTGGGCCATGGAATTCTGGGTATATGGCGGCTGTTGCCTTGGCAACAGACCTATACATTGTCTTAATTGTCGCTTGTATGATGTCACAAGCCTCGCAGGTCTTGGTACCTACAATAGGGACTCAGTGTTGCCCAGCCCAGTGAAGAATACACAGTAGGGACTCAATGTTTATACAGGAAGACGAATAAGATGCTCAAATTAGTCTTCATTCTGACCCTCTGACCACAAACAGATGCTTTGTTCATTAAGCGAGGCAGGGACCAATGCAGGTTCATTAAGGTCAGGCCTGTTCTTGAGTGAGCCTCTTGTGTCAGGGTGGCATGGGAAGGGAAGCCAACAACATAAGCTGATGAGGAACTGTAAAGGAGGCTTGATCACTAGGAGTTGCCAAGTTTTAAAAACCCTCTGAGGTTCAAACTTCTCTTATCTCCTACTGCGGACCCTGCTTTTCCAGTTCGATTCCTCTTTAGTGGCGTGCATTTCATACAAACAGGACACCTTTGCTCTATGATAGCTAGCACTGCCCCATTACAATGGCTGTACACTTCACTGGAAAGGCTGTTGACATCTTGAACATTTGAGGTTCGGTTCAGACGCCTTCTTCTCCCCCTAAACCTGTCTTGGCCACCCATATCTGCAAACTTTGCTGCTGTAGACAGTTTTTGATGCTCTGCGTCAGGGTAGTGTTCACTGGCCTCTGAGCAGGATGGCCCGCCTACTGAACTTAGCTGGATTTCTACCTTGTTATGCTACTGTGGGGAGTGGCAGCTCTATGGCCACAAGCTTGAAGGCCCTTAGCATAGCAGCTGGGACTGCCAGGCTTGAAGGGAATGCCGGAGGCTACCAAACAAGGCTCCTGCTCTTGTGTCTTTCACTAGGAAGGAGGAAAATTGTCTGCCCAGATGGGTGTTGTTTCTTGAACAGGAATTGTTTATCAAAGAAACAGATCTGTGTCAAAAGAGGAAGTTACTATACAACCTTGAGTCTTTGTTACCTAGATAAGCAAAGGCTGCTAACTGGCTTTCCTTCAGCTCTGGCCTTGGGTCACGGGTCAGAAAAAATATCTACAGGTACACAACTCCATTTTCAGCTGAGCTTATTTACAAGATGGCCTTGAGTCAGTTCTCTTGAGAAAGATATTTCTAAAGAGATAATCATTCATTCATATTCTCTCTCTCTCTCTCTCTCTCCCCACTTGTGTGAAGTTTATTTTTTTAACTTAACAGTAATTCTGTTTCTACCCCCAGAATGTTGGGGTTACAGCTATGCCCCACAACACCTGACTTGCTTTTGATTGTTGTTCCAATAATTAAAAAAAAAATCTTAATTTCCTCCCCTTTCCTATAAACTGTCTACTTTTATAATTATATAACTCCTAAAGTATTTTCATTTAAATATTTGAAAATGTAGTGTTCTTTGCTATAACATGCTTGGAGAGAACCAAGCTGTGAGACCTTGTTCAAACCATACACATTTGCTGTATATTACACCATGCTTCTTAAATTATAATCTTTTTGTGCGACATAGACGCAAGGCTGTAATTAGAAATGATACTTCAGGATTTGGCTTCTTATCAAATGTCATTTTAAACAAATGAGAATTAGCAAGTTAATGTTTCTCATTAAAATCTATGCAGCCAAAAAAAAAAAAAAACAACAAAAACAAAAAAACCCCAACACCCTATATTGCACACAAAAACATGCCAATTTTTCAAAAAAGAATGGGCCTGCAAATTCTTCAACATCCAACATGTAGTTAATCAACGGGGTGGGGGAAGCACCAAAAACAGAGTTGGATTTCATTTTTAAAAATCTGGTAATAGCATAATTACGAAGAAGCAGGTAGAACTAATTAGCTTGGGTGTGTTTGACTAAATTGCTTGCCTTTTTCGGGATTAAAGGAAAATACCAAGTCTGGTATGCTGGAGCGTTTTAGCAGCTGCTTTCCCCTCTACTGAACCAGTAAGCAGTAAATGCAGCAGTAAAACTCCTAGGTTGACTTCCTGCCTTATTCAGCTGGCAGAGAAATGAATCTTCTTCTCTGAGCAAAATGAGAAGCATTACTCTCTGAGCGTGGGTAGCGTCAAGCTGCTGGCAGTTTCTAGAATGCCCGCTCTGTTGTTGTTGTGCTTAGAAACTCCCAGGAGCTGCAGAAAGATCCGGTACCATGATGACACCGCCTGTAGCTGTGTGATGCTTCATCCGGCATTTCCTGACTTATCCTCCTCTCTTTCCAGTCACGCCAGGATTTGATTGTTCTATTTGTTTTATTTGGGATGAGCACATCTCTTGTCTACCTGGATATGTCATGAACAGTTTCAAACAGACACAAAATTAACAGAGGAGTGTAGTGATTCCTCAGATACCATCACCAAATTATGACTAGTCATGTTTTATCCGGATTCCCACCTCCCTCAATTCTGTATTTAAAGTAAATTGTAAGCATCTCCATACGTGTATATTAAGCCCTAAACATTTCAATAAATATCTCTACTAGATAAGGCACTCTTTTTTTAATAAAAATACAATTTTATTCATCTATTGATGATTATTTGCACATATGGTTTTTGTAAAAAATATAACAGAATTATCTTCAATTTATAACAGATATTTAAGTGTGGATTTAATAAGGTTAACATAGGTAGTGTCTTTAAGACACACGTTCATACTTCAGAGTAATTTCTGAAAGTCATATAAACACCAGTTTACAAAATCTAATCTCACTACTAGAATTGCTTCATATAGATGGAGCAATTAAAATACAGCATCATAGGGCTTTATATTTTGGATATTCACTACACGGAATCTCTGATGCAAATGTTTTTGACACCATCACCATCACACCTAGGGAAAAAATTGACAGGGATTCCATATCAACGTGTGACAGCTGTATGATTAAATTTCTAGTAGGTTCACAAATATCATGTGTGTGTTTTTCCAGTTATTAAAAATAAACTATTGAAGTAAACACTACATTGCAACAGCAGTTCCTTCCTGTGTGTTTGATGCATGTAGAGGGCAGAACAGCTGGCCACACGGCGCATGGCTATGTTTGCTTCAGGTCACTGTGTTTTCTTCCCAGGGAATGCTGACTTACAGAGAATGCTGTTTGCCCTCCTGTGACTCTCAGTTTCTTCTTCAGTGGTGACTAACACCTTAACTGTGGTGAATATGATTTCTACATGATATTTTCACTCTTTTCCCCAGGCACAGATGTGCCTTCATATCACATATGTCAATGATATTTTTTGTTTTATGTTTGTAAGTAAACATTTTAAGTATCAATATCCATTGTTAGAATGCCTTACAATGTTTAGGACCTGTTTGTGTGACTGTTATGTACAAGTCTTTCTATAGCTTCCTCTTCTTCTTCAATGTATGCATTTATACATGTGTGTGATACATGCTAGTTCAACTTATGAACGAGGCCAGTACATATTTCCTATGCTTTTCCATTATGAATTATGACCAGTAAACAGTCCTTGTGCACATGAATGAGAGTTTATTTAGAATATAACACTCAGGAGTGGAAAGGGGTCCTTAGCTTTGCTGGACTGCTTGGTTTCTGTAGTTGTGTAGTCTACTATTGCTGTTGGTGCTTCTGGACCTCCGCAGGGCTTAGCATCATTAGGATGCTGACGTTCTGCAGGCAAAAGGTATTTATTGACACTGACCAGAACATAGACAAATATTTCCAGAGAACAAGATGAGAACACTTCCTGGTTTATTTTCTCACAGAGAGCCACGGGTACTCTGAAATCAAGAAGTGCTCTTTGTCCCTCTGTAGAAAAGCCCAGGCAGGCAGCGTATGACAATGGTGAGACGTTCTTTCTTTCCATCCATTCCGTCTGCTCACCACTGAGAGACCGTGTCCTAGCGTGGTCTCAGTAGCTTTTCACATTCCACCTCCTGTGACTTCTGTGTTTATGCTATTGTTGCTTTTTTTAACTCCTATGTTCTAGAATTTCAAAAGAGCCACTCTAGAAATTCCTTTTGAATGGGCTCACCGCATTTTTGTTGTCAGAGAAGTAGCTTTCAAAGAAAATCTTTTTAGCTATATGTGGACACTTTTACGATCAGAAAGAGATCAGTCTCTCAGCCTCTTCTCCCTCCCTCCTTCCCTTCTTTCTTTTCTTTCACTCTGTCTGTCCATCTGTCTGTCTGTCTGTCTGTCTGTCTGTCTGTCTTAAATTTTGAGTGATGGCTCCTTGGTCCTTCTGCTCCAGTATGGACTTGTATTCTCTCTAGCCCTGTGCTTTTCCCTTCATAGTTTATGCTCTGTGTGGAAACCTGTGTGTTCTGCACCCAGCTTCCTTCTCTCTAATATATGCCTTTATAGGAACATATACAGGTTTGTGTCTCTGTGTCTGTCTCTGTGTGTATGTGTGTGTGTGCATATCCATGTGTGTGTACATGTTGTGTGTTTGTGTGTTTGTGTGTGTGTGTGTGCTATGTGCATACTTGTGTTGATGGGGGAGCTGCTTGCCGGAGGGATATATTTCCTAAGAAAAGATGTAGTGAAAATAAATTTTTCTAACAAATTAAAATAGCTTACCTCACTTATTTTGCCACTGTGACATTTAGTTCTTAACAGTTCACCCAGGATCACAACTTGTTGAATTTGGAAGAATTTGTTTTTCCACTTCCTCTGATTCCTGCTGAGACATTTGACCTGTCTGGCTCCTGACCTTTCCTTTGTGACCCCTTAGCTCTAGAGGCTTTTAGAACCATCTCTTGTCCTCACTTGTGTAAATTTTATGATAGCCGTCTGTAAGATCATCTGCTAAAATAATTTTTATGATTTATTCATTGGGCCCTTTTCACTCAGAGACATGTTTCCTTCTGTTCTGGGAAGTGGTGTTTTCTTCCTCCTCCTCCTCCTCCTGCTCCTCCTCCTCCTCCTCCTCCTCCTCCTCCTCCTCCTCCTCCTTAAATACTGCTTCTCTTAACTTACATCACAGGAAGTGTTTTTCTGTGGAACTTGGGTTTCTCCAGTTCTCTTTTTGTTTTTGTCTCCTTTTTTCTATTTTTTCATATTTCTTTAAATTTTAACTCTGCTATTACCCCACCAACTTTTAAAAACATTTTGCATGTGTGCATATGGTGTGTGTGTGTGTGTGTGTGTGTGTGTGTATACGCATGCATGTGTCCACATGACCCACATATGAAACTCAGAGGATAACTCAGGTGCTGGGCACCAGATCTTTCTTGTCCTCCTCCCTGTCCCGCCAGGCTAGCTGGCCTGTAAGCTTCAGAGACTCTGGCCTTTGCCTCCCATATCTCCGTGAGAGCACTGGGACCGTGCCCTTGTGCACTGCTGTATCTTACTTTCATATCAGCTCTAAGGATCAGAACCCAGTTCGTCAGGTTTTACACGAGTGCTTTCCTCACAGAACCATCTCCCTGGCCCCCATTAAGTTTTTTTTTTTTTTTTTTTTTTTTTTGACTCAGCTATCATTATTTTGACTTCTGAGAAATATTCCTCAATTTTCTTACTGTTACTGTTTAATATACTCTAGTTTTACATTTGGAATGCTTCTTCAATATTTCTTTGGAGATGCTAATCATGGGTTTGGAAGTTTGCTTTAGCTTTCCATGTGCCGTCTCTGGCTTTGCTTTAAGCTTCTTCAGTAGTTAGTCCACATGATAGCCGCCATTTTGGATTTTGACTGTTGAATTGATTGAGAGACATGTTCAAAGTATGTAGAACTGTGTCTGGCACAGATAAGAACTCAATATTTTATGTTGATTTTGTCCTTAATGGTTTTCCACAAACCTGGATATTCATATATCATCTTGAAATCCCTTTAAAATCTAAACAGAAAGTTGAACCTTTTCCAGCTAAACTAATGAAAATTAGTAAAAATTGGTTTTGTAAGAAACCTGAAAAATGTTTTTTAATTAAAGAAATTTCATCCCTGCATGTTTGTTTTGAGAAGCAACCCGAATAGTACATTAGGAAAACAGAGATCCTACTGCCATTTGTACACTACTGATGTTTGATATATGCTGTTATAAGATAAGGAATGTTTACATTGTTCTTTGTAGTAACCATCTTCTCCATTTTTGGTTGACTGACTTTTCCCTTTTCATGGACAGAAGAGATGATTCCTAATAATTTATAGCTTATTTTATTTGTGTGATAATTCATAATTTGAGTAAGTATATGAGTGTGTGCTCTGCTGCTAGACGTTATCCTGTGTGTTATCATGGGGGAGAGGGAGGGCTTCTGTGACTCCAAGTTCACCAATGAGTGGATGGAGGTTCTAGCTAGGTATTGTGATGGTCATCAAAGGTCAAATGATATTAGTGACTTAGTGGCAGAAGACCTGCAGAGAAATTCTACCTTTATTGTACAGCCCAGCACATGTCTGCTACCAAGCCAGAGCCCAACCTGAAGCCCTGCCTTTCCTTTCCTTACACTGCGATTCTGCCAAGATGACCAGACTAACTGCATTTTTATCTTTAAGTTGCCTTTCCTGACTTACCCTATTTGCTCTTGAACTATTTATTTATTTTATGTTTATGAGTACACTGTAGCTGTCTTCAGACACACCTGAAGAGGGAGGGCATCAGATCTCATTACAGATGGTTGTGAGCCACCATGTGGTTGCTGGGAATTGAACTCAGAACCTCTGGAAGAGCTGTCAGTGCTCTTAACTGCTGAGCCATCTCTCCAGTCCCTCCTATTTTTCTTTTCAATGACAGATCTTTGTTCTTAGAACCAACCTTATCATCAATACCACTGTCTCTTTGAACCACCTTTAGAACCACATTCTTTCTTACTTGTATCAAGACTCATGCTGAACACTGACTTCTTTTACAGAATCGGTTTTATTTTTGTGTTTGTCTTTATGTCTCTGTTCAACACACACACACACACACACACACACACACACACACACGCAAGTGCTATTCATTTTTAGTCACTCCCGTCTATTTTTCAGGAAGCACACACAAGATTTGCATATCTGTGTCATACTCCACTCCTGATCTTCCCTCCCACCCCATACCCCCCCCTTACTCTACCTCCTGCTAATCTTCCTGATAAAATCATTGGAATTCCAAGTGGCTGTTTTCCTGGTGAGTATGATCAAGGTAGTTCCGGTTTTTGAACCAGGTATTCACTAATGCATGCATTCATCTGATAATGTATTGACATCTGTTCTTACTATAACTGGAAATTTGCTTTGATATTATCAGGTTAAATGAACTACTTTTATTTCCTGTGTCTTAAGCATGTTAGTTTCAAGTGGATTCAATCTAGAAAGGACAAAGGTTAAAAATCCAAATTTCAGAAGAACCTCCCTTAATTCATTGCTAAAGGTAGACAGATCCAGGATATCAAATGAGATGTTCTCTAGGTTAGAATTCACCTAAGAGATATTATTGGGTTCCTAGGCAAGAACAAAGACCATTTTGGAATCAGTATCAGTTTTTATAAGGACATATAAATGCAAATTAACCTCATGCATTTTATGGGCAATTTTTACATCTTACTAAAGCACATGGAAACCCAGACATGAACCTGCCAAAGACTTGTTATCCCGTTACACTAAAATTGATGTAAGCATGCTTGTATGCAGGCGAGGCTCCTAATGCAGCACCACAGCGGCCCATTTATATCAGATATATAGAAGCTGTACTGTCGGAACAACAGAGAACCTTTTATAGTATTAGGATCCACATATATAAGAGGCTATTGACTTTTAAGAGTAGTCATGGCAATTTTCAAACATACACGGAAGCCATTGGATGAATTTCATCTGCCCACAGCCAGCTTTAACTCTTACCATCCCACAGCCGCCCTTGGATCTGTTCCCTTTTCCCTCTCATGTTGAGTTATCTTAAACATATCCAAGACAACTTACCATTTTATTGGAAAAAATATTTCATTAGCATTTTCTGAAAGAACCCAGTTTTTCATCTCTGTAATGCCATCATTGCACCCAAAACAATATCAACAATGTTACTTAAAATCAAGCTGTCGGTATGTGAGTGACAATGATTGTCTTATAAATACCCTTTATTATTTTGTGAAAATACAGTCCAAGTAACTTCATATGTTGCCTTTAATTGGCATTTTCCTTAAGAGTATTTTAACTCTGAGGTTCTTTTGCCTCTCTCTTTTAATGTACACTATTAATATTCAGTTTCTTTATTAAAAAGGCAAGTTTGACTTCTTGAGTTCTTTATATATATTGGATATTAGCCCTCTATCTGATGTAGGATTGGTGAAGATCTTTTCCCAATTTGTTGGTTGCCGATCTGTCCTCTTGATGGTGTCCTTTGCCTTACAGAAACTCTGTAACCTTATGAGGTCCCATTTGTCAATTCTTGCTCTTAGAGCATACGCTATTGGTGTTCTGTTCAGAAACTTTCTCCCTGTACCGATGTCCTCAAGGGTCTTCCCCAGTTTCTTTTCTATTAGCTTCAGAGTGTCTGGCTTTATGTGGAGGTCCTTGATCCATTTGGATTTGAGCTTAGTACAAGGAGACAAGGATGGATCAATTCGCATTCTTCTGCATGCTGACCTCCAGTTGAACCAGCACCATTTGTTGAAAAGGCTATCTTTTTTCCATTGGATGTTTTCAGCCTCTTTGTCGAGGATCAAGTGGCCATAGGTGTGTGGGTTCATTTCTGGATCTTCAATCCTGTTCCATTGATCCTCCTGCCTGTCACTGTACCAATACCATGCAGTTTTTAACACTATTGCTCTGTAGTATTGCTTGAGGTCAGGGATACTGATTCCCCCAGATTTTCTTTTGTTGCTGAGAATAGTTTTAGCTATCCTGGGTTTTTTGTTGTTCCAGATGAATTTGATAATTGCTCTTTCTAACTCTGTGAAGAATTGAGTTGGGATTTTGATGGGTATTGCATTGAATCTGTATAGTGCTTTAGGCAAAATGGCCATTTTAACTATATTGATTCTACCGATTCATGAGCATGGGAGGTTTTCCCATTTTTTGAGGTCTTCTTCCATTTCCTTCTTCAGAGTCTTGAAGTTCTTGCCATACAGATCTTTCGCAAAAGAACTCAAGAAGTTAGACTCCAGAAAACCGAACAACCCTATTAAAAAATGGGGTACAGAGTTAAACAAAGAATTCTCACCTGAAGAACTTCGGATGGCGGAGAAGCATCTTAAAAAATGCTCCACTTCATTAGTCATTAGGGAAATGCAAATCAAAACAACCCTAAGATTTCATCTTACACCAGTCAGAATGGCTAAGATTAAAAATTCAGGAGACAGCAGGTGTTGGAGAGGGTGCGGAGAAAGAGGAACACTCCTCCACTGCTGGTGGGGTTGCAAATTGGTACAACCACTCTGGAAAGCAGTCTGGCGGTTCCTCCGAAAACTGGGCACCTCACTTCCAGAAGATCCTGCTATACCACTCCTGGGCATATACCCAGAGGATTCCCCACCATGTAATAAGGATACATGCTCTACTATGTTCATAGCAGCCCTATTTATAATTGCCAGATGCTGGAAAGAACCCAGGTATCCCTCAACAGAAGAGTGGATGCAAAAAATGTGGTATATCTACACAATGGAGTACTATTCAGCCATTAGAAACAATGAATTCATGAAATTCTTAGGCAAATGGATGGAGCTAGAGAACATCATACTAAGTGAGGTAACCCAGACTCAAAAGGTGAATCATGGTATGCACTCACTAATAAGTGGTTATTAACCTAGAAAACTGGAATACCCAAAACATAATCCACACATCAAATGAGGTACAAGAAGAAAGCAGGAGTGGTCCCTGGTTCTGGAAAGACTCAGTGAAACAGTATTTGGCAAAACCAGAACGGGGAACTGGGAAGGGGTGGGAGGGAGGACAGGGGAAGAGAAGGGGGCTTACAGGACTTTCGGGGAGTGGGGGGGGGCTAGAAAAGGGGAAATCATTTGAAATGTAAATAAATTATATCAAATAAAAAAAAAAAAAAAAAAAAAGGCAAGTTTGAATTTTCTGGGTTAGAGAAAGAAAAAAAATCCCCGTTCCAGAGCTCGCAGGTTGTATCCCCACGGTACCATCTTACATATTCTGCAGCTGTATAGCGTTCCTTTGGCTGAGCGTGGGCTTTTGATGGAGTGCAGGCCTCTCTCCTACCCGGAAGCTTCTCTATGGATGGAGCTGTGTTTCCTTCTCATCCCGTCATGGGGCACAGAGGGTCTGCTTCCTTCCATGAGTTTGATGCGGAGCTTGAGCCCTGGCCCAGCTGCCAGCCTGACCTAGCCAGCCATTATGGAGTTTCCTGTCAGCTTTCCTCTTCATAGTTTTCAGCAGCCTCTAATGAGTCGTCTGGCCTTGCTCCACTGTAGCTCCGAGCTTCCGGATTTAGAAGACCTTACCTATTTCCACCCTCTCACCCAGGGTTTATTCTGGCATCTTGTCATTTGTTTTCTCTGCATAGTCTATAATGGATTTATAGCTCTCTAGTGCCCTAGCCTGCATTTGTTTCACAGAATAAAATACTACCTGGGACACTGTGAGAAGAGACTCCCTGAGTTGACATTTATTACATCACTGATGCTGACCATCTCAAGAACATCAAATACTGCCAAAGTCCAGTTTCCAGTCACAAGGTTAAGAGCCATTGTCACACAATTTACTTTCTTTGTAATTTCAACATGCTCATACCACATCCATTCTCACTCCGTCACTTCCTCCCTCGCTCTCTGGTTACTTTATTTTAGGTGCAGTATTAGTACACAATGACTAGGGAAAAACAGAGTCACAACACTAATTTAGAATTGTTTTTTGTCTCAGCTGTCAACCCTAGATGGCTTTTCACATCACAAGCCCACATCCTGTTTTGTGGCTCACTATGGAAAATCGAATTGAGCAAAATTAGGGACAGAGACCAGTTTTTCTTTGCTCTGAAGATACCTCAAGCTCTGTACAATAAATGTTTTCCATTAGAGGGAAAATGTTGTGCATTAATGCTCCTGAGAAAAAAATAATGATTGCCAGTGATGCCATCAGGAAATGATTTTTTAAATGTTTCAGAGTATAAACACAATCGGCAACTAAATGGCGATACAAATGATTCTGGAGAATTGGAACACTAACGATAAAGTCATCTCTTGGAGAAGAAGTTATTCTAGGAAAGTGTGACTTTTGAGTTTGGGGACATGCACAAGGGACATGGGAGTAGTAAGACACACAACTCAGCAAGCTTAATTAAAATAAACAAGAGCAGAGCCACGGCTCGGTAGACATGGAGTTCTGTTGTGCGGGGTAAGAAGGGTTAAACAGCATGCCGTCAATGATTTCAACAGAAGACTAAACATGCCCGCTGCACCCCTGGGCGTCTGGGTCCTCGGCCATGAGTGCTCAATGTTTCATTTCAAAATGATCTTGATTGTGCGTGGCTTTTTCTGAAGGATGTAGCAACACATGCTAGCAATCCCAGCATTTGTAAGGTAGAGGCAAGAGGGTCATGAGTTCAAGGTCAGTCTGAATAATGTGAGACTCGATCTGAAAACACACATGCAAACACAACACACACACACACACACACACACACACACACACACACACACACACACACGAAAATAAATATGTAAATAAATAAAATGTTTTTATTTACAGAAAATTCAGGAAAAGGCAAAGAATATGTTAACTAAATGGCTCCAAATTAGAGACGAGCCTTGTCTTCTTGGCAAGCAACTCTTATATTTGCCAGTCACAAGAGCAGAGACCAAGTGTAGATTGTAGCTATGAATGGTACTAGTTAGTTTCCCAGCCGTTTAAGGATAATGTGTGGGCTCTGTTCAAACACGTGTTGTTGAGAAGGCTGAAGACAGATGAATGGAAAAAAAGATGACTCCCTTATACACATTAATTTAGATGCAACTTCAAGTAATGGATTTGATTGCATTGTGCATTCTTTTGTTTTGTCTTACCTCTAGAATGTTGTTTGTAAAGTCACTGAACCCAAACAGAAATGTAAGAGGATTTCATGATTTCAGCCCAATCCTTCATGACTTGCCCAGGGCGACATTTCACCCCCTGGTGTAGATTTGAATCACTTCATGGTTTATGAGTCACTTCGTTCATCGTAGATATAACACGATGATGTTTTCTAAACCATCTGTAGGCTGGTCATGAAAATAGCTAATTATCAAGTTGTCTCAAAATGATACTAATTATGGGGAGGGCCAGTGTTTGATAGAAATTCCAGTATTAGGGGACAGAGGAAAGGGTGAAAGCAATCACAGCAGTGTCAACAGGCAGGCTGTCACGACGGGACCATCTCGGGCTATGCATGCGTGTCCCTAGCAAGGATTGTGTTCTTTTGTACCAAACGTCTACAAGAAAAAGAAATGATATCAATCAGATTGAAGGAATCTCTTTTATTTTAAGCTGCATTAGAGGGCTAGCCTGGACCCACAGTGGCCCTCACAATATGGTTGTGGAGACTTCTTTTGGAAGTCAATGCTTTAGTGTGCAACTGAAGTCAATGCTTTAGTGTGCAACCGGTAGCTCGGGATAAGGCAGAAAAGGCCCTGAACCAAGCTCTTACTTTTCCACTTGGTTCAGCCAGACTTCTGGGTTTTAAAATGTGTTTCAGTTTATTTGTCTCTATTTTAGGCTTAGTAATCTGTACTCTGTTCTGTTTCCAGAGATGTGGTGAGGTTCAAATTATTCTGTCAAAAAGGGAGAGTGGTGCAGTTTTGAAATTGTGTCTCTTTAGAATAGTGTCTGCCTTTCAGTTCACTAGATCCTGATCCCATCAAATTTCTTTTTTTTTTTTATTAAAAAATAAGGAAGTTTTATTTTTCTCTTCATGAATTATCAGGCATTTTGATCACCAATGAAACTGGATAATTTCATTTTAACTCCCCAAGAATTTTGCCTTCTGAACCAGCAAGGTTCCATTTGAAGAAATATACTTTCCATTTCAGGTTCTGTGTGAGGATCACATTTTTGGGGGGTAAAAAAAATATGGAAAAGGTAGCTGGCTTTCAGAAACACACGGCTGCTCTGCTAGAGTTCTCTCAGGGGATAGAAATAGAGTAATAAGATCAGAAATCACAGAATGGCTTCTATTTCAAAATTAAACTGCCTGACCTTGCCTACATAGTTCAGGTAGAAATGAAGAAGGAACAGGGAGCAGGAAATTGAGTTCCCCCTGGGTGACGCAAGGCCACACAGCATCCAGCTGGAATGGCCAGTCACCTTAGGGCTCAATGTCCTGGTAGAAATAGTGTTCTCTTATGTCTTTGTCCTCATTCCAAAATATTCTGATTAAAAGTCCTGCTCCCCACTATACATGTACAAGTGCGCGCGCGTGCACACAAACACACACACTCCTGTCCCATGATCATTATTGTGTCTCTGTCTTCTAGAACAGCAGTCAATCATTTAAAGATAGGAGATTTGTTTTTTTCCAATACACACTTGGTTCTTTGGCTTGTGTGTTGCTTTTCTCCTGAAGCCATTAATGAGACATCCCAGGTTGCCAGACCTTTGGGCCTTTTGGACTCTGCTTCATCTCAGAGGCTAGGAGCTTCATGGATTACAGGAGTGTGCCCAGAGCTGTCAGATTTCAGCAAGTAGCTCCTAACCATCTCTTTCCATGGATGATTTTTTTCCATTCTCATTGTAGTGGTTTGTGTGTCCTGGCTGCCCATTCATTGGCAAGGGCTGGCCATTGGCAAGGGGACAGAACTGCTGCAGCATAGGTGACCTGCTCCATCTGCCAGTATTTGCTAGATAAAAGTGTCGAGATTTTTTTTTTTCTTTGAAGTTGTTTTTGTGTCAACATCAGCTGTTCCAACAACTGGGGAGAGGCATTAAGATGGTGTGAACAACATCATGTCCACAGACAAACATACCCTGACTCTCTAAGTGGTAAAATAGGCTGGGGAAGTGCTTCGGGTTGATTTATAATCTTGCCCAGGTTGCCCTGAAATCATTGCTTGGGATCTTTGCATTTGTCTGAACGTGTGGGGGGAGGCTGCTAGGTCTGTAATTACTGCCCTGTTGGTTTAGGGGGGCTCAGTACACCTTTTTCTCCTATATTTTAGGGGCGGGGGGAGTGGAGAGAAGACATTAGATATGTAGGATCTTGTAAGCTGAAAGAGCTGGGCAAGTCACTTCCAGCCCACTGAGAAGTGAGGTCCTGAGACCTGAGACCAGAGGAAGGAGGTGTCTTTCTGGAGCCTCAGTGCTCTAAGCTGAGGTCTGGGATACTCCCAGCTGTGGGATGCTAGGCAAAAAGTTGAACTGGCCCCAAGCCTTAGTTTCCCAACTTGGAAACTGTGGGTTACATTTTGAGTTGCAAAGAGATGCTGAACAACGAAGGTTTGGCACAGCTTTCGGCTGGAGGCGAGAAGATACTGACAGGTGTGATGGCTCCTGCTCAGAAGCATCGTCAACAGCCTTTAGATGATGCATGCCTTGTGTTTGGGATACAGGACCTAAAGTCACGTTGCCCCAGCATAAGAGGTTTTCTTCCTGGATTGGTGATGTAGCTTAGTTGGTTGACGGCCTACCTAGCATATATCCAGAACACCATGAGTTGATCCACGGTTCCACATAAACTGAGCATGGTTGCTTGTATCTGTAATTCCACAACTCAGAAAGTAGAGTGAGGAGAATTGGAAGGTCAAGGTCATCCTTGGCTATCCCAGGGTATGAGAGACCCAATCTCAAGGTGGAAAAGAAAAAAGAAAAAAAAGAAAAAAAGTTAGTCTTGGCCTAACTTTGAGCAGCTGCAGCAGGCAGCCTCGCCTCCTCGCCCTACCCTCAGGGTCCTCCATTGCTTCAGAGTCACGTGATCTGACCCCACTTCCTAAGGCCCTGGATGCTGCTCCCCAGTCATCCCTACCTCTTATTGGAAAAAAGAAAAGACCTGAGGGGTAGCAAAAAGATGGAGCCCAGTAGGTGGACATTGTGCCCTTCATTTTTACCAAGCTGTCTATAATGCATTCCCTAGCAGCCAAAATTCCTGTCTGGAGGGAAAGGTCAGAGGCATTTTATCATTAGAGTGGAGACAGGTATGAGATCTGTCTAAATAATGGTCGCTTAGGATAAAGTGTGGCAAAGGTTATAATGGTTTCTTTTTGATGACCGAAATAGAAATAGGCAGACCTCGGGATGACCTACCCTCACTCCCCAGGCAGATATGCTAACTAGAAACTGCTTACCTGTGATTTTGCTACCCCAGGGGAGGTTGGATATTGGGAGAAAAGCCATGAAACTGATTTGTAACAAGTTTCTTTCTTCAAATCAAAGCACCCCTTCATCTACCCCCTTAAAGCACAATATAGAAGCTTTTATCGGAAAAGGGGAGACAGTGCCTGCTGTTGCTAGGCAACCCAGAAAAAAAAGCTGCAAGCCCAGTCACAGTCTCAGTTGGCAAGATTTTCCCAGAAACCTAGCTGCTCTTGCAAAGTTCTTTGTGTAGCATTAGCAGACATTTGTAGTGGGTGGGGAGACAGTCTTCTTCATTCTTCAGCTCCCTTTTCCCCACTAGCGAACCCCAAGATAAATGGAGTCTTGAGACCATGTTTTGTTTGATGGTATGGTTGGTTAGTGTTTTGTTTGTTTGTTTTCTGGAGACAGGATTTCTCTGTGTAGCCCTGGCTATAATGGAACTCTCTCTGTAGACCAGACTGGCCTCAAACTCAGAGATCCACTTGTCTCTGCCTCCAGCATGCTAGGATTTAAGGTGTGTGCCACCATGCAGCTTGAGACCAATTCTTGGCTTGAGCGTTCTGAAGGAAGATACAAACAGAGTCTGAGATGCACACAAGGCTGTCTGCATTTTCGAGGCCTGAACCTCCTTAAGAAAATCAACGGGAATTCTTTTCTCTGGCAACAGTGAATACTGCCAGTCTTTATGCCCTTGACACTCCCTTAAGAGTATTCTGTGAAGGAAATTTTCACTCCTAGGATGCTTGTGCCCACAATTGAATACTAATATCCTCACTAGATAGCTGCCCTGTTCCTGTCTTCCTGGGCTTGGGCATTTTCTTGCTGGTTGACCAGAAGGTTGCTCTATTTCCTAATTCTGAGGCAGAATGTGTCATCTGTCTTGTGGGTCCCAAGTGGAGTCCCCTGTAACCTATGCTGTCTTTCAGTTGCAGATTTGGACTCCTTCCAGAATGAATCCTCAGATCCCCAGGACTCACATCAACGTGGCCCTCAGTCACAGACACTCATAACAGAAGCAAAACTACATCTCCCGATGGTGGCCAGACATGGTGGAGATGCTGGAGACGGAGCTGAAGAAAACATTGTTTACCTCTGATCATGTGGCCACTTGCTTTTCCAAACAAACAAATAAAACCATTGGCACTTTGGGGGGAGAACCTTTCCTCAGCCCCAGTCCTCGAGGGTGTGATTCTCTGTACCCAAGTTGCTTTAAGAAGAATATTTAATATTTCATGCATGTTCAATTTTTGGCATGAATCTAATAATTAAATTATTAAAAAAAAACAGCTCTGTGTGTGTCATCTTTAACTGATCTCACCCACTTTCAAGTTTCTCGAGGAGAAATTTCACTTGAGTGAGGCAAAGGATGCGAAAAAGTTGTTTTCACTTTGAAATTCCATATTACACTGTGTGCCGATTCATCTGGAGTGTGAAATACATTTTAAGATAAAGATGAAGCCATTTTGATTTGGAGAATGATCTTTCCCAGAGCTGAATTTCCGATATCACAGCAATTGCTTATTGAGAGTAGCCTTGATACCCCAAAGAAGTCAGAGGAAGGTATGGGAAAGACTTTTTCTCATTTGGTTCTTGTGTGTGAATGTTGGGGTCTTCAGAGTTGGGGTGCTGCCACCCTTACCATGCAGCCCTGTGTCCTGTCTAAGAACCTGTTCATACCGGTTGGGCGCTGAACTAGAACACAATCTGGACACGCTTGGGACTGGAGTCACCCTGCTTTCTGCCTCCCTTTCTTGACTGAATGCTGCTGGTTTCTGAGTCTATTCAGCACCATCTTAGCCCAGCCCAGAGCCTCCAGCATGACACTGTAAATAGTGAAACTCCCAAGAGAGAGTCCTTACTTGGGCCTGCTGGGCAGGACTGAGCCTCAAGGTACTCAGCCTGCAGATCTTAAGGACAGACTGGCTAGCTCTTGGTGAAGGTCGCTGCCTGCCTGGGCTTTTCTACAGAGGGACAAAGCACTTCTTGATTTCAGAGTACCCGTGGCTCTCTGTGAGAAAATAAACCAGGAAGTGTTCTCATCTTGTTCTCTGGAAATATTTGTCTATGTTCTGGTCAGTGTCAATAAATACCTTTTGCCTCATTGTTTTACTCTGTAAATTTAATATTAAACACAGGACCATAGCAAAACACACATTTCACACACACACATCAGACTTAATGGAAACTGAAAAGGAATGATGTTAGGGGTGACCATTAATTTTATGCAGAATTGCAGCAAAGGCACTGGGAGACATGGGGAGGGGAGGGGGCGGAAGGGCAGGCACTTGGATCCCAACTTATTTTTCCTAAAGTTATAAATTGTCTCTATATTTTAACAGGTCAAATCTTACAGTTTTAAAGAATCTCTTTGGAGAAGTTCTCTTTTGTAGCTCCTGTATATCTATGCTTTTCTTAAAGTGTGTTAAAAAGTCTGGTGACTAAGTTTTCCCCAGCAGGTATAGTCATTAAAATTCAGACAGCTTACTAAAACTCTGTCACTTTATCTTTGAGGCAAACTCCTAATGACATGATCCCCACTCCACGCCAAAGACACCTAGGAAGAAAAGTTTCTTCTGTCTCCATTAAAGCTGATCTCAGAATCCTATATACTTTTAATGGAAAGCTTAGAGTTATTTCCGTCTATATCTTTGCTCTGATAACTATAAATATCTTTTTTTCATGATAGAGAAGATGGAAATGGTAAAATTATGTAAAGATGTTAAAAAAAAATCCCCATGGAACTCTGCTTTAAAATCTGTACTCAATTGACCTTCAGGCTCTGAAAACCAAGGCCTCCATGCAACACTCTTAGGACAGCTTGGACAGTTTTTGAGATTTTACCGGTATTCATAGGTTCATCTTGACCATGCTGTTATTTAATGTTTTGGTGTTTTAACTGATATAACTAGATGTCCAAGCTTCCTCGGGAAGTTCTCACTTTTCACATGTCTTTACTGTGTAATGAGCACAGAGCTAGCATCTGAAAGGCTTGTCTGTCCACCACACCCACTCCTATGTTAAACACATAGCTACCACTATCTCGATAGCAGATGGGGCCTTTGAAAAGTGATTCAATTATGAAAGTAGAGCCTGCATAGATGGGTTAGTGTGCTCAGAGAAGCCATGGGAAAAGCCCACAGTCCTTTCATCATAGGGAGGATGTGCAAGAAGACCTTTTCTATAACTCAGGAAGTTGGTCCTCATTAGACACCAAATCTGCTAACACATTACTCTTAGACTTTCCAGCTTCTGGACATAAAATTCTGTTTTTGCTAAGTTGCCTAGCTCATATCTTGTTAGAGTAACCTGAATAGGCTATAAAAGAACTCAATGGAGGTTGTTGACTCTCACACAGAGTCACTAATCTTGGTACCGTTTCCCAGATCACAGATGAGTATCTCCCATCCATCATGAGGATCTGCTGTGCCCCTCAAAGAGAAGCTTAAAGGAAGCTGTCATTCTTTTGTCCTGGGATGAGAAGCATAGTGTTCCGTCTTTTCCAGGCAGCTTGAGTTTATGCATCACCTCAAGTCCAAGTTACTCTGCATTTCATCAGGGTGTGTAATTGCTATATCCATCCTCCTTCCGGATCACTCACAGCAGGAGTCCTGCTCTTTGAGAAAAATATAAAAGCACTTGCTGCCAAAAAGCTTGTGTGTATGTGTGTGTGTCCACATGACCGTGTCATGTAAGTTAAGAAGATAACACAATTCAGTCAGAGATAACCGGCAATAAAAAGGGACAGGGACAAGCATTCCTTCCTGTGGCCTGAGGTCATTCTTCTCCCTCCCCTTGTCTTTCCCACCAGAAGGCAGCCGCTGTCGGCACTGGAGCGAATGGGTTTTGAAGCCAATGCTCCACTTAACTGGCTGTGTTCCCTTGATGCTCTGCTTCACCTCTCATTTCTTCATCAGTGAAAACAAGGACAGTTGTTTATAGGATTGTCATGAAGACTAAACAGTGAAGCAGCATGGTTAGAACAGAGCCAGGGTGCAGTAGCCATTTGGTGTGTGGGGTCTACTATCACTAACAGTCTACTAAAATCTGCTCAGCTGTGCCCCAATGGTCAGGACGATTGCTCTTGCTTGCCGGAAGATGTGGGTGGAGAATTGTAAGTGCTTAGAGGTGACAGGAGCAAGAGCCCGCAATGTTAGCTTTCAACTCATTCGCATCCCTAAATGTCCTGTCACTCCCGTGGTCAACCAACAGTTACCGACTGCATGCAAGAGGCCGAGTGTTTAGTTGGGGACAAAATGAAGATGAGCAGGCAGGCACATCTGCCCTAACCGCTGAGCAGATGATCCTGACAACGGCACAGACAATGACACGGAGACATGCAGGTTGCCATGAGAACTCATAGGAAGAGGCTGCTGGGTGGTATGTGTAGGACTAGGGGGCGAGTGCTAAAGAAAGAGATGCCTGAGGCTTGAATAATAGGAGGAGTAGGTAGAGAAGACATTTCCATCAAGGGGGAGAGAGCCACCTGTGAGTCCGAGTCTGGAAATATACAATGGGGAAGATAGAGATAGAGATGTGGTGACAGGCATTTGGAGGTGTCCATAATGAGTTTCTTCTGCTGGATCAGGTATCCCGTGAAATTGTCTCTTTGCCTCTCCAGTCACCCTTATACATGTAGCAGGGAAACAATGAAGTCGCCCATCATTCCCTGGTAACTGACCAGGTTCTGTGAAAGGCCAGACTGTGGAGTAGAGAGGAATATTGGTTTCCATATTAGCATGCTCTCAAAGTGTGACGCACGCAGGTTCTGTCATCTCCCGACTCTATACCAACCTCTACCAGCGATGTAGATTCTAGTCAAATGGGCATTGGCATGTCTGCCTCCTTGGACCTAAGTTGCAGTGAAAAAGAAGTAAACAGGTCTCTGGGATCCCCGTGAGGATGCAGATTATAGTGGAGTTTCAGAAAAGAGCGTCAGAATGCTTCTTTGGGATGAAGCTGAGAATGTGTGTGATGACACACAATGCAGGATTGTGGCGGGAGGAGGGAGAAGCTGCCCTTCTTTCTGTTTCTGCTTCCTTCTCTTGTCAACTCTGCTTCCGCCCCAGATCCCATTTTCATTTATCATTAGATAATTAATATATTATTAATGATATCAATATAATAATATCATTAATGATATTGATAAATCAAAAGAAAGAAGGAAAGAGAGGAAGGGTAGGCGGAATGGAGGGAGAGAAGGATGAGGCACGTGGATAGAAGATTCCAGAATTTTATGATTGACATGAAAAAGCATTGTGCTCTTTGCAGATTGTCTCCTCTGCACAGACTATCTCCTGTGGTAGTTTGATTGAGATCCCCCGTAGTCTTGGGAGTTCAAGTACTTGTGCTTCTAGTTGGTGGCACTACTTGATTTGGTTTAGGAGGTGTGGCTTTACTTAGGCAGTATGTTACTGGAGGCTACCTTTGAGAGTTTAAAGACTCTTGCTAGTTCTAGTTTGCTCTTTCTGCTTCGTGCTTACCATCCAAGATGCAAGTCCTTGGTTCACTTTCTGCCGCCATGCGTGATGATTGTTGCTATGTCTCCCTACCATGATAGACTCATCCCTCGGGAACCATAAGCCTAAAAGAACTCTGCAGTAAGCTACGTTCATCATGGTTTTAGCATACAACAGAAAAGTACATCCTGTTACTAGAGAAAAGGAGGCAGTTAGAAGATACTGGAAAGGCAGACAGACCTGAGCTCTGCTTCCTAAATGTCTCCAGCAGGGCTGGAGTCCACCACCCCAAAGATCCTATTCAGAGTGTGTGCTCACACTGGGCAGCACCTATGTTCCTGGAGGCCAGCAAGAGAGGAGCCTGCTGCCAGCTGCACAGGCCTTCAGCTTGGCTTCTGGGCCAAGCTGTTTAATCTCTAAAGTAAGCACATTGGCCAAAAGTCATACCTTGCAGAGTTAGATGGAGAAATATATGAAACAAGATCAGGACAGAAAATAGACACAGCAAGCATTCTCACAGCAACGTGTGTGGAGAAGAGGGATGAGGGAAAGGTGGGCACGAGTGTGTTTGAGAAACAAACCAGCCAGGGCCTTCTTCAGGTTTTCAAAGTTCATGCTCTTATGTCCAGGAAAGACGTCCAAAACCCAGGGGTACTGGCTGCTCAGCTCAGAGCAAGAGCTCCCAGCTCAGCACTGCAGGAAGGAATGGAAGCGTCTGTGCCAGTCTCAGATCAGCCTGTGAGGAAGAGGCACAAGAGACCCAGCCATAGAGCTCTGACTCTGGCTGCTGGGTTTACAACAGTCCCTTCAAGCGGCTGAGCACACACGGCTTGGGGCAGGGGAATGTCAAGTGGAACCACAGTTCAGTGGTTGTGACTCTAGAGGGCTTTATGTCTGAGAAACTTCAACATGGTTACTTGAATTCCAGTAATCTGCCCAGGATACAACTCTTGGAAAGGTGGGCAGGGCAGGAGTTTTAAATACTGCCAACAAACAAGAATTTTTCTTTTGTCTTTTCTCTGTCTCTTTCTTTCCTTCTTGCCTCTCTCTCTTACTCTCTCTCCCTCCTTCTCCCCTTTTTCTTTCTTTCTTTCTTTCTTTCTTTCTTTCTTTCTTTCTTTCTTTCTTTCTTTCTTCCTTCCTTCCTTCCTTCCTTCCTTCCTTCCTTTCCTTCCTTCCTTCCTTCCTTCCTTCCTTCTTTCTTTCTTTCTTTCTTTCTTTCCTTCCTTCCTTCCTTCCTTCCTTCCTTCCTTCCTTCCTTCCTTCCTTCTTTCCTTCCTTCCTTCTTTCTTTCTTTCTTTCTTTCTTTCTTTCTTTCTTTCTTTCTTTCTTTCTTTCTCTCTTTGTTAATTTTACTTGCTTCTATAGTTCTATTAAAGATGTCTCCGATTCCTGCAAAAGTCCCAGCTCCCATTCTCTCAATGAATTTTAATTCATAGGCCTGGCAACCATACCGATTAATTTATCTCCATCTCTAGCCAGCTCAGGTGTCAGCTGTTCCCCAGGATCCATGGTGTCTCAGCTCCAGGGAACATTTAGGAAGCTATCCCCATTCCGGATGCTCACTGGAGGAGGACTCTCTCTGTAAAAGGAATCTTACTTGTCTGTTAAAATTCATTTTCACCTTAGCTGTTCGTTTGTCTGCTTTTTTTATTTTTCTTGCCTTCTTTCTCCTCAGATGACTTCATCATGTTACCTGCCTGTGTGGGAGTGTGGATGGGGGCAGTGAAGGGGGAAGGAATGGGACACTCAGGGAATGGTTTACTTCTGGTTAGCAACTCAAGTTAAACATTTAAGGATGGCTGGATGTTGGTCTGATTTGAGATACCACTCTGGGGTAAGTGCCCGACTCCCGTTTTTCCTGTGTTCTCCCTGCCTCTTGCCTCAGGGCCCTGACACTGTGGCTAATGTCTAAGCAGGCTTCCTGGGCACTTTCCAAAGCTTATTTTTACAATCTCTAAGCTAAGAGCTTCAAATATAAACATAAACGCAGCCAGCATCGGTGGGAGGGTCTGCATGGGCCAGGCACCTAAAACATTCTCAGGAGCAAGCTTCCCATTTCCCTTGGCAGCGCCACAGCGTGCTTGGAAAGCCTCAGTCCACCTCGCCACTGCTGGCAAGGCGGGCTGTGATTGGTGTAAGACATAAGCAGGTGCCAGCAAAGGACAATGGGCTTTTAATTAAAGTCGGAGGTGCCAAGGCTCAGAATGCCCCTTGAAGATCTGCCTTGAAACACTTGGTTCTCCTAACAACCCTGCAAACAATAGCCCTGTGCCTCCTGAAAGTCATCGATCTTCTTAGCATAGGAATCTCTTGCAACATAAAGGTAGCTGTACAGGTTTTCTTTTTCCTCTTCTTCATCTTCTTTGTAATATCTTGGTAGGGGGGAGGCGGGGAAAGCGCTTTCTTCTATTCCAGGTTTAAAGCCCTTGTTTGTATCACGGCAATCATACAACTTGATCCTTCCAGGCAAACCTCCCTGTGCAAAGTTCTCATTAGTTCTGACACTAGAATTAATGCAAACATATCTCGGTTAAGGCCATATTTTTGAGTCACTCACTTGCAGGAAGATTTTCCTAATGTGGAGTCTGAGCCTGCTAAGCACTGTTGCTATGGAGACGGTGTGAGAGATTAATTAAGGCTAGAACAGATGTTGTGAAGTGTGTGGAATACGCTGTTTGCTGTTAGTAATTAAAGAGGGTGTGTATGTGAGAGAAGAGAAAAATTGAACCAGGCAGGCAAAGCAGTCAAGGCACCGGCCACATAACCTTTCCCCCAGTAACACTCACCACCAATAACACTGCTGACACCACTGAATTCCTCATCCACCCAGGCCAGACAGAACAATTACTTGAAGAGGCCAAACGGTCTGCCCAGTCTTCCTTTCTTGGTCTGATTTATACGAGGCATAAGGATATACAAAAACATGCTCTTGGACGAGTAGGTTCAGAGGACCTGTCATCTGTCTGAACACTTGAAAATCAAACTGGATTGTGCAAATGGTTTTTAAACAGCCCAGCAGGGAGGCCAAGTTTGCAGATTGGAGTTAAATTAGTCATCCAGCCTGCCAGGGGTGCTGTCATTGGTGCACTAGCTACCAAGAGGAAGACTGGCTGTCCACTGTCGTGGGCAAATTGTCATGGGATGCCTTCGGGACTGGAAAGGGAATTAAGCATCAATCTGTTTCAGGTTTCATTTGGAGAACTTTGATTTCAGATTGGACTAAACTTTTTGATTAAAATACAAAAAAAAAAAAAGGGAAAAGAACACTGTATATTTTTTTAACTTTAACTTGAATAAAATATTAGTGATGATCAAGATCAGCATAGGTCAAGATGAGGTCTGAGTTTACAAACAGGGGTCCATTTGCATCTGTTTAATGGTCCCTGTGAGTAGCATCCTCATATTGCTCCCACCTGGTTGGTCAGGAGTGGTTAATGGCTTCAAACAGCTCTAGACTTTCTTCGACCGTGGGGAGCAATTTTACTTGGACTGGCAGCCCCCCCTTTTCCCCTGTTGTCTCACAGCAGCAGAAGTTGAGTTGTCTGAGGTGAGGAAGCAGAGAACATTATAGGAGACCTTTGCTTTGCTGTTGGGGTGGAGCGGGGCTCATTTTCCTCGTGTCCGAAACTCTCTGCTCTCCGCTGCCCACAGACTGTGGAAAGTAAGTCCAAATGTAATGACATAATAGGCAGCTGTAAGGTCTGAGACATTACAAATGCGTACGTTGGATTGTTGAAGGCACGTGCTCTCAAACAAAGCGTGGTGTTTGCTCCAGTGTAGAGGCTTTCGACAGACAGGCACCCGAGAAACTCCTTATGCCCAGACTTGCCCTGTCACAAGAGGTTGTGTGAAAGATTTGGTGCATGAATAAAATTGGTTCTTTCTCTCTTCCTTGTTCCTTCCCTTCCTCTCTCTCTCTCTCCCTCCCCCTCCCTCCATCCCTCCTTCCCTCCCTCCTAGCTCCCCCTCCCTCTCTCCCTCCCTTCCCCTCCTCCCTCCCTCTTTCTCCCTCTCCCTCTCTCCCTCCCTTCCTTCCTCCCTCCCTCCCTCTCTCCTGTCCTTCTCTCTTGTCTCCCTTTTAACTGAGTACCATCTACAAGCACCACGTGACAAGCAGGTCAGATGCTTCCCAGTTGTATGCTGCTTAAAACCTTAGAGACAGAGAAGAAACAAACTGGATCCCAGGGAATTTGTCCCTATCTGCATCTCTGCAGATGACCTAAGACTCCGTTGTCTTAAACTTGATGGTTGAATGTGCTTTGCTTTTCATTTTTTCTCTTATTTGAAGGTTGTCTGTGTTGAACTCACAAAATAAGACTTTTTACACAGAAGTAGAAAGAAGTTGGATTTGTTCTCTGACCCTACTGCGATTTCTGTCTCTTACTGTGAATAAGAAAGATGGTCTTTGAAAAATGAAAGCGGACCCACCTCTTCTTTTTCCAAGCACATGTAGAAAGAAGGGAATGCTTGTTCGGGGTTTGCTGTCTTAGAATGAACGCGGGCCGTGAGGAAGAAACAACGTCAGTGGTTAGATGTCTACAAAGGGACACCTGATTTCGTAAAAGAGGAACAATCCTTGGAACAATGGGAATAAAAATACGGAATCAATTCAAAAGGAAAAATGTATTACCCCCTACCCCAACCATCAAGTTTTGAGAAAATGTTTTATACCTGGCAAACACTGGCATTTGTTTTTAATGTGTGTGTGTGTGTGTGTGTGTGTGTGTGTATGTAGGTACATATGTGCAAGTAGCACATGTATCTGTATGTGTGTGTGTAAGTGGCACATGCGTCCACATGTGTGTGCACGTGTATGCAAGTGTGTGTATGCTTGTAAGTAACATATATGTGGGCATTTATGTGTCTGCACACTTGGTTTGTCTCACTTTAATATACCTGCTGTCCCAGTAACGGAATTAAGCACTGTCCTTCTACCGTGCCTTTCTGTTTGTTAGTATGATGAAAGGGACCCAGCTTCCCAGTGGCTACAGTGCTGCAGTCACGACCCACTAAAGGACTGCATTGACTTGGGGCATTTGCATCGCTAACAACAGAATACTGCAGCCTTGGGGCAACCTAAGCAACAGAGGTTCTGGAGGCTGGGAAGTCCAAGGTTAATGCTCTGGGAGATTTGTGATTCACAAATGGCTTTCTCTAACTGTGTTCTTTCAAGGCAGAAGAGGCACAGCAAGCCTCAAGGGTCTCTCTCATAAGGACAGGAATCCACAAGGCCCCGCCCCCTCATATCATCACTCTGGGTTTCAACAAGTAAATGGGGGTAGAGTACATACCATACCCCTCATACCATAGCATCCACCAACCTATCAAAATGAGAAAAATTTACAATATATTGTATTTCTTACTAAACCATTGGTCAGTGGTATGAGATTTAGTTTATCTCTATTATTTATACATAGATAATTTGGCAGCATAAAGTGAATGGATAATCTATCAAGCCCAGGACCCTGCTTAGTCTGAGGACATGGTAAGTCCTATCGTAAAATACCTACCACCCATAAGGATGCAGCTATGTATCCTGGCAAGACCAGTATCACCAGCAGAAGAATTAACACCTACAGGAAGCATCAAAGCAGCAGACCGTAGCAATGAAATGAGCAGTTTTAGGGAACGATATAGAGAGATGTGTTTGGAGAGTCCCCGTGTGGAGATTGTCACTGGCAAAATCTTTTTGAGTTTTTGCCTGGTGTTAGGATTTGGAAATTTTGGATTTAGTCTCTGTAAGTGTGCACTACACCTTACAGAAGTTTTTGGAAGTGTATGGAAATATTTTGGGTTGTCAGAATTAGGACAGAAAAAATGAACTGTCTCTCCTGGACTACTGTAAGTCACAGGCAACATCACCGCCACAGCAGAAGGGCGGGGTAGTGAGGAAAAACATAACAAGTTTATTTACTCCGTGTTTTACATGGTGTGGTAACCTTCAGAATTGAAGACCCCCTGCCCCCCAGCTCAGGGAAAACTGTGTTTTTGTGCTAAGGTTTTGTGAAGAATTGACAGCCATGTAGATTCAGAACTGAGTAGCAACACTGAGAGTGGGCTAGACCAGGGTGGGGCAGCAAGGTCTGACATTCAGGGTCTTCTTGATCTCAGTCACTTTTCTTCTGCTCAAGAATAGGACAAGGACCCTGGAATGAGACTTCAGGAGTGGCTTTTTTATGTCTACAGCTTGGTTTGGGGCTGAGTTCTAGTGTTTATGGCCTCATAGAAATGTGACTTGTATGATTCACACTGGGAAAGTAAAGGGACACAGGGACAGGAAGTGAAGAGTTTCTAACACCTTACTTCCTGTCTCTGCCAGTTCAAAGTATAGAGCAGATCAAGGTGCAGTGCGTTAGGGCGTCATGTTCTGAGAGCCGGAACCTCAATGACTGGTAAGGAGGTCTGGTGTTTAATGGGCAGGAGATGCAGGGGAATGAAAGGCCAGGCTATGAATAAGACTGTCCTGTCCAATAACATTTACTAACCCCCAAAAGGCCACTGAACAATGTCAGTCAAATCTCAGTGTAGCTGCTTTGGAATTAGCAAGCTTGAAAGTCATTGGGGGTAGACCACGCCCTCTTAGTCCACTTAGGGCTCTGCCTCCGGCCCTGTCACTGGTAACACGCCCATTTTAAAGAAGGGAAAATATCACAATTGCTCCCCTCCTCGAATTAGCAATGCCAAACGAAAGTGGCATGGAGACCCAAATAAGGAAAGGCTATATATTACAGGTGACAGCAGATTTTAGGTACTTATTACTGTGTCATTTCAAGATGGCAAAGCCTTAGAAACCATCTCTGTGTTCTAAGAGGTGGCAATTTAGAGACAAAGGAAATTTGGAGCCTCTCAAGTTTTGAACCACATCCAGGTTTTTAGGGACGGTATCAGAAAACATCAAAGAGGAACCTTTCTGCAAGAATTCCTAGTATTTAACATTGTCAAGATAAAGTGACATTGTCAACCAAAGTTAGTGAGACTCTGGCTTTTTTTTTTTTAACACACTCTAACTTTAGCTGACATTTAAATTAAAAAGCTCAGCAGTATAGCAGGGAGCTGATTGATCTGGAAAGCATGGATGGGAGATAATGAGGGCTCTGCCATGCTCCTCTGCTCCTCTTGGTGATGGGTTAGAAATGATCTATTCCTGGCTAAAAGCGAAGGGGGCGGGGCCGCGTCTGCGTTGAACTTGAGGGATTTGCATTGCACTGAGAAGTCACATCTCTCCTCCCTGCAAAGGATTTTCATATCACCCTTGAAGGTGGTTAGGAAAATGATCCTGGTAGACATTTCATGTGTCAAAGGCATCAATGGTTGTTTTCTTAATCTTTTTCCCCAAAGTGCTGCAGACGCATTAGACGTGCAGACAGCCAAATAAAGACTGGTTCGGCAGCATGTTGCTCTTTCCTCAATCTGCTCTGCTATGTGAGGGGTGTTTGGAAAACCTTAGGTTGGAAAATTGAGTTGACCTTTGTTTCCTCGCGAACTTTAACTTTCTTTCAAGAAAAGGCTGATTCTGCAGAGTCCCGAAGCATCGAAGCCTCCTGCATCCAGGAGGGAGGAAGTTCTGCCTGGGGCCTGGATCTCAGGCCCTTCAGGGTTGCTATAAAACTCCCCTAGTCAGTTTTCCCTATCCACATAATGGCTCAATTGTAAAACTCGCCGTCTCACCGAAGATTAATGAGGTGAGCCGTGTAGACATCTCTCACTCAAGGATCAACTCCAAGTCCTTTAAATCTCTGGAATAAAAAAACGACTCCAGGGATGTTTATCTGAAAGCCTGATTGTCCAAACCTTCTAGGAAGCCAGGGGAAGCAGCACCGGGGGATTGGTCCTTTCTTTCCAGAAGAAGTGGCTGCTCGGTTTATTTATTCTAGGGAGGCAGATGCCAGAGGTTCTTCCAGTCCCATCAGTGGGCACAAACTTAGTTGACAATAAGTGCTGTCCTTTTAATCTGCTTCCATTCGTTGTCCTAAATTAACCACAGTTCTGACTTGTCAAGAAGCCATCCATTCTCAGAATCTGACTTGGAACAGGATTTTGGTCTGCTCAGTTATATCCTGGTACTTCTCTTGAGAAAGCAGATTGCTCCTGAGCATGTAAAAAGAAAAAGAAAAAAAAAATCCCATAGAAGCTTGGAGTATCAACAATGATTTTTTTCTTTAAAAAAAAAAAAAAGAAAGAAAAGAGTCCCCTAGGTCCTTGAAATGTGGTATATATTATACTAATTGGACATTTTTCTAGACAGATCTATGCGGAATGACTCTTAGGGTATTTATCTTAATTTGCTCCTTGGAGAAATGTTTAATTATCTTTTTTTTTTTTTTTTGGTAAGTCTTAAGTTGGTTGCCCTTACACTGTCTGATAATAAACTCTTTCCTCCTTGACTTTCCCTCTGGGATCCATCAAGGGATTGACTCTCAGGCAGTTTAATGAAAGACAAGGGCCCATCAACATTGCTTAAGGAGCCACGGGAAGTCTGCTAATTACCACAAGGCAGAGGGGTTGCTGGCTGCCTTGGGCAGCTTTCCGGGCACAAGCATCCTGCCATTTACCTGAACTCTGACTGCAGGGCAAGGGAGGGTGGCGGGGCACTGCGGAATTCTGACAGGTGCAGATGAACCCATCTGAGCTATCTCCCATTATAAATTAACCTCTAGGAATGGCTGGCACAGTGCCAAGTCTGCAGACCTTCTACAGCGGTTGACCCTGCCAACGTGGACATCTGTGTTTGAAGTCCCAAAGAACTCCTCCAGAGGAAGTAGTGAGAAGGTCAGTCAAGTATCGGGAGTCCTGGGGTGAGGGAGGTAGAGAGGCTGGGGACAGAAACAACTCAAGGTTAGCTCATCCTGAGCTTATTAGATTCTTATCAGCCAGAATGTGTTGGAGAGAATCCTGGCTTCTGAAACAAAATTTATCCACATAATTTTTTTCTACTTTACAGAAACAGCTTCAACAGGATGCTGTTGATCCAGGGGGCTGTAACAGACGCACGCAGCAGGAGGCAGGCAGCAGGCAACAGTAGCTATGAGCCTAGGTTCAGATTCCAATGGTGTGGATGTGAAGGGCTGGCTCAACTGACTATGGCTTATGTGGCCATACATCGCTATTTAGTGTTTCTGTGTCTCATTTTCTTATTGCAACTAGGGACCAAAATTCCATCTATCTTGGTTATGAATCAAATGTGTTCTCACAAAATTTATCTGTTGAAATCTTAAACCCAACCTAATAGTATTTGTAAGCATGGACTCTGAGAGGATATTATTATGAGAAATCATAAGGGTATGGCTGTCTCCATAGGATTAAGGTGACTATGAAACAGGAGGAGAAATGGTGACATGGCTCACACTTATAATCACAACATTGAGGATGCTGAAGCAGGAGGATAGACATGAGTTCAAGGCCAACTTGTTTTATATATACATATACATACATACATATATATATATATATAAGTACATATATATATATATGTGTGTGTGTGTGTGTGTGTGTGTGTGTGTGTGTGTGTAGGCCTGGAACAGTGTAAGATCCAATCTGAAAAAAAACAAAAACAAAAGAAAATAACAGGAAACACGTTGCTTCTTGTTCACCTTTATAGAACACGAGAGTACAAGAAGACACTAGCGTGCACTGCAGAAGAAGGTGTGCCCCTGAACCTGATTGTGTTTGCACCATTGGATTTCAGCCTCTAGACCCATGAGAAAATTAATTTCTGTTGTTTATAAGCCACTACATCTGCGTTACTGTGCAATTATACCAGGTGGAGTAAATCAACTTCATCATGTCATTTTGATGTCTGTCTCAAGCTCTAGCTATGCCTGGTGAATGTTTGGTAAACTTCCATGATCCTCAGCGTGGCTGCTGTTTGGGGCTTCCTGTCAGATCCTCCCTTAGGTGCCAGCATCCACCGTCTCCACCACCACCTCACCATGACTTTATTCACATAGAAGAGGTTTTTGCTTGCTTGTTTTTAATCTGAGGAGTTAGCTGTAGATGCTAGACCTCTTATTAATGCTCAGAATATCATTATAGGGTAGCAAAGAGGGCAAGGATAAATCACTTTCCCACAGTCAAGCAGAAAGAGAGGTCCTTCCACTTGACTCCTTGTCCTCATTAACCGGCTGGTTCTCTGGTCTTTCATCATTTCTTTCTCTTTGCCCTGGCAGCAGGTCATGAGTTTAGGGAGTTCCTCTGGGAAGTGATGAAAGCTACTTCACGAAGCCTCAGGAAGAGATGACGGAAGATGGGCAGCCCTGAACTGCTGTTCCTCAAGAGATGTTTAAACACATTGGCTTCCGGTTCTCAACTCCAGAGCACCTGCCTGTGCACCACTGAAACTCATAGACAAAAGGCAGTGACATTCATGCAAACTACCTCCTGGGAGGAATGTGGGCTAACTGTTCCAGTATAGGCTACTCCTCTGGAGCGCAGACACCACATTGACTGGCAATTAGTTGAACATATGAATAATTTCCTTTTAGCAGGGCCTTCTGGTGGTCTTAAATTTGAGTATCACATGAACTCATAATGGGTTAAGTGCAGTGAGAGGTATTGCTGAATGAGAGAAAAATCCCCAAATCTCAACTCCAATTTTCTTCCCAGGCTTGAACAAGGGGCCACAAATACCATAACAATCACTCTGAAGTCATGCATTATATATTATCAGAAGAAAAAAAGACACCCCAAACTTGATCAGCCCACTGAATTCAGTATCTTTTCTTAAGCCCAGCTTCTAAAACAAATTCTCCCCTTCTACTCTAGGGTCCATCAAAAGGAAAGTGGTTGTGTGTTCTCTGTCTTCTCTGGTGGAAAGTTAGCTACTGTAGCAGTTACACGTCACCAATGCAGTTTGTGCTTCTTGGCTTTGTCCCCATCTTCTGGGTTGATAAGCCCCGCCAATCTTAATGCAAAGACTGAGCCACATGTGGCAACTTGGGAGCCCGGGCTCTGTAGAGCCAGAAAGATGAAAGAGAGGAGTGGGCCTTTGATTTTTCTCAAGAAACTTGGCGTGTTCGTGCAGATTTTTTCCTGAGATGACATAACAGGTTTCTTAGTAGCAACATGTAATCTGGCTCAGGGCTGTTGGTATCACTCAGCTACCTACTTGGAAAAGGAACAGGCCAACCAGCCTCAGCCAAACCACCTCCAGACAGTGACCTCCTTTGTGCCCATCGTGTGTCTTACAGGCTCTTCACACCAAGGTCTGTGATCCACCTGCACATGGAAGAACATGTTCTCATTCTGCTCTAGTGTGATCCTCTTCTGGAACCCATTAATATTCTTCTTAAGAGCCACCTGTCCAGAAACCCAAGGGGCCGTAGATAAATGAACAAACAAACAATAAACAAAGCTGTTTTATTTTGAATGAAAAAAAGTCTCCCCCTGCCATGAATTTCTTTCTCATCAGAAGTTCAAAGGCCGCAAGCAAATCAGAATTGTGTCACGTCTCCTCACCTTCCTACACGAAATGAAAGAAGGACCTTCTCACCCAGATTTGATCCTGGCAAGCATCACATCGCAGCAAAAACCAGGGCCTCTCTGCATGACAAGTCCTAGGGTCTGGAGAAGCTCAGGAGAAAGAGACCAAAGCACTAACCACTCTTCTTCTGGAAGAGTTGGCATGACCTCATACTTATAGCTATAGTCCAAGAACAGGTCTAAGGCAAAACTAAGAGCCCTACACATGAGGACTCCATGCTTCACTGACACACATGGAGCCTGTGTTGTAGTCATACCTCGCATGTGAGTCTGCTGGAACTGTCATCTTCGACTTACAGAGGGGCTGAGGCTTGGAGATGTGGATGAGGAAAGGTCAAGGTTATTTATCCGTAAAGATGTGATTTCGAGGACCACGTAGACATTTAAGCATGAGCTCCGCTGCAGTTGTGTTAGAGACAGAACATTATTTCACCGTGGGCTCTGGAGCACAGAGCATCAAGTGGACTCTTTGTGTTGCTTGGTGAAGAAGCATTAAGCTCTGAATTTGATATCGAAGTAATTATTATTACCGAAAATGGCTAATATTTATTGATGTTTGCTAGGTGTAAAGCACTATACCAAGGATCTTAAAGTACACATCCTCATCTAATTACCACCAACTGATGCTGTTAACTGTCTCTTACAGAGAGGCAAACCGAGGCATAGAGAAGCATGCTCATGATCCTGTGATATTATATAGATGCATTTTAGAGAAATACTAATCAAATACAGTTCAATTTCCTACTAACTAGTAAAATTAGATCTGAGCCCAAATTTGGCAACTAACTTATTTACTGTTGAAGAAATAGTCACGGCATAAAAAGTCTAAACCCATTGGTTCTGGAGGAACATTTCAATCTCAGACCAGAGAGAATAGGTAGCAGAAGCCAGCTAGGGTGGCTTTCTACCTAGGGTGGAACACACACACACACACACACACACACACACACACACGAGAGAGAGAGAGAGAGAGAGAGAGAGAGAGAGAGAGAGAGAGAGAGAGAGAGAGAGAGAGAGAATGATATCTATTAGTAGGATGCAGTCTCAGCTCCCTTGTAGATCACTAGACATCCGACCCATCTTCTTGTTTTCCATGCACGTCTCTCTGTATCCCTCCAATTCTACTGTTCCATTCAGGAATTCCTGATTCCTGCCCCTGGATTCATCTCTTAATCCTGCTTCTCCTGCCTTGACTTGCTTTGCGGAGGCTCCTCCTCTGCATGTCTCCAGGCATTATGTTGCCCCGTGTGACTCATTCCTTCTCCAGGTTCCCACCTCTCTTCACCCGGGGCCTGAGCATTTTTACTCCTGTCCAACCCTCTGCGGCTTCTGGCTACAGCTCTCAGGCTCGGCCCCACCCAAGCAGCTCTTCACCCCTGGGGCCTGACCTTAATGTTCTTCTAGCTCCCAGTATTCCATACTAACCACATTTCTATCCCAGACTCCAGAAGAACCAATTTCCCTCCCTTTCCCTCAACTCATTGTGTGGGTTGGGAGAGGGCGAGCTTTGAAGGTGTCGGTGATAAGTTTGGAAGAGGTGGGAAAGTTAGCGAGCTCAGTGTGGTTCCCACGAGCATGGAGGGCCAACCCTGGGAAAGGCCATAAGAAGCTCATGGCTGTGTATGGTTTTAAGAAGAGGGCAACTATAATAAAGGGGTGTGGTGGGAAGTCAGGTATGGAAGAAGCATAGGGGGTGGGCATGACTGGTTCCCTAAATATACTAGTCACCTAACAGCTTGGAACTTAGAAACCATCAAGGTGGCAAAAAGATGAATGGGCAATGCCTCTGAGGAGCAAGAGAAACAAGGACAGTGCATCGGGTCTTCCTTTTCCCTGAACTGATGAAAAAAAAAAAAGGTGTGTGTAGATGGGATGGATGGCGAGCGGCTGTCCTACCACCTTTTTCCTATGGAGCATGTCCTCATGTTGGTCCTACTGAGCATCTGGTCCCATCTCCGTGGGACAAAGAATTTAAAGGATGATAATGCTAGTGAAGATCTGGGAACTAGGACCCAAGGGAAAAGGATGCTGAATGACCGCAGTAGAAAGAATGAATCTACTTTAAAGGGAAATAAATTTTTAAAAAATTCATGGGGGACATGTGTGGGCTGAGTGACATGTGGCTAACAGGAAACCAGAGAGTGTTGGGTAACTGACTTAGGACTACTTACCTACGACTGACTTACTAGCTAGGACTGGGTGCCTGCCTGATCCTGCGCAGCAGACGCATCCAACAATTTAGCCACCTTTGTCCTCTACTACACCGTTCACATGGGTGCTAGAGTCCTAGCGCTCAGGCATGGCACAGCAGGGGACTAGACGTTTCAATATGGAAGAATAGAGGCCGGAAAGAGCAAAGATTAGTGGGTTTGGCATCCGATGTCTGGGTTCAAATCTTAATTTTACCATTTGGGCAAGCCTCCTTACTCTTCTGTTTCCCTGAGTATAAAAAATAATAGCTCCCTCGTGGGATTAAATGGGAACATCTATGCATGTAAAAGGCTCGGCACAGGGCTTCATTCATATGAAATGCTGTGAAAAAGGAACAGGTAAAACCATCATTACGAAGACGATGAGTCAGGGGTAATAGTGAGGAGCGTTTCCTTTGTTCTCGGCCACAGAGACCTTCTTTGATCTGTTGCTTTCCCCAAACCTTGGTCCTTCTGCAGATGCTGGCTCTAGGCAGGTGGTTATTTCCTCCTTGTTCTATACTACCTCCAGTGCAATGGTCTCAGGATGGGCAGTGACATCAGACCTCACCAGGAACTCCTAACAGAAGACACTCTATAAAGGCTAGGACCTTTCCCACTGGCACTGGGGGAGAGTATTCTTGCTATCAAAGGCATGCAAGAAGGACTGGTTGCCAAGTAACCCAGTATCACATCCTGTTGGGCTACCAAGCACCCTATAATGCCTCCCTTTTTAAGCAACAGGGTTATTGAATAGAGAACTCATCATCTGGGAAGACCTGATTTCAAGACTGTTACTTGATACTTCTCTAATGGGAAATACTTCATGTGTGTTTACTGGAAGTGAAGCGTTACCATTCTGTGGCTCACTTGGGCCACGCTGATTAAAACATGTTTGAGAACTCCATATGCTTGCGGTAAATGAGTGATATATGTTGGTTGCTCTGTTTTCTCTCTGGTCCAGCCCAGCCTATGTTATAAGTGAGAGGAAGGGGGTGAGGTGGGGGTGGGGCATAAGTACTTTGGAACCAATTTGCACTGGAATCAAATGAACGTAAGGAGTTGGTATGGGTCAATAAATGTGCTTGAACATGTTTATTTCAGTGTGTGTTCAAGTATGGACATATTTACAGTTGGACTGAAATGGATTATAATTAAAAAAGGGATGAATACCTCTCTGAACATTGATTGTTTTCTCATGCTTGTACAAATTGAACATATACACAGACCTTCAGTTACAGGGCTGCAGTAACATCTTTCCTGATTTTAGCCAGAAACTGAGTTCTCCATGAGAATTTTAAAGATAACTGGGGCTTATTCTGTTTAAGAGAAAAACATTAGGCATTTAAGTCAAGCTCTTTCTTGGGATAGAGACATATTTCTCTGACTTCTTACTCACTGATCTTCAAGTCAAGTCAATCTTTCTTTACAAAAATGTACTGGGATACAGTGTCCATGATGAGATGTTTTCTGTGTTTTATTTTTAAATGTCTTTTGGAGGAGATATGTGCAAGCACAGCCCACATGCAGAGGTCAGAGGGCATCTTTGGGGACGCCCTTTCTCTCTTACTGTTTGGGTTTAGGAATTGAATTCAGGTCAGCCATGTTTCCAGCCCCAGATCAACCTTTCACTGTCATTGACCATTGGAGTATTAACAAAACTGTAGCCACTGTAGCAACTCAGGGCTCCCTGGAAAATATTAATGTCCCCTCACTAACGGCACTACAGAGCAATGCCTTTGTAATCCTTGGTCTTGGATTTTAGAAGATTCTTTTGTCCTTCCTTGGGCTCATTCTGTCCCGACAACTTACTGCTGCTATCAACAGACCAGTTTTTTTTTTCTTGAACTTGTCATTCATCCCTACTCACCTTTGAGTGAAGAGACCAGATAATCATTCTGAGCAAACATTTAAGCAAAGCCAGAATAAACAGTCTCAGAGAGAGGTCTCCTTAGGAATAAAATATTTATACTTCAGTACATTGACTCTGCGAGATCTGTTTTGGCTATCTTAGTGGTCTTTTGGGTTTGTTTTGGTGTTTCCCCAAAAGCATTCCAGAAAGAAGAAGTTGACAGGCTTCTGAATTGTGATGCTGTTGTTCCTTTGAAAATGTAATCTAACCTTTAAAAGTCTCTTCTTGCGTGTTCATTACAACACTCCAGAAGCAAGTGGTGAGTTTTTCTAATCAGTGTAGGCCACATTAATCTCTGCCACGATTCTCTGAGGATAGTACTGAGATCTCCAACCATGTACCTAGTGGTTTATTATACAGAAGAGACACTGGAATTCACTAGAGATACATTCTGAAGCCTTGATGAAGCTGTAACACTGCCAATGTTATTACAGTGTAAGAGTGTCCTCTCTGCTTTGCAATAAAGTGAGATCGAAAAATCCAAGTACTCTTAATGACTCTATAAATACAGGACTTAAGTTACTTACAAAGCTTGTTGGGTTTTTCTCTAGGGTGATTTCTTACAAAGAAATAAAATTTTATTATTTATTCAACAGTCCTGCATGCAACCTGCTGAAGGAAATCACAGCCTGGTTTTTGGAGTGCATGCTGTGCGTTACCGTGGGTTCCCATAGTCATCCAAGTGACTCCTTCTACACACGAAGTTTCTGCCTGGGATGATCCGAGTTATTGTCATGGTCCAGAAGTGGCCATTTCACATGCTTACAGGTCCGTGTAAGTGAATGACTTGGAGCGTTCACATCCATCCATGCCTCTTTCAAACATGGTTTTCCATATCTCTGTCATGTATATGACGTTGTACTGGCTAGTTTTGTGTGTCAACTTGACACAGGCTGGAGTTATCACAGAGAAAGGAGCTTCAGTTGGGGAAATGCCTCCATGAGATCCAGCTGTGGGGCATTTTCTCAATTAGTGATCAAGTGGGGAGGGCCCTTGTCGGTGGTTCCACCTTTGGGCTGGTGCTCTTGGGTTCTATAAGAGAGCAGGCTGAGCAAGCCAGGGGAAGCAAGTCTTTAACATCCCTCCATGGCCTCTGCATCAGCTCCTGCTTCCTAACCTGCTTGAGTTCCAGTCCTGACTTCCTTTAGTGATGAACTGCAACGTGGAAGTGTAAGCTCAATAAACCCTTCCCTCCCCAACTTGCTTCTTGGTCATGATGTTTGTGCAGGAATAGAAACCCTGACTAAGACAGACATGAAGTCTCATTCATATGCCTTACATATATCTTCTTTTCCTTTCCACTTTTTTTTTTTTTTGCCTCTAGTGGCTAAAACTCGATTTCCAAGTTTTCTTGACACTAGTAGAGCTGTGTGTGTGTGTGTGTGTGTGTGTCCTGTTAGCAGGACATGACAGAGGCTCCTAGGGAGGGCTGCTGTTTCTCCTTCTGCCTAAAACATGTGCAAGATGCTTCCCAAACACGAACACAAGGAAAAAACCCCTAACTTAGATGTTAAAATAGCCAGTAGATTAGATAACCGTGTGGAATTCCCATACTCTTCATTTGGCCATTGCTTTGCAATGTTCTATTACCTGTGGCTGAATGTAGTCCTAAAGTTCACTGGCTACAATCTTTACCATAGTTTCTTTCACAAGGGAGCATTCATCTATGTTCTCCACTCAGAGACACCTTTCCTCTACTAAATGCATGGATGTGATTGGGTATATATAGTGGTACATATCTCTAATTTTAGAAGAAGCTGAGGCAGATGGATTTGTGATATTGAGGCTAGCCACAGCTACATACCAAGACACTGTCTTAAACAAAAGGTGATGGGGCTGATAAGACATAGATTCTCACCTACAATATCTGTTCCCCAATCCCAAGTAAACTATGTAACTCAGTCTGTTTATCTTTCCATATTTTGAAGAGGAAAACTCTGGAGGGTATTTCCCTATGTGTCTATGCCCAAGTTGTATATCTTTACAATGTTCAATTTCATTTAATGCAAAGACCATTTAATGGTGGTTACATCAGACCAACTGAATACTTTAGTGCCCTTTCCCTTGTTGCTCCATTGTTGTCAGCTTTGTTTTCTACATGAAACAGTAAGTGGCAGAATGGTGAGTACTGTGGGGACAGAGGCCCATGGCCATCCAGACAGAGCACAGGATGGTGATCCTGGTCATCATTGCCTCCCGTTTCTGCAAAAGGAAGAAAAGAAGGAATGAGAAAATCAAAGCAAAGCAAAGCTCAGCAGGTGCTTGACGTCAGGAGTGGCCCAGGCCGCCACAATTCCAACCCTTGGGAGAAAAAAGCAAGATAGTAAGGAGTTTAAGTTCATTGAAGGCTATGTAGTGAATTCAAGGCCAGCCTGGATTACATGAGACCTTGCTGAGAGACAGAGAGAAGAGAGAGACAGAGACAGACAGAGAAAGACAGAGAAACAGAGAGACAGAGACAGAATAGAAATATAGATATTGGTTGTGGGTCCTATTTTTGTAACTATGTGTGTCTGAACGATGATGTGAGTCTAGTATTCCATCTTTAAACCTTGCCTCAGAAGGTTAACGCTAGGCAACTAGAAATAAGGAACAGCTTGTATTTTTTCATGTGTTTTAGGACACTCTCCCACTGCTGACATAGCAAGCTTGCTTTAATGGTTTTTGAGGTGTCCAATGGACCATGTTATCCTGGTGTTAAACCATAGACATACATGTAATGGACCATGTTATCCTGGTGTTAAACCATAGACATACATGTACACAGTATTAACAGAGGGCACATCACTACAAAAAAAGTGCAAGAGAAAACAAAAGTGTATAGAATAAACCACAGCATAAACTTCTGTGCAACAGGAGTGACTGTTCACAGATCTTAGCAACCTGCTGAACCAGCAACCACAGACTATAAACACAGGAAGGAGTGCTGTGCAAACTGTAGACACATATCCCCAGGGAATGAGAAGAGGTGCTGTTATTACTCAGAGAACTATCAGGCAGGCTGTGATCCTGTGGGTATTGAATGGGAGGAGGCCTCACCAGGGCTGGGAATCCCAGTTGCGCAGATTCTAAACACCGGGAATCTTCTCTCCTAACACAACGCGAGCCTTGACAGTCTTTCCTGAGACAAGCGAGAAGCGTTACCTCTGTATGAACTGTTTATTTGTATATACATAGTATATTTCCCGACAGGTAAGCGAAAATGGAGCCCGTGAAGGCTGAGATCACGCCAGCTATGTTTGTTAAACATTAACGTGATGTCTATGGTAATGCATGCATGCTTGCCGAGCCGTGAAAATGTTGAGCAAGATGAATTACCAAGTACCTCAGCGTATTTAACAATCTTGGGATGCTAATGGGGCTGGCAAGTTTAAAGTTAATGCTATATCCTAACCAGGATGCCAAGCACCCAAAGAATGTGGAACCACGGAGCCAGAGATCTTTTGACAAATTTCCAAACTTGACCAACACTATGTGCCGGCTTGACTCCTCAAGTTTCATCAGGCCAAGAGCCAAATTTTCTACATTCATTTCATACCTGTGACAGTTCCCCAAAACTAATGGTTCTTGCTTTTTGTTTGGTGTGCAGCAGTCAAGGATGCCAGCACCAGCAGAATAGCAAGACGGGAGGAAGGGCAGAAACGGACAGAGCAGCTGTTGGAATTTATACGCCCTGTCCAACTGACTTCAGAAGCCATAGTTCTAAGTGACAGAGAGAGAAATGAATATGAGGTTCAAGTCCGTGTTCAGCTGGGTACTGGGTACTGTGAGGAGGCCCAAAGAACCACGCATGAGGCCTACAGCAGGAATGTTTTAAGAATGGAGAGGTCTCAGCCTTTAGAGCTTCAGGTCTATCGCACCGTGTATTTTCAGTTGTATGAATTTGGGCTTCAATGTCTTTGAACTTCAGCATTCTTATATACAGAAAAGGCTGGCACCTGTTCTGCAGAGGTCAGTGGGGTAATGCAGACAAACACTTCGATGAATTGCCCGATCAGAGTCCCTACATAGTGAGGTAGACTGACATGTTAACGGTGATGACAATCAGGCATTACCAGGTTGATATTACACAATGGCTTTGTTATCCAGACAGGTGTTTTTAGGTAAGTTTCCTCAACACGCTTAAGACCAGCAGGCCACGGGTTCCTGCACAGAAAGACAGAGGAAGGTTAGAGCAGCCGTTCTCAGACTGAGGAATGACTCCTTCACAGAGGTCGACTAAGACCATCAGAAAATGCAGATATTTACATTACAAGTCATAACAATACCAACATTAGTTTGAGGTAGCAATGAAAATAATTTTATGGTTGGGGGTCACCGCAACATGAGGAACTATATTAAAGGGATTAGGATAAAGGCATTAGGAAGGTTGAGAGCCACTGGGCTAGAGTGACATTTCTAGGTATTGTTGCTGGCTTTGGGAAAGAAAGCACATAGTTTCTACGGTTCATCTCAAAGAAGAAGAATTCTTCCTGTGGTTTGTGTTGAAAGACACTGTGAGCAAGAGAAAAGCAGGTCATGGGAAGGTCAAAGGACTCACTTCCAAGGCCCTCCAATTTCCTTCAGTTCAATGTAACAGCATGGGATGGTACCTTGTTATAGAGCATTGCGTTCTGAGTCTTGAACTGTAAACCACAGTGCCTGGCCCAAATTGCTTTTGAATTCTATTGTGCAGGCACCCTGATGGATACTTTCTATGAGCACAAAGCAGGGAGGAGCCTGGAAGGCTTTGGTGTCTGCCCCCTTGGATGTTAGCAGATGAATTTAGAACAGAGCTGGGGAAAAAAAAATTAAAAGGGAGCTGTCTCCAAGGCTCCCGTGTCCTTGAGTTTTCAAAGTCTTGAGCCAAGCATGATCAAAAAGGTCACACCATCTGAACAGCTGATTTTATGGAAGAAGAAATCTGTTCATCTCTGCTCATGCTCTGTCTCTCAGACAGGCTGTTGTTTGCTGGGAGCCTGGGCGAGGGGATAGATGTTGCTTATCTTTTAGGACAGCCCTCTGTTCTCTACACACAGTCCTACTTCCCAGCCTTCCCTTGGCCATGGATCAGTTAAAATAGCCTAGCTTCCACAAAGGAGAAGAGTGAGGGGTACACTTCCCTGGCTGTTCAGGGAATGCAGCTGCCCATCTAGTCTGGACTGCATGGCATGAATCTGCCTAGATGCAGACGAATGAGTCCAAATGAGCTCTAAGGCACTGCTAACACCATGGGCCAGGATTTAGCAATCAATCAAATAAAAAGAAGTAAACCCTCCTTTGAAGGCAGAGGAGGGAGAGCGTGCCTGGCCCTGGCCTGGGAATCGAGAAGCTGATGAAGCTAGTCATTCATCTGAGCCTGTGTCTCTCTAGTTACCTTGTGTTTTCTAGGAAACAATTATGTCAGAAAATTTCATTAATTTTATGTCCGTGGGTAATTCACTGACTCTAATTGGCTTTGAGAGTTGGTGACTGCAGCCTCTGTGGATGCACACACGGATGGGAAAAAAACAAACCTTTTCTCAGTGTGCTGAAATGTAACTGAATGATCGTTTCCATTTTTAATAACCTCCAGAACACGTGGAGAGCACAGCTACTGAAATGAGTTACAAAATGGAGCATCACCCGTCACTCGTGGATAAAGAAGCCACCAGGGTGTTGACAATGGGGGCATTGCATGTACCCAAAAGTAACAAAAACCACACTAACACTAGTAGCTCATATCCACCAAGAGACAGTTATCATTTTGAAAATTTTGTTTATCATTGAATCCTTTCAGCACAGGTGTTGCGTATGCTGTAGCTTACATGTATAGAAACTAAGGTGCAGAGACTGAAAATCTTAACCAAGTACATATAGCCACTGCACAATAAAAGCAACTTAGGGAGAATTCCAAGATCCACTTCCACCTATAATTCCCCCAAAATGCCAGATCATCAACTATGTTGGTGTCTTGCCCAGTATCCTAGACATTCTTTCCCATACACACCTACTTTCTAGGTTTAACCATATGAAGCTTCTGTTCATGAGTTAAAGATCTTTGGTTGTTAATAGTTCCCTATATTCCAACCTAAGAGTCCTTGATCTAGGGATTATCCTCAATTACGTAAGTTAATGAGGACAGTCAGTCTTCTATTTACCTAATCATAATCATCTAGAGGAGGTTGTATAGATCAATCTGGATGAACATCAGAAGGGACACGTCATAATGTCTAGACTTCTGGTGGCTGTATCTATAATGGCTTCGAAAAGAAGTCTGCTTGGGGAGATTTTTTATACCCACCATAGCAAAGACAGTCAACATACGGAGCCATGTCTGAGGATGAACCACGCGTGGTCATTGGTCTCCCCTATTTTTCACAGAGAAAAGCCAATCCGTGGTCTTTGAGTTTAAGTTAAGGGGGTTGGGCTTGTCTTTACTCTCAGTCAATCGCACACATTCTGGAAAGGTGGAACGAGGAAAGGACTTTTCAGTTTTGTAATTGACATGAGCAACAGAGATTGCAGAAATGTCCGATGATCCTTTGGAGTTAAGACTTCTGGCTCTTCAGCCTGTTGTTGTGCCTACTGCTTTCCTTCTTTCACCTTAACCTATGCTGTCTCTAAAGCAGTGTTTCTCAACTTGTGGGTCATGACCCCTTTGTGGGGGTGTCTAACGACCTTTTCTCAGGGGTCAAATATCAGATATCCTGCATACCAGATGTTTACATTATGATTCATAACAGTCGCAAAATTATGGTTATAAAGTAGCAACAAAAATAATTTAATGGTTGGGGGGGAGGTATCACCACAACATAGAGTTGCAGCATTAGGAAGGCTTTGAACCACTGCTCTAAGGTGACTCAGGCACCAGGGAAAGGGCATAAGGAAGTGTGCTTTCTCATTAATCACCTTATAAAGTGAAATAGTGGAGCTGAGGCAAAGGAGCTTACATAAGACACCGAACAGTGAAGCTTTATGTTATTCAGGCAAAGCAAGAAGTAAGGCACTGGAGGCATGGTTCTGGTCTTCATTATGACTTTACCCTGAAGTTTACAGATTTTTTTCTTTCAAGCAGAATTTCTCCACTTGAAATTGACAACCACTTACATTTTCCCCCAGATTATAAGGGTACCTAAAAAATTCATCGAGGACAACAGTGGCTTGCCTAGTATCTGCCCATCTCCCCTATTTCTTCCAAACAGAACCCTGGTTTGGCACAGGAACCCACAACAACCATCAGTAAGAATGCTTTCCAGTTCTTTGTGTAGAACATAGCCTGGGCAGGGCCTTTTCCATGCGTTCAAGGAAGTCAAGCCAATTTCCAAGATGGAAATGATTGTCCAATAGCTTAAGGGCATTGCTTTGGTGGTAACTGATGGCTGCTCTGTCGAGGAATATAGAAAGTGTGCATTTTGGTGGTAATACTGTAGTGTTCTTTGATCATTGAGGATTTAATTACAGGCTCAAGGACTTTAAGCTATGAGGGAGAGTTTTTCAATGGCATTTCATTGAACGGGTGTTACAAACCACATACCATTCAAAATGGGACTGGTTCCCAGAGAGCGATTTTATTTCTGGTCCTGGGTGGGGATGGGAGCTAAGTGACAGGAGGAGCTCCCGGAATTTATTAGCCTAAACTCATCGCCACCAATCACAGCCCCAAAGACGAAGACGGAAGGTTTAAGCTGGTCAAGAAAGAGGCCGATCCTCTGGAGATCCTGCATTCCTGTCGTACATCATAATAGGCTTCCCTCCACCTCCCAGAGTCCACACCATCGCGTGAGTCAGGCAGTACCAACATTTAATGTCAGGTTGCTAAATTCACTGGCTTCTCTGTCTGTTCAGCCATCATAATCCTCTCAGGACTAGTGAGGTTGAGAGCATTATTACCACTTTTGGATAGGACAAAGGGAGGCCTGAATGGAAGTCTAGGGTATTCTGGAAAATAAACAGGCTGTAAACTCTGGTGTTTTGGAGTGATTACATACAGGACAGTGGTTCTCAACCTGTGGGTCACAACCTCTATGGGGGTCACAGGTCAGATATTGCTAATATTACTAATTATGATTAGTAGCAAAATAACAGTTATGAAGTAGCAATGAAATAATTTTATGGAGGTCACCACGGCATGAGGAACTGTATTAAAGGGTTGCAGCATTAGGAGGGTTGAGAAACACTGATGCAGGAGAATGAGGGAGTGGCAGTGAGTATGGAGAAAGCACCCATGTTCAAGGCCCCTCCTCTGGCACACATGAAGAGTCGTCGTAGACAGTGTGTAGAAACAATGTCCAGGAAAATCTTTGACAGTATACATATAAGTTCAGCATTCTGTCCAAGACAATACAAAAATGGATCTGAGGATTCTTGCCCAGCTGGTCTTAAAAGATAGTGGGAACTGGTTATGAGCCTCAAAAAGTTTAGAAAACATTGTCTGCTTCTATAATTTCTTTAGACTCAGAAAAAAAAATAGTCATCACCAATTCTGATGTCATGTCCCTGACCAGCTAGAAAAATGAGAAAATAAAATGAAAATTAGAATGTTATGAAAACTGGACCCATTACAGCCAGGCGTGGGGGGGGGGGGCTGAATGGTGATTCAGGCCTGGTGACCAGGTCAGAAAATGAGGGGCACAGATAGCATTTGGCAATACCACACTGACTAGATGTCAAGCCAGTCTGCCAAATTATTTACAATTGTGGTATAAACTTCCTAAAGACAAGGTGTTTGGCCTGCCCTAGCCTACACAAATGCGGAAATCACAGCAGCCCGGGCTGGCATGGAAACCATCACAGCACCATTATGATCATGCCAGTGACAAACTAAGTTTTCACTGAGGTCACCCCATGCCTGAGCTTGTGGGAGAGCCTTATGTACGATGTCTTATGCAGTTCTCACAATCGTGCTGTGCCATAGACATTATTGTTTCTATTTTTCAGATAATCCGGGTGACTTTCCCACATCACAACTGATAAAAGGCAAGGCCAAAAGGCAATCATGGGTCACTGTGACCCTTTACTGGTTCTGGTGCTCTCCCATTAGTAAACTGGATGAGAAGCCTTCAGGATACCCTGAACCATTCAAACCTCTCAGATGTCTTAAAGCCAGGGTGGCACGTGACATCTCATGCCCATGTGGACTGAACAGAATGGTGTCTGCTAAAGGCACTCACTGTACATGAGAGCCAGTATTTCAACAGAGCCCCCCAGGTTCAGCCCGTCTGCATTCGGGTGTTTTCTTTTTCCTCTGTTCTTTTAGAGGGGGTATCCAGGCTGGCAGGCTGGCATGCATATCAGCCTGTGGCATGAAGCATTGTTCTGTCTAAGACAGTGGAATGTCTCTGAGCCCTCTCCAGCGTGGGCTCTGCACTGCCCGCAGCATTTGCCCTTGCTGTGCCTTGAGCAGCCACCCTGGCCAAACCAAGATGTTCAAGTTAGACCGGAGTGCTGCCCATAAGATAAGCGATCGCTATCAGATTCCCCCAAAGGTTCTTCCGCCCTTCTTCAATTCCACTCTAGGATTGATTCATCTTGGGTTTTAAGATAGGGAGAGGTGGGAGGCAAGAGGAAATTTATAGGCCTGCTTCCCAGGGCGATTGCCAGTGTTTGGTTATAAATATTTTCAAGAGGGATAAAAGCAACCAGTCTGTTTCCGAGGGCCCTGTGCACACTGCTCCAGAAGCAGAGGAAGGGGGCCGAGTGTGAGCAGAGCAGTCCTACTCTCCAGCCACTGTGCTCTATGGGAAGCAGAGGGGAGGAGGGAGGGAGAGAGGGAGAGAGAGAGAGAGCGCGAGTACAGAGCGCCCTGACACCCACTCTCCCTAAGTATGCCTGCTCTGCTGCTGCCAGCCATCCCTAGACAATAGCTCCTTTCCATTTCCTCTCCATCACTCCAAAGTGGGGAGCTAGCTACAAAGGGAAAGGCACGCTGAGATCCCACGAAATGTTTTTATTGAAACCCAGCTCTCCAGAGAGAGATCGAGGAAGTGACTTAAGCAACCTTATTACAAAATAAAAATGTATCCTCTGACTTCATGACAGGAAATCCAAGAAAGAGAGACAAGCTCATAAAAAGGTATACACACACACACACACACACTCACACACACACACACACGGAGTAAGCAGTGTTCAAAAGGACCGGAAGAAAGAAGAGATGATGAATCATTATGTGCAGAACAGGCAATCACAACATGAAGCTCTCAGAAAGGAGTTTTAAAACCCCATGAGTAATTTTGTCTTTTTAGGAATATCATGCATTCAAGTCCGAAAATTCTAATTAAAATAGATTCATCAAGCTGTGGGAAATAGCTGGAATTCGTTGTTGTTCGCACCATGGTTTGTAAGAACCTCCCCGACACCACACCACTGACAGCGCTGAGGGGATCTGGCAATGCTTCCAGAAAGATCTAGGTGTTCGTGCTTTGTTTGCACGACACGTGCATATCATCTCTTAAGAGCATCTAAGGAGATCTGCTTATTAATGAAGCTAGGTAGGAAACAAGCATGATGTCACAGAGCCCTCCTTCCTGACTCACTTTCCACTGACCCTTCTCCCCAAATGGACTGAACAGCATGTTCCATGCTCAGCTCTGTCATGGGAAGCATTCTCCTTACCCCATCTCTGCTCATCTTTGCCATCAATCATTGATGGCTAATCTTTTAATAGATCATTTGGGATTTTTAGAACTCAGGATTTTGTGGATTTTTTTCCCTCTTCAGAATACATGCCTCTTAATTTTCACATGCATCGTATCGGGGCTTCTACTAGAGAGTGGTCTGGGAAAGTCATAAATGCTCTATCAATGCTCCTCAAAGCAAGACTTTTATCTGAGGACCCATTCATTTTGCAGCAATCATTTCCCACCCTCTGGGTTAGCATTTCTTCTTCAAGTACAACTGCTCGCTCCCTGAGAAGAGTGAAGGCCAGTGGTAAACTCCAGAGCCGGGCCTCTGCTTGCTCACCTGTTGACAGAAGGTGTATCTGTTGGATTCAACGATGTAGTTCATGAGTGTTGGTCATGGGGAAAACACGGAGCTTGTCCCTTGCTGTGTGAGCTGGGAACAGGCAGGGAGAGGGTGAGGTGAGACGGCAGACTGGAGTGGGTGTGGGTAAGGCTGTGCGGAGAGGATCGAGGTTTCCTTTGTGGAAGGAGGTGGTGGCCCAAGAAGCCTTATAATGGCGTATAGAGAAGATGACAGTTCTCAGCTACACATGGTCTAGTCTTAACTATTCCTAACCTCTGAGGAGCCTACTGCAGCTCCACACAAAACATGCCTGCAGACACACAGATCTCTGGTGGTACCTGTTAGGGTTCTGCCTAAGCTCCACCCCACAATTACCTAGCAACAGCCAGGTATGCCCCTCCCCACCATTACCTGGCAATAGCCAGGTAGGCCTGGCCTACTATAAAAGAGGGTGCTAGGCCTCTCCTCTCCTCCCTCTCTTACTCTTACTTATCTCTCTCACTGTCAGCCTCTCTCTTGCCCCTCTTGGGCTCTCCCCCTCCCTACTCTCCACCTGATCATAGCCTGCCTCTACTTCTCTACTCTCTTCCTTTCTGCTCTGCCTCTACTACCCTCTTAACTCCTATCCCATGCCCTGAATAAACTCTATTCTATACTATGCCAGTGTGTGTCTGGTCTTTCGGGGGAAGGGATGCCTCGGCATGGGCCCGCTGGGGCACCCCCTTCCCCCACACCGCTGTATACCATATTCTCTAACCTTTTTCCCTTTTTATGATCACAACAGTACCCATCCTATTTAGATACAGGGGCCACGCCGTGTGTTAACATGTTAACAGCTCAAATATTTAAGTGCACAAGGGAACAGGTACAGAATCCGAGCCAGGCTTCAGTATTTAAGTGACCCAGTTTCTCTCTTGAGTTTTTAGGATGCATAAGGCCACATGAAAATCAAAGTAGGCAGCAACATTTTTTTTTTCTCCAGGTATGTTTGAGTCAGAAAGATCCCAATTTAGAAACAAAAAGCCATTGCTTCAATTAATGTACCCACTCCCTTAATAAGCCACCAAGCCACTCCTGCGCTGCTCTGACAGTGGATATACATCTTGTTGAGACACGTATAATCAAAGTCCAGGATATTGTCTAGGAAACTTGAGCCTGCAGCCTTCGCAGAAGCAACCATCCCTGCATAATTTCTTCCAGAGGACTAGAAGCCCAGGCTCCAGGCAGCAGCATAGTTCCCAGAGGAGACATCATCATTGATTTTCCATGTGGCTCTGCACTCGGTGCTCGCTCGTGTGTTTTGAATGCTATCTTATATTCTTTTCATGTCCCTGCCTTTACCGTGCCCCCAGAGACGGTCAAAGCCTCCCAGCCGTTCTACAATAAAAACTCAGCAAGTTGGAAGGACACAGCCCAAAGCTTTTCAGACAGCCAGGAAGTTCTGCTGACAGCACTAAAATTCAGGATCTTCATACAGCATCTGAGGCAGGTGTGTTTATCCAGCCGAGTGGAAGCAGGAAATGTGTCCTCTGAGGATGGCCTCTCTGTTTCCTGTGGGCTGAAGACTTAGTATATTTTCCTGCTCCCTGACCTTGAACCCTGACTCTCCACTTCTGGCTCTGCATTCAGATTGGATTCTTGGGCTTTGTTTGGATTGTGGGGTGAAGTCCCTTGGGAGCCTTTGTATGGTAGAGAGCCAAGGATGCGCCCTCTCAGCAGGATGGATGGGGGTTGCTTCATGATCTAAAGTCAGCGTTTAAAACAGTCACATTTTGGCCCCAGATTAGCAAGCACAATCCATACATTTTTATATTCATCTATACATATATTTCTATATTCATATATACATACATTTCTATATTATACAAATACATTCATAGCAAAATAATGATTTGTACCAAAATGCACAGAGGCCCAATGTTTGAGGATCATAGCCCAGCTCTTCTTTCCAGGTAAGTTTTGCATCCTGCTAAGAAGATCCATCTCATTATTTTTATAAATTTCTGAACTGATGTAGCCTAGAAGATTTCCCAAGTTACACTAAAATCAACTGTTCTCAAAACTTCCATTATCAGAATCACCTGTGCGCCCCACCCCGACCCCACCTCACACCCGGTGCTAGAAATTATTGAGCCAGGAGACTTGTACATGCTAGGCAAGTTCTCTGTCACCAAGCTATGTCCCCAGCTCTTGTGTCTAAATCTGGATTTGTTGACATGGGCCTCCGATGGAACAGACCTTAGGGAAGGCCAGAACAGCCATACTCGTGACTACTTCTTAGATACACTTGGCCATGTTAGTCTGTTCAGAATGATAACAAAATGCCCATTGATTGGGAGTTTCATAACAACAGATATTTATATCTTACACTGTTGGAACCTGGGAAAACAGATAACGGTTGTTTGATTTGGTGTTCATCAAGGGCCAAGTTCTTGTGCTTCCAGGAGGCAGGAGAGGTGAGGAGCTCTCTGAAGTCCCTTCTAGAACCCTTTTAACTTCCACAGCCCACTGTCTAGCATCACCACATTTGGGGCGGGCAGAGATGAGAGTATTCCAGACACCAAAAGTCATGACCTTCCCACGATCTCCAAATGGTGATTATATAGAAATAGGATCAAAATGACTAGTCAAGATGGCGTCCCACTCCCCTGGAGTAGGTCCCTGAACCCAGTGTGACTGGCACTTTTAGAACAATAAGTAGGAAGGGACAGTCAAAACTAGAGACATGGGATGTAATGTCATATGAGCACAGAGGCATGAGTGAAGACTTTAAACCAGGGTGTGCTGGTGATTACTGGCAAGAACACAAATAAAGAAAAGGGATTGAGACTTGAGAGTCTTTTGAGATAGTCTACCTCACTGATGCCTTGATTTCAGACTTTTGACCTCTAGCACTCTTTAAGTATAAATTCCTTTGTCTTAAGCGCCAGTTGAGGACAGTTCATTAGGTCAGTACTAGGAAAGGCATAAGGCGGTCTGACACCAATGGCTCTGAAACCCCTTTGGAGAACCACTGATCAAAGTTAATGGCCTACTCCTTCTTTGGCTCCTGGTTTTTTCATATCATGCCCATGACAAAGTTTCTTCTCTGGAGTAATTCTTATTGTGTCTATTTGTGTCTTCCTACACCTGATTAATACTCTAAGAAGAATTTTCACTAGCTCCTGGTTTTTGAATAATTTGGTTTTTGTTTTTTTTTTCCTGCTGACCTTTTTATTCCTATATAATCCTAGGAGTTTACATATGCTATATTGTGGCAAATAAGAGTCTCTGACTATCCACCTGTCTCTATCATCCTCATAGAACATCGGTTATTTTCTGTGGTTGGAGTTCCATTCCCTCTGGCAAAGGCCAAAGACACAGATAGCACAAAACCATTGCAAGAGACTTCAGGGAACTGGAGAGATGGGCTGGAAGGAGGGGGTTTCAGCTCCAGGAAGACAAGCATTAAGAGGGATTTATTTGCCTTCAAATATATGAAGTGTTACCATGCACTTGATGCAGACTGTCTGCTTCCCATCATATTTGAGAGTGGGCCAGAGGAAGGCAGCCTTAGGAAGGGGAGCTTTGAGTAGAAAGAATTTTCAAGGAAGGTTTTTTAAGTCACCGTGACACCAAAGGAGAAGTTTAGATACATGCAGACACTTTGTCATTTAATTTTATTTAGGCAGAGCCCTTCCTGGAGTCAAGTGAATGAAAGAAGTGCATTTTGGAGATGTCTTCTTCTGGTGGTTTGAATATGCTTGGCTCAGGGAGTGGCACTTTTAGGAGGTGTGGCCTTGTTGGAGTAGGTGTGTCACTGTAGGCATGAACTTTAAGACCCTCATCCTAGCTGCCTGAAAGCCAGTCTTTTCCTGTCTACCTTTGGATGAAGATGTAGAACTCTCAGCTTCTCCAGCCCCACATTTGCCTGGATGCTGCCATGCTCCCTCCTTGATGATAATGGACTGAACCTCTGAACCTGTAAACCAGCCCCAATTGAATGTTGTTCTTATAAGAGTTGCCTTAGTCATGGTATCTGTTCGCAGCAGTAAAACCCTAACTAAGATACTCTGCTTTTTGAGTTGACAAGCTTAGAAAAGAACCAAAATGTCCACTTAAAAAATAATATCAGCTCCAAGGGATGAACCACTTCTTTGTTGATGCAGTTGTATTCCGAAAACTTGCCTCTATTTCATCTTCTACATTTAAGAAAAATGTATATTTTTATCTTTTGTGTATAGGTCTTTCGCCTGTATGTATGTCTGCAGACCACATTCATTCAATGTCTTTGGAAGCCAGAGAGGGCATCGGATCCTCTGGAACTGGAGTTATTGATGGATGTACTACCCCATGACAGTGCCGGGAGCTTAACTTAGGTTCTCAATAAAAGCACTGAGTTGTCTTATCTGTTGTGCTCTCTGGCCTGTGTCTTCTACATTTTAAATTGAGCTCTTGGTAGATACCACTCTGTATTGTGGATTCGATTCTTCTCTCTCTCTCTCTAGTGTTACCCAGTCTTGCCAAATCTAGCTTCTCTACCAACAAAAGTAATATATATATATTTGCTTTTTCCTTGCTGTATACAAAAGCATCGCAAACCAAGCAGCTTCAAACGGCACATTATCTGTTGAGTCAATAGCGTGGGTCAGGAGCCTGCCTGCACATGACTCAATTGAATGCTGCCTCAGGGCTTCATAAGGCTGCTCGTAGAGCACAGGTGGCCTGTCCCTTTCTGGAGTTTGGGATGTTCTGCCAAGATCACATGAGTTAGCTGGCTCTTGTGTCATTCAGTTGCACGGCTGGGATCTCTGCCTCATCACTGCCTATCGGGTAGGGCCATCAAACTGCCTCAGGTCTCAGACCCCCAACAACAAGATGACTTAGTTCCTCAGGGCTGGTAGGAGAATCTCTCACTCTGTAATAGTCAGGCTGGCCATGCCCTCTACCAGCTGGAGGTGGGTCACATGTCCTGCCTGTATGACAGAGGATCACACTGGGTGTGAGGCTGATTTAGGACTCTGCTTACTTCACTGTAGTTAGAAGGGGCTGCTTGCTCTTGTAGGTGAGGTCCCAGCTTATCTGATGCTAACCTGATCATATAAATGAAGAAACTAAGTTCAAAATAGAGAACAGAAACTATGAATGATCCCGGTTTTGTACGCTAGTTGTACTCTGAAGTTTAATTTCTAGAAGATAAGTTTATTAATTAAATCACTATTAAATAGTGATTTTTTTCCCACCCATCCCCTATTCTTGCTAGGCTATGCCATGCAGAAGGCTGATCTTGATGCTAGACTGCCTGGGTTTAGATCCTGATTACAGTAATAGCTCTGCAGTCTTGAGAAATTGTGGGTAAAGCATAGGGTCGGGGTGGGAAAGATGATCACCTTCCCACCCTGACCCCATGCTTTCCCCACTACCACAGGGTGTACACTCAAACCCTTTCTGCCATAAGTTCCTTTTTCCTCAGGTATTTTGTCATAGCAACGAGGTAAATAACATACTAGGCAAGCACAGACTATGCATCCCGGCTTGTATACAATGTGCTTATCAGTACTGTGTAATCCAAGCAACAGAAAACACTGTGACTGTGGGGGTGGGGATGGGAGTGGGGTTTTGGTACCATCTCTTTCTCTATTAGGATGCTGAGGCTCAAACATTGCTAATAAACTCCACGGAGTCAGAGCTAGCACGATTTCCTCTGTTCCTTTTTTTTTTTTTAAGATTTTATTTATTTTATGTATGTGAGTACACCATCACTGTCCTCAGACACACCAGAAGACATCAGATCCCATTACAAATGGTTGTAAGCTACTATGTGGTTGCTGGGAACTGAACTCAGGACCTCTGGAAGAGCAGTCAGTGCTCTTAACCACTGAGCCATCTCTCTAGCCCTCCATAGTTGTCTTAATGTTTCCAATGCTGTCTTAACAATGTATAGCCAAAGAACCAAAAGGGACCATGGTAGCAGAAAGGATCTGAGTGAGGGGAGAGAAGAGGTGGACATGGGTGGGGCAGGAAGATGAGGCCATACCGACTCTCACTAGCTCAGTTGCATCTGCAATGAGTTGATTGGGCAACAGGCTCTATCAAGACCCAGTTCTACAATGTGTCTGTCTCTGCAGCCACTCAACAGCCTTCAACATCAGTTTCTCTATGTTCTCAAAGAAAATGTTCCTTGTTTGAAGGATGAAGTGAGATCATTTTGACAGCACTGCGTGGATGTTGTAGCACTTTATGCTTTTCATTTAAGAAAGCATGGGAAGGAAGAAGAGAGAAAGAGTGAACCAAAGGTAGTCATTATTTCATCTAATTATTTAAAATTTTATTTATTTTTCAGTATTTAATTAAATGTTTTTCATATAATATATTTTGATCATATTCTTTTCCACTCCCAAGTATTTATTTTTATTCTACACATATGAGTGTTTGCCTGCATGTATGATTCTGCATCACATTGGTGCAGCGCCTGCAGAGGCCAGAAGGCATTAGGTCTTCTGGAACTGGAGTTAGGGGTGATTGTTATCCTCATGTGGGTGCTGGGAACTCAACTGAGTCTTCTGCAAGATCAGGAAATGCTCTGAGCCTCCGAGCCATCTCTCCAGTGCCCAGGAGATTATGGCCTAGCAGATGAAAAGAAAGCTCAGACCTGGAGTCCCAAAAGTCAACTCAGAATGCTGTTTCACTGTGTGGAGGGGGGGGGGGGAAGGAAAGGGGTGCCCAGACAGAGCTGGGGAAGGAACCTAAAGCCTCATGTATGCTCACTGGAAAAGCACTCTTCTACCAAGCTTACCATTGCTTTTTTCAGTTCACTTCTGGACTATAGAGACCAGCTTAAAGAAAGCATCATAAACTGTTATCTGTGTTGAGCATTTCATGGAGCACAGGAGGCAGAGCCTGGAGCTCTGGTGTTGGATGGTCAGTGGTTCTACTGTTCAGGTTCCCTCTGCTTCTTTGCGTCCCAGCGGCATCTGCTGTGGCTATCCCTCCACTGTGCCGTCACTGTTAGAGCAAGAATGAAGCAGGCAAACGGGGATCAGTAGGCTGCTATAAATACTGTTGAGAAAAAAAATTTCAAATTTGAATCTCATCTCTGGCTGTCACTCTGCAAAAGGCTCGGGTGCAGGGCTAGGGGACCAGGTAGAAACATGTATCTAGATGGTTGTGGTGCTGGGGACTCTGGTAATAGAACTTAAGAGCATTTAAAGTTTTTGGGATCACTGAGAAATGACCTTAAAATAAACATCCACCTCTCAAGTGGAGGTTAACAATGGCACCGGAAGAGGGAATGGTGTGGAGCTGGGAATGTTCTTTCCTGTTTCTGTCAGAATTTCCTGCAAGAGGACTCAATACTGTTTGCAGGTGCAGGTTCTGAAGCAGGTTGTTATCAGTGGCCTTAGGTCATTCAGTTGGTCCCCTGCCACTTCAACTGTTTCAGCACACTGTCCCTTAGACTGAGGTGGTGTTGTGTAGTGCTGGCTCCCAGGTACTTGCAGTGACCCAGTGAGTGGCACACCAACAGTGACATCCTCTTTGAGGTGAAAATGTTTAGACCCCTATGTATTCTAAATATAATATATTATGTAGAAAGCTCAAAGGCAGATTCAGATGAAACCTTTAACCCTGTCCAGAAACAAAGCAATTGCTTTAATCTCACTGGGAAAAATGACTGCAATGTAAAAACAGACAACCGAAAACAGGGTGGTCAGCTATAGGGAACAGAGGGAGCCCTGAATGAAGCAAGTCCTTGACATGGGTATGGTAAAGTTGAGGATGCTAAGGCCTCAGTCCCAAGGGAAACTGGCAAAGACATCCTCATATGGCCAAGGGTGGCTTAGAGGACTAGCAAAGCTTTTCTCAGAGGTTCACGTGTGAGGGGTGATCAGTGAGTACAAAGACTAGAAATACAACTTCCTCCTCCTCCCAGGTGTTCATGGCCCGAGACTGCTGGCTTACAGGAGCCTCTTTCCAAGTGGCCACCCCCTCCCCACTGTGCTGTCCAAAATAAGCAAGCTGAGGTCCAGGGGTGTGGCAGTAGTAGGTGCCCTTCTATCAGAGTACGCATACTGTGCCCGTCTCCAGCTTTTCTGTACATGTATCTGCGAGTCTTCTCTTCCTTCATCCCTTCAGTGTTCCAGACAGATTTCCAGATCCAAGCCACTCCAGTTGCAGATTTTGCAAGGTTTGGAAGAAAAGAGAACCCTGGGTGTGGTGATACATACCTCTAATTCCAGCCCTTGGGAGGTAGAGGCTGGAGGATAGTCCTTCAAGGTCACCGTTGACTGTATAGTCAATTTGCGATCAGCCTGCACTATGTGAGAATCTCTCATATGCTAATACCCTAAGGCAAGGCAGAGGGAGCCCAGGCAAGCAGTGTGAGTGTGAGTCCTGTACCTGCCTCTAGGCTCTAGAGTTTGGAGTCCTGAGTCAAGAGTTTATCAAGTAGGGATGGAACTTGGAAACAATGGCCAATAGATTTCAAATGAGAGCAAAGTAAAAAGTTGGCACTTTGCTTTCATTAGCAAGTAGGATACTACCCCTGCCTCATTTCTCCATGCACCTCCAGTGTCCAGTTTGAATAGGTCTTGGGGAAGGCAGAGGAAACGCCGAGGAACAAAGTACTGAGTGAATGTGTGTCCGTAGTTAATACATTGGCTGAGTCAAGGAACCCAATGCTTCAGGCCTCTGAGAGCGGCAATGCCTTCCCTGTGTGAGGTTTAAAACCCTTTCTACAGGCACTGAGAGCATTGACCAACTATGTAGAATATTTCCACTGTAGCTTTGCCCCCCAGATGTTTATGGCTTGAAGACTGCTCTCCTACAAGAGGCAATTCCTATTGAGATGAGCTAAGCCTGCCTCCTGGTTCAGCTGTAGGTAAAATCTCGGCCTCCTTATCTGTACGTAATGGCTCCACTGGCTTGCTCAGCTGTATGCAATAACCCTACCTCCCTGTTCAACAGTACATAATAAAGAGGCTGAGCTTCCGAGATGCTGAGGTTTCTCCATCAGAGAGCACAGCAGTTCTGCATATGTGTGTCTGCGGTCTCCTCTATGTCTGTCCTTCCTTCATTCTCCCCCTGCCCCAGGCAGGTCAAGTCCCTAAAGCTGTGCAAACACTTGGCAGATTGCATGGAATGAGCTATCCACGCCATGACAAGTCACCAAGGACCACACTTTCGACTTCTAGCTAATCTTTCCAGTAGGCAATGTCCCCCTTCACCGTGGACCAGCCACTGTCCCAATGGTCTAGCCTTGGTTTTTCTCAACTCCACACTCAGCAGACAGCTTTTTAATAAGGAGAAACTAGCTATGGGGTGAATGTTTTGGCAATTGCTTTTGTAGAGGTTGGGCCAAAACAGCTCAAGAAGAAGTTACCTTGGCTTGGTGTGTCAGATCTTTAATGATCCCTCTGTGACTACTTAATTGCTCTGTTTCTTTTCTGCTGAAATGTAAAGCAATGATACTCCCTAAGCCACTTAATACTTATGTTTAAAAAAAAAAAGGGAGGAGGAAAGAATGCAGGGCTTTCAGGAGGGACTTGGAAGTCCCATGATTATACTCCATAGTCTGGAGGGCTGGGCCAGATGTGGAAAGGGCACCTTTCCCAGGACAGAGTAGCACACAGCAGCCCCCAGAGCAGATCAGTTCTGGTTGTCCTGACCTGCTTCACCAACAGCCAACAAGGAAGGCTTCCAAGTCTCAGCTCTTTCCTCTTTTATCCCCATGACTCCCATCTTGTCCAACCAACATTTTATGTTTCAAAAAAAAAAAGGAAAGGCACATCAGATGCATGTAACAGGAATTCACTTTGCAGTGGCTTCAACAACTCAGGATATATCTTTCTTTCCATACATCAAATTTAAGCAGAGTCCTAAGAGAGAGTTTTGGCCTGGAAGTAGTGGTGCACACCTTTAATATCAGCACTCAGGAGGCAGAAGAAGGCAGATTTCTGTGAGTTCGAGGCCAACTTGGAATACAGAGTTAGCTCTAGGCCAGCCAAGACTACACAGAGAAGCTCTGGAGAGAAACACAGAGACAGAGATGTGGGAGAAAGAGAGGAGAGAGGGAGGAAACATGGAAAAGGGTGGGAGGGAGGGAGAGGATGAGAGTTAGCCTTGGTAAAGTCTGAAATGTTTCAATTCTTTTGTGATTTTTTTCCAACACGCTTCCCGTTTCGTGGCCACAAGGTCTCTGCCGCAGTTCTGTGTATGAGATCTTCCTTTCAGCCTCACAGAGGTGAGAAGGGGATTAGGAGGTACCTGTTCATGCCTGTAGGCAGCCTAGCAAAAACCTCACAATCCACCAGGCTTCCTCTTCCATCGCACAGCTCAGCATCAGATTTATCGCTACCCTATCTTCAGGGGAGGCTGGGAAAGTGAGTGTTGGGATTCTCAGCCTCTGAAGCAAGGATACCCTAGGTTCAATCAGATGATGACACTCATCTTCAAAGGCAGTGTCTAAGGAAAACAAAGAATCCCTTGCCATTCATCCTAGAGGCACAGTCTGAATCTTAGAAAGCTCTTGCTTAGTTTGGATTATAATGAAGATCATTCCGTTGTTGATCTCCCTGAGGATTTCTGCTTCCCCATAAAAACTACATGACTATTCATCCTGTAGACAGTGTCAGCTAAACGTTAGTCTAGCAAAGCTGGCTGCTGTAGTGCAGCTCTGTTCTCCAGGCATTACAAGTTCAGTTTGACCCAGAGGAAGCTCTCACAAGATCAAACCTATTACTGTTCCCCACAGACGATGAAGGAGGATTCTCACTTGAGATTTCACCTTCTTGTTCCTTCCAGCCCCTCTCAGTTACATACAGAGTCTTCTCCAGCTGCACATAGTCTTATGGGAGGGTCTAGAGTATATAGGAAGTGGTTGGATGAGATGGGTCCTCCCATGGTCAAGCGAGACTTCGGTGATAACAGAGACGGCTACCATTAAGTTACCTATTCTCCTATACAAAATCTTCCTTCACTTACATTCCTGAAAATAATCCAAGGAAATGCACTGATTTACCAAGGTAGACTTAGATTAAATAGTTTCTTTGGTCATTGGTGTCTTACCTGTTACATATAAGTGTTTCCATACCTCTTGACCTAGAAAAATTCACATGGCACCCTCTTATCCTCCCTGTGATGTTGGATAAGAAGTGAAATCAGCCCATGGCATGTACACACTGGTCTGCAAGCTGTAATAACCATTATCTTTTTATATGACCCCAAACAATGGGAATCCAACTTGCTAACCTATAAACAGATAAGAAGCCTGGAAGCCAAAGCCTTTTAGTCTATAAAATACCATAGTAGGAAGCAAGAAGGATTCACTGTGAATCTCTGTGATGTGCAGAGTTGGAGAGGGAACTGGAACTCAGGGTACACAGAGTTGGATCACAGGCTTAACCCTGGGTATACCAGCTCTGGCCTCTTCAAGGCCAGGGTGTCACCAGCTGGCTTCTCACACAACCATAAGAAGTTCAGGCACACACAGACTCCCTGTTCACACCCTCATCTCTCTGTGATAGACAGAGTTAAATCCTGATTCCTTGCTCAGAGTGCATTCTCATCCCATCTTGGTTGGATGACTCTTCATCTGTCTTCCATTCTTTGAATGCAAAGAAAGGGTTAGATTAGGAGACATGGTTTTGTCTTGCTTTTTTCTTATCTATGTATGTATGTATGTATGTATGTATGTATGTATGTATGTATGCGTGTATGTGTGTATGTGTGTATGCGTGTATGTGTGTATGTATATGTGTGTATCTATTTATTTATTTAATGTATGTGAGTACACTGTTGCTCTCTTTGGACACACCAGAAGAGGGCTTCAGACCCCATTACAGATGGTGGTAAGCCACCATGTGGTTGCTGGGAATTGAACTCAGGACCTCTGGAAGAGCAATCAGTACTCTTAACCACTGAGCCATCTCTCCAGCCCCAGGAGACATGTTTAAGAGGTTCGAAGATTGTAGGCATCCTCTGTAACAAGAGCTTCCAGATCATATCAGAGTCTGATTTGTACCTCTTCGCTTCATTTGATTGCAAAACTGTCATCCCTCTCACCCTCATCCCCACCTCCAACAAGCAACAAGCGTCAGTGCCAGACCATCTACCAATCAGCTTGTGGCACTGAGAAAAGTGTAGCAAACACCAAGGATACAGATTGTTCTCATACATTAAATGCACATGGTTCATAAGTGGAAAGAATTTCATTTTACTTGAACTCTAGCAAAACAAATTTCTGTTTCTTCTTTGTTTCGAGTGGTGTGGCCCTCACTTTGAACGTTGGTGCTGGGCATTTCTTTCACCCCCAAAGATGTAAGCATCTGTCCTGTGTCTCTGCAGACTGATCCCAGAACCTTGTTACTTGAGACATAGCTAAGAGCCCTGTATTTCTGGTGATTGTTTTGTCTTTTGAGACAGAGTTTCTCTGTGTAACAGTCCTGGCTGCCCTGGACTGGATTTTGTAGACCAGCCTGACCAGGAACTCAAGAGATCTACCTGCTTCTACCTCCTGAATGCTGAGATTAAAGGCGTGCCCCACCAGGCTCAGCTCTGGTGAAATTTTACGGGATCATTTCCAGCGTCTGAAGATTATCAGATCTTTTTCACTATTCTGTGATTCTGATTTCAATTTATTAGACTTGTGAGATAAATCTGAACTCATCCAAGTTGCTGTATGACTTTTAGAAGCTCTCTACTTACATCCTGCCTGGATTTTATGGAATCGTATTTGCTGTTGGCTTCCCATAGACTCCAGGCGCTGTTGGTAGCGAGAGAGCAGCTGAGCACACCCAAGAGACAGCATTGACAGTAAACACCAAACACTAGCCTCAGCTCTGCTCTATTTCACGTATTGCACCCGTTTTTTTCATTCATTCATGCATCACCAGGTTTGGGGTGGGTCTTGGATCCTGAGCCCAGACATGGTGTCCTGAAGGCGCACATATGGCCAGGAGGTGACCTTTACCCTATGACCAACCCCCATCATCACATGAAGCCTGTGAAAATTTCTGTATTTGGAAACAGACAACATGGAACTGCAAGTTGCTCCCTGGTGTGCCCTTCATGTGCTGAGGGTTTTTTCCTGTGGTAGACCACACAGTAGGGCAGACATAGATATGACCATCCTTCATCCTCACAGCGACCTCGAGATGGGTAGCATGTTCTCGATTTATAGGTGAGGAAGCAGGTTTGATGAGTGTAATTGGGTTACACAGCTGGTGATCAAGATATTAGCTCACAGGGTCCCCACTGCCTGTCACTAGGCTACTGCTATGGTTAGTAGCCCTGAGGGCACATGTACTCAAAGGGCAAAGGTAAGATTCTGGGGAAAGGGCACCTGAGTCATTTAGGGAGAAAAGGAGAGAAAAATAAATTTAAAGTGTTAAGAATACAAACCAATCATTGGGGCTGGAGAGGAGGTGGCTTAGCCTCTAGCTATTGATGCAGAGTCTGTTTGCTTCCTGGAACCCATGTGACAGCTCGCAGCTGTCTGCAACTCCGGTTCCAGGGGACCTGACACCCTTTTCTGGTCTCCATAGGCATCAGGCACACATGTGCTGCACGCAAATACATGCAGGCAAAATACCTATACACATAAGATGAAAATAAATAAATCTGCCAAAGAGTATACCAAAAAGGTTGAGTGCTCAGCCGGCGAGCCTCTCTAAGGGAGATAGATGATAGAATTAAAATCGAACAGTGATCAGAAAGCACCTCCAGCTCTGGCTCCTGTTAATGTTGTGCTCTTGTTACTGATTTCTTTTAAAATCTTCACTGGGCTGAGAAAAATCAGAAAATGAGAGGGGTGGCCTTCCCTAAGGATGAGAACTCCAACTGGTCACCCAGTGCCAAACATTCGGCCCTGAAAACACTAATACAGGCTACAAGTAGCATTATACAGACTGAATAGGTTATATTTAGCAGTGTACACGTATGCTTGTATACCTATATGCATACAATAACAATTCGTAAGAAACAAAAAAAGACCATGAATGTGAAGGAGAGTGGGCAGATCTGGAGGAAAGGGAAGGCAGGGAGAAGAAAGGTTATAATTAAATTAGAATCTAAAAAAAAAAACAAAATTGCTAGCTGCATACTTAGAGTACCTTAGCCAATCATAAAGCCAGGATTAATGGAATTCTGGAGGAAAAAGAAATAGAAAGCAATTCAGAGCAGGGCATGTCACATTTCCTGTCAACTCGGGACAGGCTTGAACTCTTAAAAGAAATTTCTAAAGTAAATAGAAGAGGTTCAAATCTAACTCTGCTTATCCTTATTCAAGAAGTGTTGAAGCCAGTGAGTGCAGGCCTGGCTTCAGTACCCACACAGTGCCAAATGTTTGCAGCTGCGAACCCAGGGTCCAGGTTCACTCTCTGCTCATCAGTCGCCATGTCGGGTTATAAGGCGTCCTGATGCAGGACATGGCCACCCCTCCACTGACTGTCCTGCTGACACTGCTTCAGGAATCACTCTAGTCTCAGGGCTGGTATCTGGATAGCTCCAGTGCTGGGGGACTTGGAGCACCCATATGAATCCTGGGTCACTCCTTGTTCCCTCTCAGTGTTACAAAGTCCTTTCCTGGGTTAATCTAAACTCTGCCTCTCCATGACAACCTCGACAGACTGACCTCAGTCCTGTGTTCTTGGCAGTATAAAGCTCAGTCCCACCCTGTCCCGCAAGAGGCAGATAGCACAGAAACCCATTATTCAGGTTGCTGGCAATTTGTTACTTCTAAAGATTTGTTTTCTGGGGAAAGTGGTCCAGGCCTGGGAGACAAGCCTCAGTATTATGCCGGGAACAATGTGCTTACTGTGTGGACTGTGTTTTTGGACACAAACAATCTGCATTGCTTAACAGTTTTGTGCAAACATGTTCTAATAGGCAGTATGAGATTTGGTCATTTTAGCTCAGGGCCAATCTGGCTGTATTTCAGGCTTGTAGTAGACTCGCTGGTTCCTAGGCACCCATATCACCCAGATTATTTGTTTTGTTTCCTGTAATGAAACCTTTCACCTATTCTGATAGCATAAGTCCTGATCATCTTTGACTATTCTCATATTCAAGGCAGAATTTTCCTTTCTAGTCCCAATGTCTTTGCAGCTCAGAAGTAGCGAAAGCCCCCTGTACAGAGATCTGTTGGCAGCTGTTTCACAGGGCCGAACTTAGTTATGAGAGAGTTACTTCGGTATTTAAGACAGGGCTAGCCCCACATTCCCACTAATAATAACTTCTTCGTTCAGTCACTTCCCTTCTGAAATGGAGTTCAAAGTGCTTGCAGGAACTGCCTAATTAGACCATATTATGTTAGTAAGTCTGAGTGATGTCCTGTATGATTAGACCCATTTGATAGAGAAGGAATGCTGGGAACCTTGAGCATGGGAAAGCCGTAGGAGCTGGGAATCTGCCCCAAGACCTAATCCAAGCTCTTTGGCAGGGTCTTCCTTGTCTGTCCTTATTTCGCCCCTCCCTCCAAGGCTACTTCCTCAGGCCTCACCTTTCTGGAAACTTTCTTTCCCTAACAATGCACTGCATATCATTACTCTCAGCCTGATTTATGTCTTTGTTTTCTAGGTAGGTGTTTGGGAGACTTTGATTGATGGCCATTTAGTATTTCAATTATCTTTTATCCTTCAGGTAGAGGGTGAAAGTTCCTTAAGCCAAGGACTATGTGTTCTTTATTTTCTGTTTATCCCAAATTGCACTTGCATAAGACAGATGCATCAGGGCAGGGGTGGACATAGCTTTTATTTCATAAAATGTTAGATGAATCTTTCCTAGTCACTTAGATGGCGGGCTATGGCACCATCACTGATTAATAATTCACACCCAGAATGTGATCCTGGAAAGGACACCAGTCAACAATCGCCATGGTAATTGATCTCCCACCGCATTGTGTTATGTTGTAAGGAAGATGCCCAAAAGGGCAAAAATCTGTTTCAGGAACCTCCAGTCTCATGGCCTGGGTATTTAGAGGATGCTCTTACAAAACACCAAGTGCTTATGAACCACAGATATTCATTCCTTCAGTTCTAGAGGCTGGGAATTCCAAGACGAAGAAATCTACAAAGTTGTGGCTAGTGAGGGCACAATTCTCATAGATTCCATCTTCTTTTGTGGTGTAAGGTGCCAATTAGATTTTACAAATATCTTTTAGAAGGAAGAGAATTCTACTAGTGAGGGTAGGATATGTCACCTTCCAAGATGTGACAATTCTATTGAATAGAAAATCAATGTCGCTGGGCAGTGGTGGTGCATGCCTTTCATCCCGGAACTTGGGAACTCAGATTTCGGAGTTCAAGGCCAGCCTGGTCTACAGAGTGAGTTCCAGAACAGACAGGGCTATACAGAGAAACCCTGTCTCAAAAAACAAAACAAAACAAAACAAAAAAAGTAAAAAGAAAAAGAAAATCAATGTCGACAAATGGATTTGAGGTGGAATGGTACTCAGACCATAGCTCTCCTAGAAAAGAGGACACAGTAGAATGGGGGGTGGCATGGGATCTGCTGCAGAGAGATGTGGCTTGGAGTCTCTGGCCTGCCAGTCATGGGTGGCCTTGAACAGATGGTTTTAGTTCTCCAACCTCTAGATTTCTTTTTTCTTTTTTTAAAATCCAAACGTTGATAATGCAGAGGTGATAAGTGACATGATATCCACAAAAGCACTTAGCACAATGGTTCATATGGAGCCAAGAATTAATAAATAGGTTTTTGAACATTATTGTTATAAGGCTGGCAATTCTAAAACAACAAAGCAAAGGACGTTTACAGAACTTCAAAGAATGGCTGGGAAATGTCACGCAGGGGGAGATCTGCAATCAGCTTGGAAAGATGGCTGAGGACCTTGGTTCTGAGAAGTCAGGGGTTAGAGGAAGTCTAGGGAGGGCATGGAGCAAGCTCCGGGGACAGGCAGGGACACGGGGCTGGGCTGGCTGAAGTGAAAGATTTCCTGGAATAATGCTGAGAGTCATGAGCAAAGCATGAGCCAGACCACTACTGTGAAGAGGGCGAGTGCTTTCTCCAGTAACAGGATGAGATAAGAAAGGATGCTGTAAAGATTAGTAACCAACCAACAGAGACGAATTGCATAACAAGTACAAGCAATCTGAAGCCGCAGCCAGCGTTGCTGGGGATGGGCCTGCTGGTGGGCTGCTGGTGGAGGGCAGCCTGGCTTTCCAGAGAGCACTTTGATGGCAGTTGTTAACAATCATTAATTTCTCTTCAAAGGACTCATCCTGGAGCACATTCATTTATAATCAAAGAGGCATGAACGATTATGTACGTTAGACAACCCCAACCATTTGGATCCAACTCAAATGTCCACTGATGATGGAATTCTGGAATATTCTAAGCACCAATATGCCCATATTGTGGGTTTTCTTTTCAGCATTTCAATATAGTGAGGTAAATTTGCATGACTGATGTAGTACTACATGTAAAAGAAGTTGGTTGGTGAAAAGTTGTGAGTCAACAAAACATTGTAATAGTTTTTTTTTATTATTATTTTTTGAGAACTCTATGCGTGTTTCCTAATGCACAGCAAAAGATCTGGAGGAAGACAAATCTAACTTTTCATGGTTATCTCTGGAAAGACGGATAGGAAGATGTGGTGGTTTGAATATGCTTGACCCAGGAAGTGGCACTATTAAGAGGTGTGGCCTTGTTGGAGGAAGTGTGTCACTGTGGGAGTGGGCAATGAGACCTTCCTAACCATGAGGGAGCTCATCTTCTCCTAGTGGCATTCAGATGGAGATGTAGAACTCTCAGCTCCTCCTGCACCATGCCTGCCTGGTCACTGCCATGTTCCTGCCTTGATGGTAATGGACTGAACTTCTGAAGGTATAAGCCAGCCCAATTAAATCTTATTCTAAGAATTGCCTTGGTCATGGTGTCTGTTCACAGCAGTAAAGCCCCCTGACTAAGACTTCTGTTTCGATCTACGGTCTTTGTATTGTTTTCAAAGAAATTCTATTCAGCTATTTTTCCAAGTCTACAAGTAAAGTTTTAAAAACTTGCACTAGTATAGCCATATACAAAAGAGGCTAGATAGCACTCAAAAAAATTAAAAATAGAATTCTCACATGATCTATCCACTACTGAGAATGTACCCAAAGGAAGTGATGTCAGGATGCTAAGAATTGTTTGTACTTCCTCATTCACTGAGACCCTATTCACAACAGCCAAGAAATCTAAGTACCCTTAACTGATGAACACATAGAGAAAATGTGACACATATAAGGAGGACTATTCAGTCACACAACAACTAAAGCCTGCCTTTTACAACAATACGAATGGAATGGGAGATGGTGTGCTAAGCCAGGCACAGGGACATGAGTATTATATCATCTTCCTCTTCTATTGTATCTAAAAGCTTTAGTTCAGAAGTCGAGAGCAAACTTGTAGTTGCCAGAAGCTGTGGAGACTAGTGGTGCTGGTGAGGAATAGGGAAATGTGATTGGACACTCGTGGTATGGTTCTTCAATAGAGGAGTGCTTACAGATGATAAAAATGTACTGTACACTTCTAAAAGGTAAAATAAGAGATTTAAACTTTACATTATAAATGATTAAATAATTGAGGAAATAGATCTGCTTAGTTACAATGTTACACAATGTATATATTTATCTATATAAACAGTATGTATATATTATGTTATCATGTATCAGTTAAAAATATACTTAAATGGAATGAAGCTGGGGGTAGTGAGCTTGGCCAGCATTGGAAAAGCCCTGAGTTTGATTCCCTACATCAATACTACAAACCGTTTTATCGTCATTCGATATGTTAAATATGTTATAAGCCTACATTTTTATTTGGAAAAAGATTCCCCCATAAGTGGGGCGGGAAACCCCACACATTTTCAAAATGCTCTCACCAAGTCCTTTACAAAGATTGGTGTATACGGAGAGCATACAGACATTTTTAAAAAGAAGAAACTAGAGAGTAATCATCTTGCTTTTGTGTGCTGTTCATATATATTCATGGCAATTAGCATTTTTCTACAACAATACTGCATAACAAAGTATTCCAAAACTCAATGCCTGAAACAAAGCCCACTTTGTCTACAGCCCTTTTACTGGGTTATAACCCATTCCATAGGCTCCTCCCAGGAACCTAGCAACAGCTTACATCATCACTTGCTGCCAGGTGTGAGCCAATCAGACCTCTAAGAGGAACTGCTTGGCTATCCCAGCTCTCCCTCTCCTCTCCCTTCGTCCTTCTCTTCCTCTGTCTCTCCCCACACACCCCCTTCCCACGTGTTCCCCTCCAGTCTCATCCTCTCTTCTCCCTTTGTGTCTTCTCTGTTCCCCTGATTCCCTTCTCTGTCACTACCACTTTTCCAGGTCTCCTTACCTTCCCCCAAATGCTTCCTTTTTTTGTTTTTTTTTTATTCGATATATTTTTTATTTACATTTCAAATGATTTCCCCTTTTCTGGCCCCCCATTCCCCGAAAGTCACATAAGCCCCCTTCCCTCCCCCTGTTCTCCCACCCACCCCTTCCTACTTCCCTGTTCTGGTTTTGCCCTATACTGCTACACTGAGTCTTTCCAGAACCAGGGGCCACTCCTCCATTCTTCTTGTACCTTATTTGATGTGTGGATTATGTTTTGGGTATTCCACTTTTCCAGGCTAATATCCACTTATTAGTGAGTGCATACCATGATTGATCTTTTGAGACTGGGTTACCTCACTTAGTATGATGTTCTCCAGCTCCATCCATTTGCCTAAGAATTTCATGAATTTGTTGTTTCTAATGGCTGAATAGTACTCCATTGTGTAGATATACCACATTTTTTGCATCCATTCTTCTGTTGAGGGATACCTGGCTTCTTTCCAGCTTCTGGCTATTATAAATAGGGCTGCTATGAACATAGTGGAGCATATATCCTTATTACATGCTGGGGAATCCTCTGGGTATATGCCCAGGAGTGGTATAGCAGGATCTTCTGGAAGTGACGTGCCCAGTTTTCTGAGGAACCGCCAGACTGATTTCCAGAGTGGTTGTACCAATTTGCAACCCCACCAGCAGTGGAGGAGTGTTCCTCTTTCTCCACATCCTCGCCAACACCTGCTGTCTCCTGAGTTTTTAATCTTAGTCATTCTGACTGGTGTAAGGTGAAATCTCAGGGTTGTTTTGATTTGCATTTCCCTGATGACTAATGAAGTTGAGCATTTTTTAAGATGCATCTCCGCCATCCGAAGTTCTTCAGGTGAGAATTCCCCCAAATGCTTCCTTTGTTCTAGGTCTGTAGCATGGAGAGATTGTTCAGGGAGATGCCTTGAAGCGGGCCAGACAGGAGGCTTCCTCCCTCTCTCTCCTGCCACATTATACCACCTTACAAACATAGCACATGAGCCTGAGTCAGCCAGTCTATGTTGGGTTAGGGCAACAGAGTTTACCTTCAAACTATAAGCTAGACTATGGTTTTCTTTATGTCTTTCAAAGCTCTTTGGCCAGTGGGCTAGCCCAGTCCATGGAAGACTGCAAAGGAGTAAGTGTTGCCCTGGGTGTATACGCAATTCTCTTAGCCTGCTCTCAGGGACCTACAATTGCTTAGTCATCACCGGCCACCCACTTGCCACCCCAGCTCTCTCCACACCAACCGCATCCCACCCCCTCACCCCCGCCCTCCTCCACCCTGTCCTCACGGCTCTCTCAGTTTCTACCCCTTCCCCAGGTCCTCACCCCTCTCTCCAGATCTGTTGTATGGCATAATTTCTTGGGGGTGCATCTTAGCTCCGCCCACCAAAACCTCCTTGCCACATTATACTTTGTGACTGTCACCCCACGTCATCCTTGACACATTCATTTGAAGTTGGCACATCGTTCTCTCTGCCCACATGACCACACCTAAATCAGTGGGAGAGGGAGATCGGTTCTAGCTGCAAAGTCACGTGACAGAGGTCGGGAACAGGGCACGGAGGAGGATTTGGGACCTCTAATGGGCGTACCGCAATTTACAGGAGTTTCTTAATTTCTCCTTCTATACTAATTTTCTCTTCAGTGGGTATGTATTACTTGTGAAAAAACATTTAATATGCACTTCTTGAGAAAATAGATGATAAAGAGTTGGGGAAGTGGTGCTTTGCTTGTCTGGCTTGGCCCCAGAATCTTCTGTCTGTGGACTGTGTCTAGCCTCACCTCTGGTTTCTGTTAGCATTCGTTCTAGGCTCCGCCCAACAGTTACCTAGCAACAGCCAGGTAGGCCAAGCTTACTTTAAAAGGGAGTGTTTGGCCTCTCCCACTTCCCCTTTCTCCCTCTCTTCCCTTCCCCCATCCCCTCCTCTTTCCACATATTCCTGACTGGTCTCTCTCTCTCTCTCTCTCTCTCTCTCTCTCTCTCTCTCTCTCCTCTGTCTCCTCTCTTCGTCTGCCTCTACTCCCTTCTTAGCTCCCCTTCCCATGCCCCCAAATAAACTCTATTTTATACTGGACCTGTGGTATGTATGACTGGTACCTCAGTGGAGAGGGATGCTTTAGCGTGGTCCCGCTGAGGTAACCCCTCCTACCGCGCCATACCACACTCTATAAAACATAACCTTGGTTTTTTAAAAACACATCACCACCAGTGCCCTTTATGACACCACCAGTGTCCTTTATGATGTCCCTGAGACTGCTTTCTGATGTGAGCTGCTTTGGAGGCTTTTCTTTCTTGTATCTGGATTTTCCCTCTTTTATTATGAGACGTGATGGCACCTTGGAGAATATGCCAGAAGGTTATATGATTTCCTGAGAAATACAAAACCATGACTAAGAATGAGAGTCAGCCATTGCTGCGGAAGTGAGAACACATACTGAAGTTACCAGGAGCCCTATGGTGAACTTTTCACAGGTCCCCCGCTGTAACCCGGAAGTGCACACCCAGGTGCAAGTAGAACCCGGAAGCACACACCCAGCTGCAAGTAGCCTGCAGTGAAGGCACCAAAGTGTCCGGATGTTGGAGTATTCTGCAGCGACCTAACTCGGTATTCCAGACTTTTTGTGCTCTTGGTTTTTCCACCTCTGGTTTCACAAAAGCATCAAATCACAGGTAGGACAGACTTGAATGCTACCTGCCTCATTGTGTCTGTGACAATACCCAAAGTGCTGGGGACAGAAATCACTCCCTTCTTGTGCCTCATTCTTCCCTGCCCAAATCTGAAGCCATATTTGAGGCTCAAATTCTTATTTAATGCTCCTGGGAGGAGGCAGTGGTCCTTTTCAGGTTTGTGGGAATCTCCCCCCAGGCTCTTAGAGCTGCTCAAGAAAAGATAACTGACTCTCTCTGTGGGGAGGACAGCAGTGGGTGGGAAGGTGGGGTGTGTTTACAGGTAAGTGAGAAAGAAAGTTTTTCATGATGTAAATATTCATGGCCTTTTAAACCCCTCCCCTGCTCTGTCTGTTTTCAAGGACTCTCAAGACTGCTTCCTTTAGAATTCTAAGCTATTCCTTGTTTCTCAAGGAATAGCTTAGAGAATTTCCCAGCCCCACCCCCAGATTCTGGCTAAGTCTTCCAAAGTAGGGATGGGTCTGAAAGCCAGTGTTAGAGGCAGTCTCTATTGTGACTTTAGACACTCAACATTTCTATTAAGTAAATATCCTTTGGTCACCTCATGTGGCCTTTGAGGGAAGAGAAGCAGTGGCCTTTTACAAAGAAGAGAACATACCAGAAGGCCCATGTTTTCAGCTCCTCTGAAACCCAAGCTCTGTCCATGGGTGAAGTAATCACATATTCATGCATACGAATTGTCACAAGTGTACACATGCACAAAACGTGCAAGAAGCCACCAGTTTGGGATGATGTGTGTGGGACACAAACTCTACCCTACTTCTAGCCCTAAAGCCTTTGCACCTGCCACCAATTAACCTTCCTGTTCAAACTCTGCAGTTGGTTGTGAATAAGTCACCCCTGCAGGGCTGCCCCAGATGAGTCACACAGAGGAGGCTTGGGAAAGGCTGTAACAGCCTCTGAGGTGACAGGGAACTTCCAAGCAAGAAGCAGGGGATCCCCACAAGTAAGTGAGGGCAAAGTGGGAACCCTTATGTGCTGAGATTAGTTCAGCCACCGTGGAAATTGGCATGGAAGTCTCCCCACAAAACTGCTGCAAGACCCAGCTATGTAAACCAGAAGGACTCTAAATCAACAGAGATCCTTGCACATCTGTGTTCACTGTGGCACTCTTGTGAAGCTATGGAGTCAGCCTAGATGTCTGTCAGTGGATGGATGGGAAAAGAAGATGTGGTTTGCACGCATCTGTGAAGTCTCATGCAGCTGTAGAGAAGGTTGAAATTATGTCATTTGCAGGAAAACAAATACAGTTAGAAGTTATATTAAGCAAGGTGAGACTTGAGAAATATAACTTTTTTTTTGTTTTCTCTCATTGGTTAACTTTGGATTTTAGATAGATACATGAAATCACTTTTATACCTGTGACAAGTAGACACAGACTGGGAAAAAAGTGGCACTCATGGGGGGGGGAGCAGAATACAGAAGTCATACTAAGAAGTGTATGGTAGCTCATATAAAAACAATTTTATGAAACTGTCACTGAGGACAATGAATCTATGCCCATAACAGTTTTTTAGAATGAATGAACCTTATTTGATTCAACACTTCTTAAGAAAACAAGGGGCAGAAAAATACTTCCTGGAATCTTAGAGAAAACACAAGGGACAGGCTCCAGATAGGCCACGACTTTAGCAAGAGCCTTTTGACCTCATCATCTTAGGAAGTTTCCGATTCTTTCTCAAGACAGCTGATGCCAATAAACTGGCTTTGGCAAATTATTTCATCAAGCATGCTTTATTTAAAAGCCACAGCCAAAGTTCCACAGTGGAAAATGCAAACCCTTGTTCTGATGATTTGGAAAGAAAACATTACAAACAAATCAACGTGAGTTCCTAAGGGCCACCTTTCTGGGTGAGAGGAAGCAGGGCATCTAGTAGAACAGTGGAAGATGCAGGATGTTATTAGAGATGGCATTGACTGATGGTAATAAAGGATACATTCTCTGCCAAAACGAATGCTTCAGAGGTATGAAAAATGTACCACAGTCCAAGACTTATTCTGGAACAGAAGAGAATGTCGTGGGTCCATCTTTGCATTCCAGACTGGCTCTAGGAGAACTGGAGGAGCTAGGGGAGTAGTTGTTTATTTCTGAGGTCCTCTCTTGGGTCTTGCCATTCTTTGTACCATCCGTGTGAGGCTGGTTCCAGGCAGAGAGAGATTGGTGTGAGTCAGGGTGTAGCAATTGTGAAATTGTTGTGATGGATACAGGCTCTACAAAAGGTCGCCCAAGGTTCTACACCCTGAATCCCCAGAGGGTGCGGCATGCGGGAGAGCTAGCATGCAAGTGATATCGTTCCAAACATTCTCACCAGACAGCCCCCTCTGGCCTCTTTGCCTGGAAAATTCCTTTAGAACTTGTGTTTTATGAAGTATTCTGTGGCCCTGTGGAACCGTGGACCATGCCATCAGAGAGAAAAGATGGTGAGGTCCAGAGGAATAGACAGTTTATCTACTCCTGACCAGGTTCCTGTCCTGGACCATGTGACCACTGTCTGAGAGCATCTGTCATATAAGAGCTGTAACACTTTGGGGAAGAAAGTTCTCTCCAGAAGCTTTCACTGCTAGGTGGCCACAAACTTGGCTTCCAGCCACCAAGTAGGAGCAGCAGTGGCCAGGGATGTCCCATACTGATCAGGTAAAAATAGAATAGAATAGAATAGAATAGAATAGAATAGAATAGAATAGAATAGAATAGAATAGAATAGACCAGCCAACGAAAAAAAAGCAAGTAAACAAACAACAAAATCTGAATAAATCGGGTCAGGAACAAGTGTTTTTCAGGTTGCCTTTCTGATTTGACTTTGGTCATTTTTAAATTAGTCTTTTTTTAAAAAAATATTATTTTATTTATTTACATTTCAAATGTTGTCCCTGTTCCCGGTTTCCCCTCTGCAAACACCCCCTCCCCTTTGTCTCTATTAGCTTGCTCCCCCCCCCCCCACTGGATTAGTCTTATCTTCAGTAAGAGCAAGTTGGGACCAAATGTTCCAGAATCTTGAGTTTCCTATGTATGTCTTTTTTTCCCTCATTCATCTCTTTTTGCCCCAGAATCTCATTTGCAAATTCCTCTCAGGGCATCAATGTGATGGCTCTGTCAGGATGGACACAGTCGTCTGCTACTACTTCTGTGGTTCAGCTGGTTGTCTATCACAGTTAGGCATTCTGGGAACACTGGTTTACTCTGTGCAATGTGCTTTTGACAAGCTAACAAATATGAATTACATCTTGAGCTTGAACTTCAAATCCCTTGCAAAAAAAATATAATAAATAAATAAATAAATATCACATTTTGTGCCCTGGCCAGGAGTACTTTTCTACACGGCACAAGACACGCCTACTTTAGACTCTTGTCAGAATGATAAACTGTTCTGGAGCAGACAGAACTTTTGAAAAATAGTTGTCTGGTGAAGGCTTGGCTGTGCCTTCCCTGTCCTGCAGGGGAAATATCACAAGTCAGAAGCACGGGCAGGCCAGGACACTGCAAGAAGGAGGACAGAAGAGTTTCTTGGATTTTTTATCCACTCATCAATAACTGTTATTTGAGCAATGGCCGGGTCCCTGAGCAGTGACCGGGTCCCAGAGCTCTGACAGCTAACATCGTTATTGTTATGTCATCACCAGGACAGGTTCCTTTAGAAACATTCTTGTCGAGGGTTGTCCCTGGTCCTGCTCGCCGCCTCCCGTCTGGGTCTCAGCCCCTGGGACCCGAGGTCCAGAGCGCAGCTTCCCTGCCAGTGGCGCAATGGGTTGTGGGAACTCCATGGCCACCAGTGCCGCCTCGGGCCGGAAGTCCAGCAGGAACAGTCAAAGACACAACAGAAGATTCCATCACCGAAGACAACAAGAGGAGAAACTATGGAGGAGTGTATGTTGGCCGGCCCTCTGAAGTTATCAAGTATGTTGGCATCTAGTCAAGCAAAGACTGTACCAAAAACATTAGAGGAAGGTAACACAATAGCTGGATACTCAAGAGCTTGCTCATGAATTTGGAAGCAGTTTGGCTCCTGGGACATTGAATGAACACACATATCTTCAAACAAATTCTGAAAGGTTGTTCCTGCTGTGCCACCTTGCCCATATCCTAGCTGTTTAGTTAAAACCATGGGTCCATACCAGATGTTGTGGTCATAGAAGGGACTTTGTGCCACCCGCCAATGAGAGACCATACAGGCTGTTGCTACCCTGCTCGGGACACCAGGCGCCACACCATGGTGTTTTCCCTCCTGGTCATTCAGCTCAGTTCAGCAAACGCATGTCTTTTCACTGATAATCTTTTGATAGCTTTTATATGACATAATAATTATTGTATTTATAACATGGTCGAAGGGCCACATAAAGGAATTACCTAAAGTAATATATTGCCTCTTGCCTCCGATGTTTCTATGTCATTGTTTTTTATCTGTAAAGTTGCTAAATGGAGTCTTACAACCATCTCCATTTTTTACTAGTTGGTTTAAAATTTTTATTTTAATGCTGGGAGAATTCCCTTTGTTAAGAACATGGCAGCATTTGAAAATGAACTCGTTCAACATGCATGCTAAACACAAAACAAAAACAAACAACAAAAAAGAAACATTCTTGTCAGTACTGAGTATTATATTATTAAAAATTAAAAACTGCTTTGCTAATTTTGGGTGTACGAAGTGGTCTCTTAACAGTAATTGTAGCTTGAATTTCTCATACCTGACATTTACAATTTTTAAAGATAAAAATTTCTTTGTAAGTTTTATATTTGCATGTTAGCCTCTTAGGTGCCGTGTATAAGTAGCGCCCTGCATATCCCCCAAAGCCAGGGTCTAGAGCAGTAGTTCCCAATAAATGGGCCGCAACCCTTAGGTCCTGAACAACCCTTTCACAGGGGTCACTTAGGACCATAGAAAAACAGATATTTACATTACAGTTCATAACCATAGCAAAATTACGGTTATGAAGTAGCAACAAAATAATTTGATGGTTGGGGTCACAACATGAACTGTATTAAAGGGTCACAGCATCGTGAATGTTGAGAAGCTTCTGGATATTGTTAAGACCAAGAGGCAGATGATAAGGCTTCCTATATGTATGAGCAATATGACACGCCCACTACACAATGAGCTGGACTCTCTCTATGGCCACTGTAGTACTGGCTGTAACATTCCCACTCTGCCCCTGTATGCTCCTCAGGACACAGGGAGTGACTGGTATTGAGATGTAGGGTGTGGACCTCTTGTAGAGGAAAATATACTCTGCAGAGGCCAGCTACACCTATGGGCCAATGATTTTGTTACTGAACAATTTTTTCAACTTATTCATCTTCCTCCATCCCTCTCTCCCTCTCTTCCTTCCCCCTCTCTTTCTCTCTTTCTCTTTTTTCTAGACAGGGATTCTCTGCATAGCCCTGGCTGTCTTGGAACTCACTCCGGACTCGAACCCACAGAAATCCACCTGCCTTCTGCCTCTGAAGTGCTAGGATTAAAGGATGCGCCAGCCAGCACTGCCCAGCACTGACAGCCTCGATTCAATGTCCCCGTGTAATTTTGCCTTCTCATGGGGAAGAAGCAGTAAAATTCAGAGCCCACCTGATTGACAGCGCTGATGTTTGTGCCTCAGTGACTGCCCCCACAAACCCAAATCCTCTGCAAACTTGGAAGCCAGCTTCTTGCCACCACCGTTTCACTCTTCAACATCTTAAAATGTCACGCACAAGCAACACACCAAGGAAAAAGTGTCACATGGCTTATGGAACAGTAGATTTTCAGAAGATCAGGATACACAGAAAGCTTCCTGATGGTAGACTTCCCACCACTTACACCCTCTCCTATAGTTCCTCTCTTGCCTAATAATACCTGAGGGGATTCGCAGTGAGCCCCCGGCTGCCCAGGAGGCCAGGAAGCCTCTCTCATTAGTTCTCCTGTTCTCAGCATCAGACTGTTCCTTAAGTAATGACTTGTCCCAGCGAAAATTGTTTACTTATGAGCTTGATTTTAAGAAGTAGGAACATGATATCTTCTGCCTCAGGAGACTTAAAGAAGCCCTTCCCAAAGAGCTCACTTCATAAATGCATTTGGAGCCTTGGAGTTTGATAATGACATCTCCTAACCTGTGACTACCACGCATTAGAACCAGTCTCTCTTTTGTCTCATCATAATCTCCTGCTCCAAGTCATGATCTCACACAACAGCCCAGATCTGTGTTCTGGGACAGTGCGTTCAACCTCTCGTACTTACACCCCATGTCACAGATTCAACCAAGCATGGACTGAAAGCATTTTTTTAAATTGCACCTGTACTATGTCTGTTCAGATGTTTTCCTCTTGTTATCTTTAAAGGAATGCAGTGTAACAGCTACCTACACAGAATTGTATTATACTAGATAATCGAGTAACTTTAGAGATGCTGTATAAGATATGGGGACATGGAAGTTAAGTGTGAATGCTTTGTTGGAGTATATAAGGAACTTGAGAACCTATGGACTTGGGCATTTACGAAGCCTAGAACCAATTTCATGAAGATACTGAGAGGTAACTGCATCTCACTTTTCTTACCATTAATAATAGAAGGAACTATGGTGCTTGTCTCAAAGAGTTGTTGAAAGACTGAATAAGTTGATATGTATAGAAAACGCAGGACAGTGTGTGGAATATGCTGGAGAATCAGTAATTATAGTCATGTCGATGGTGATGGTGGTGGTGATGGTGGAGACAATGGTGATGATGATGCTGGTGATGGAGGCGATGGAGATGATGATGGTAATGTTGATGGTGGTGGTAGTGATGGAGGTGATGGTGATGGAGATGTGGATGCAATGATCAGAGAGGTCCCAGTAAACTGAAAATGGAAGTCTCTGGTCACCTTGAAGAGACAGGATATTTCACCAGGAGGTGCTTCAAAATACCACCGGCTATTGTTTTGTGAATAGTGGACCAGCTGCAAAGGAAACTATATTGGTTAGCTTCCTATTTGGTAAAATACATGTGTTTTTCCTCCTTCTTCCTGCCTCATTTCCTGTTCCCTCACTTCTTTTCCCTCTCCCCATTCCCTTTCATCTTCTTCTGCACATACGATCTTGCCATGTGCAAATTCGAGGGCTGGCCTCGAATTTGTGACCTTCCTTCCTCAGCTTCAGTGTGTAGATTAGAGGCACACGCTGCAACACCCAGCCGAGCTCTCTATAAAAACAATCAGTGATTTTTTTTTTTATAAACCACCTCGGAAAGGAAACTGGAGATCATCATTGTCACTCTCTTTCTGTCTTGTGTGTGCAGATCTTTTTTCTGCCACTAACACGCGTAAGGTAGGTTGTGTTTTATCTTCTATTGTCTATTAAAGAGCACTTTCAAATGTTTGGAAATGAGAGAGTCACTATTAG